>NC_047569.1:32046083-32356361 GCF_011004845.1 Esox lucius | reverse complement strand
TTGAGGAGGATTTATCTGGCAACCGGCTTTGTTTACAAAACTGTAGCTCACATTGGCTAGTATAGACTACTACTGTAGCACAAACGAAAATGCCAACAAGTTCTATTAGCTACTGGTAAACCGACACAAATCTGTCTGCAAGGTGGATATATCCAGCAAACGGCTTTGTTTACAAAACTGTAGCTCACGTTAGGAGTGGGATTTATTGCTACCTAATGCCATTGAGAACCTTGATGTGTCCGTGGATGAGGCTCAATCGGCTCCAGCGTGTGCAACAGGCTTTTATCAACCGGGTAGTTTTGGAAACCTTCCACATCCCCAAAGAAACTGGAAGAAGAGGCAGAGGCCAGAGGGACCAAACAGACAACTCTCAATTCTGTAAGTAGTCATGCAATAGCTATTTGGATAATTCTTGCCGTAAGTCCCTTTCTGCAGGAATAGTATGGGGAGGTGCTGAAATTATTACTACTACGGAGCATTGGCATGATTTTGATACTGTTGGGAATGGCCATGTCAGTTATTTTCCCTGACTCATAACATTCTGTCTTATAGAAAATTAGCTAGATTTAAATGTATTAAAACAATAGGGGACTGCACTCTCAAAACATTTTGATAAATATCCGTATATTTTTCTGGAGAAGAAATGAAGACATCAATACACCATGGCCTTCTCATTTTGGAAAACATGCAAACGGATCATATCATCTATTTTTGAAAGCTACCTCGGTTGCCCCGTTCAGTTCCATTTTAGCCTAGAGAGAGACTGCAGGAAAAATCGGATAACCTCAATGAAATTATCTTCGGGAAGAAAAATTTCTCTATGAACTAAGATCGTGCTAGATAATCTGTAAATAGGCCACAGGTTCAAAAATAGCTATCTTTTCCTTTAACCAAAACTACAAATACAATAAACCTAAGTAAGTTACTCAAGTGAGAGAGTGAGAGACCCTTCATTCAATGTAAATGTCCCTGTACTCAAGATGACTGGAGTACAGGGACATGGGAACAGGTTGACATGAGTTGAAACCTGGTATGAAAAACAACTATTGCTATGGCTTTTAAAAAATTTAAATGTTGTTGCTTGCAATTCAAGTAGCTTTCACGTGGAATATGCAGGTGCTGGTCATAAAATTGGAATATCATCAAAAAGTTGATTTATTTCAGTAATTCCATTAAAAAAGTGAAACTTTTATATTATATTCATTCATTACACACAGACTGATATATTTCAAGTGTTTATTTCTTTTAATTGTGATGATTATAACTGACAACTAATGAAAATCTGAAATTCAGTATTTCAGAAAATTTGAATATTACTTAAGACCAATACAAAAAAAAGATTTTTTGAAATGTTGGCCAACTGAAAAGTATGAACATGAAAAGTATGAGCATGTACAGCACTCAATACTTAGTTGGGGCTCCATTTGCCTGAATTACTGCAGAAATGCGGCGTTGGCATGGAGTTGATCAGTCTGTGGCACTGCTCAGGTGTTATGAGAGCCCAGGTTGCTCTGATAGTGGCCTTCAGCTCTTCTGCATTGTTGGGCCTGGCGTATCGCATCTTCCTCTTCACAATACCCCATAGACTTTCTATAGGGTTAAGGTCAGGTGAGTTTGCTGGCCAATTAAGAACAGGGATACCATGGTACTTAAACCAGGTACTGGTAGCTTTGGCACTGTGTGCAGGTGCCAAGTCCTGTTGGAAAATGAAATCTGCATCTCCATAAAGTTGGTCAACAGCAGGAAGCATGAAGTGCTCTAAAACTTCCTGGTAGATGGCTGCGTTGACCTTGGACCTCAGAAAACACAGTGGACCAACACCAGCAGATGACATGGCACCCCAAACCATCACTGACTGTGGAAACTTTACACTGGACTTCAAGCAACGTGGATTCTGTGCCTCTCATCTCTTCCTCCAGACTCTGGGACCTTGATTTCCAAAGGAAATGCAAAATTTACTTTCATCAGGGAACATAACTCAGCAGCAGTCCAGTCCTTTTTGTCTTTAGCCCATGCGTGACGCTTCTGACTCTGTGTCTGGTTCAAGAGTGGCTTGACATAAGGAATGCAACAGCTGAAACCCATATCTTGCATATGTCTGTGCGTGGTGGTTCTTGAAGCACTGAGTCCAGCTGCAGTCCACTCTCTGTGAATCTCCCCCACATTTTTGAATGGGTTTTGTTTCACAATCCTCTCCCAGGGAGGATTATCCCTATTGCTTGTACACTTTTTCCTACCACATTTTTTCCTTCCCTTCGCCTCTCTGTTAATGTGCTTGGACACAGAGCTCTGTGAACAGCCAGCCTCTTTAGCTATGACCTTTTGTGTCTTGCCCTCCTTGTGCAAGGTGTCAATGGTCGTCTTTTGGACAGCTGTCAAGTCAGCAGTCTTCCCCATGATTGTGTTGCCTACAGAACTAGACTGAGAGACCATTTAAAGGCCTTTGCAGGTGTTTTGGGTTAATTAGCTGATTAGAGTGTGGCACCAGGTGTCTTCAATATTGAACCTTTTTACAATATTCAAATTTTCTGAGATACTGAATTTGGGGTTTTCATTAGTTGTCAGTTATAATCATCAAAATTAAAAGAAATAAACACTTGAAATATATCAGTCTGTGTGGAATGAATGTATTCATTATACAAGTTTCACTTTTTGAATGGAATTACTGAAATAAATCAACTTTTTGATGATATTCACATTTTATGACCAGCACCTGTATATTTCACATTTTGCTTCAACAATCTTGTTTTTCCGTGCTCACCATGGTAACGTAGATGCCTTGTCCTTCATAAGGTGTTGGAGGGGGTGGGGCTCTGAACCTCTGGAGTGTGTCATAGTCGTTGGTGTCCTGTGTTGTGGTAGATACAGTCCATTAAACATTTTGATATTAGAGTGGTTGAAGACACTGATGCAGAACGTAGAGATTGGTTATTAGGGATTTATCGACTGGGTATGCAGGGAGCAGCACGAAGTAATGAGACAGACAGATAGAGAGATATCGAGCCCGTGAGTGTTGTACACATCTTGCTAAGAGGTTCTGATTCTTATTACTTTTCTCGGTCAAACAGGACGTTTTTGCTAGTACACACATACTAGGGGTCCGAACACAGCCCCCAGGGGGAAAAAGACTGGGTTTTGCATATAGGTCTGTTCATTTGCATGTTTGTTTTGTCAAATTGTGTCCAACAGTTACCTTCTCTCCAGTTACCTTCTCTCCATCCAGTGTGTATTCAATGTATGTGTCTATCTTGATGTGACTGCAAGAACATAAAACAAAAGGTAAAATTGTCAATGGTTTAGTACACCCTCACATGTCTCCGATGTGTTTTCTCTGCACAAACCTTTTTTTACTACAGTATACTCTATCTTTTTTCTCTCAGGTTTGTCCACCTTATGGTCTCTGTCAGCACCAGGCGTAGAATGGGGTGAGCCAAATGAGAGACAGGTGGATCTAAGTCCTGGCAGCCTATGGTTATGCATTGTCTATCATTTAATGTAAAATTGTTATGCATAAAAATGTTGAGTAATGAGTAAATTAGTAAACCATGAATAATCATAAGCAAAATCAGTCAACCCCATATCCTACTTTCGCTAGGCTATTCAGTTGGTCAAGTTGTCTATGCTTAACATTCCTCTCAAGGAGCTTTGAAATTGTGAGTGGCACAGGGAGAAACACATGCATGCCGCAGAAGATGCAGGTACTGCCGAGTACCTGGGTCACATAGCATCATGTCATCACACTTCTTTGTTTATCCATCAATTCTCAAAGTCAGAGTATCTGAACCAAAATGTTTGTGATTTTACGTTGCGCACATGCTTCAAAAATCCATTCAAAGGTGAGCAAAGTACTATACAGCGGCTGTAAAAACTCTAACCCACACTTGCTGGTCCATTCTCGCCAGAATATATATATTTTTTAATATAGTTGATTTTCCTGTGTGTCTCAGATCGCACTTCCACAATTCATTCATTCATCTTCTTCTGCTTATCTGGGGCCGGGTCGCAGGGGCAGCAGTCTAAGCAGAGATGCCCAGACTTCCCTCTCCCTAGACACTTCCTCCAGTTCTTCCGGGGGGACACCGAGGCGTTCCCAGGCCAGCCGGGAGACATAGTCCCTCCAGCGTGTCCTAGGTCTTCCCCGGGGTCTCCTCCCGGTGGGACGGGACCAGAACACCTTCCCAGGAAGGCGTTCTGGAGGCATCCGAAACAGATGCCCAAGCCACCTCAGCTGACCCCTCTTGATGAGGAGGAGCAGCGGCTCTACTCTGAGCTCCTCCCGGGTGACCAAGCTTTTCACCCTCTTTAAGGGATCGCCCAGCCACCCTGCGGAGAAAGCTCATTTCGGCCGCCTGTATCCGGGATCTTGTCCTTTCGGTCATGACCCAAAGCTCATGACCATAGGTGAGAGTAGGAACGTAGATTGACCGGTAAATCGAGAACTTCGCCTTGCGGCTCAGCTCTTTCTTCACCACGACAGACCGATACATCGACCGCATTACTGGGGATCGGGTTGTCGAGGCCCCCGCCTTCGACTGCCGCCCGATCCTCTACTCACCGACCCCTTATGGTCCCTCCTGTAGGTGGTGAGCCCACGGGAAGGCGGCCACACGTCGCTCCTTCGGGCTGAGCCCGGCCGGACCCCGTGGGGAATGGCTCCAGGGTGGGGCCCTGGCTGCGCCATACCGGGCGACGTAATGGTCCTCAAAATGGTTTCCATCATTAAAGGGTTTTTGAATTTCTAAAATGTTCTTGTGAAGTTTGACCCATAACCCATACAATAAAGCATATCAGCCTATTCTGCCATTCATGGGGAGCAGGGAAAATCCAAACACTACAGATAAATGTCCACAATATCATGAATTTAGTTACAGTCCAGTTTGCTCAGAGTTTCCTACCTCTTCAGGTGAGCAGAGGAAGGTGGGGCTGATGGCCCACACCTGGTGTTCCAAATCTTTAGAGAAGCAAATGTTACCCAGGACTCTGATTAACATGATAAAGGGGTCTGTTGGAGACTTGGTGGGGCCAGATCTTTAGAGAAGCAAATGTAATGCAGGACCACTGAATAACATCACCAAGGGTGTGTTGGAGACTTGGTGGGGCCTGTTCCTCAGACATTTCTCATTACACTGCATTAGCATTCATACTCATACATTTTGAAGGTCGCCATTGAACCAGTTAAGTTCATTATTCCCCCAAAAACCAACTGAACCCCTCCTCAGAAATATCTCACCTCTGGTCATCTTGTTGTGGTTGTGACCTTCTGCGAGATGCCCACATTCCAACTTTGGCTCCGCCCACCAGGCACAACAGACCAAGCACACAAGTAGATGGCAACAGCCAAGCATGATAGGTTACACCGAGTTTCTGTGCGTCTTCCGGTTGACTCCTAGATCTTGTTTTGGGGGGAACTAGTATATACATATATTTTAATTGAAATAGCCCTTTTTTGCATATCCATTTTATGAATATTTTACATAATCTACTTACATAAAACTTAAGTTAATGCTTCACTTGTCACAAGTTTACCTGACATTTTTACTTTGAGCTCTGTGTAATTCTTATGGATGACTGGATCTTCGGGTGAAGGGTGTAGGCGACACACGTAAGTGCCACTATCTTGGACTGTCACTGAAGTTAGCAGGATCGAGAAGTCCCCTTCAGAGATGTTCCCCACCAGAACCACTCTGGCATTAATGATCACAGTCCGTTCTTGGTAGTGATAGATGAGAGTGGCCTCTTTCTCATCCTGCATTTATAGATGAGCACAGTTAAAGTACAAATACACAGACTCCTGTGCTATATACTGTCGCTATATACAGTGGGGAGAACAAGTATTTGATACACTGCCAATTTTGCAGGTTTTCCCACTTTAAAAGCATGTAGAGGTCTGTAATTTTTATCATAGGTACTCTTCAATTGTGAGTGTATAAAAAGTATTTAAGTATAAAAAGTATTTGATACATCAGAAAAGCAGAACTTAATATTTGGTACAGAATACTTTGTTTGCAATTACAGAGATCATACGTGTCCTGTAGTTCTTGAACAGGTTTGCACACACTGCAGCAGGGATTTTGGCCCACTCCTGTAGTTCTGTGGTGAGATCTTGCATGGAGCCCCAGACCGAGGGAGATTGACCGACGGAGATCTTGAACTTCTTTCATTTTCTAATAATTGCGCCAACAGTTGTTGCCTTCTCACCAAGCTGCTTGCCTATTGTCCTGTAGCCCATCCCAGCCTTGTGCATGTCTACAATTTTATACAGCTCTCTGGTCTTGGCCATTGTGGAGAGGTTGGAGTCTGTTTGATTGAATGTGTGGACAGGTGTCTTTTATATAGGTAACAAGTTCAAACAGGTGCAGTTAATACAGGTAATGAGTGGAGAACAGGAGGGCTTCTTAAAGAAACTAACAGGTCTGTGAGAGCCAGAATTCTTACTGGTTGGTAGGTGATCAAATACTTATGTCATGCAATAAAATGCAAATTAATCATACAATGTGATTTCCTGGATTTTTGTTTTAGATTCCGTCTCTCAGAGTAGAAGTGTACCTATGATAAACATTACAGACCTCTACATGCTTTGTAAGTAGGAAAACCTGCAAAATCGGCAGTGTATCAAATACTTGTTCTCCCCACTGTATAAGTAAACACAACACGTGACATAATATTACTGCAAGAAGTCAACATTCCAATGGTTTGTGAAACTCCCACTCCACAGTGAGTTGGCGATGATCCACACTTCTGAAACACTGCGCAAGGATGCAGGAGAGATGGACGTTAGAGCCCTCTTGAACATTCTGCGCTGGGCTGGTCACCACACAACACAGAGAACTACACAGAGTGGATACTGAACACACAGAGACAGGCGTAAGGGAAAAAATGACTGTTATTCTTGTTTATAGAACTTGCATATGTACACGCAAACAGGTTTTGACAAACCAGAACCCACATGAAAATATAATAAGCTTACCGCAGAAAATGGAAGTGGTGAATGCGTTCTCTCTCATTGCTTGACAATACTTGCGTTGTACAGAAGATACAAAAGGTAATTGGTTACTGTAACTGGATAAGGAGGGAAAACCAGCTGCCTTCTAGAAAAGGCTCAAAGTTCACCTTTAACCATGACAACAACTCAAAGCACATACTATAAGCTGAATGGAGAGGCAACAAAGCAGTAAATGTTATTATAGCAATAGTTCACCCCAATTTCCAAAATGGCGCATTGGTTTCCTAATCGTGTAAGCGTGTATGTCTATGGGCATCTGTAAACCAAAGCTTGGATTTCGACTGCTTAGAGGCTAAGGACACCAATGTGTAATTTTGTTATTTGGGTGAAGTATGTCAATCAGCCCTGAGCGTGCAGACATTATCTGTAAACATTTATTCTAGCATTATTTTAACACTTTTTTTTTTTTATTAATGCATGCTCACCTACACCCAACACGCACATCCTAAACCCTGAGTGTCAGGACTTGAAGATTACTGTCTACCGATGCTCTGCCAGGATCTCAACAGTTATTTAAAGATTTGTCAAATCAAGGTGTGAAAATACTTTCCGTATGGCACTGTATGAGTGCATACTAGACTCAGACCACAACAGAATACTACTAGTACACAACATACACAGTACTCAGTCTCCTAATCCTGTGTGAGGCCTTTACACATAGAACAGCCATGTTGCCAAACATTATACTTCCAGTGTAAATGATGTTTGTCACTATTAACAAACATTAGTAACACTAACGTGATCTCTTACCTGTAGTTGCCTCTCGGATGATATGGCAAATTGTCTGTAATTGGTGTTTGATGTCTAAGAGGATAGCTTACTGTCTCTGTGGTCGATGTTCCTCTTTGTTACTGTGAAAATGGTAAGATTTTAAGGATGTGTGTCTGTGGTCAGCACAGTTCAACAGAGCTTTTTTCGTTTCTGCAAAATAGTTGTGAGGTGCTTTCCTCAATTTGTCTTATTTATGCCATGGTAAACACATGAATATTATCAATAAAGAGCTGCAAAAACACTTATGTTTTTGTTTAGTCAACTGCTTCGATACAACAACCAAAATATTCTAAATAGTACTAAGGGAATTGACAAGAAATCTTGAAATCCTCCAACCAACCCAGTAACTATCCTTAATCACTGTCTGACTAAGGTTCCTTTTATTCCATCTGATAATTAAAAAAATGTGCTGAAAAGTGATACACGATTGACTATTTAATAATGTAGACCCCAGGAATCAGTTTTGGGGTCCTAGGTTAGATTTAACCCCACAGGCTCTTAACAGTGAGGAGAAGCATAGTGTCATGGTTGTAGTAGGCAAGACACAAGCACTATGGCAGGTGAAAAGGGACTTTAATAAGCTATTGAAAAGACCTAATGTGCATGCCACCGCGTATGCGACTGTATATACATGTATATACGCGTTCCTATACCCGTATACACGACGCATCAGTATACACTTTCAGTCGACTGTCATAGACGACCTACCCAGACGACTGAACGCACGTATATATGTGCGTAGATATTATCCCATACAGTTGAGGGCGCAGTAACCCGGGGATCTCTAGTCTGTACGAACAGGAAGAACACCTCTGATGATGAGACGAAGGTTTGTTTTTCTGCTAAAAACAGGTGAGTGAAGGTAGTCATTCATCTAGCTAAAACCACCAGGCATGTTGACTGGAGGTGTTTGGTTACATGTAATATAGTCACCATTGGGTTTTGTTGCCTTGGTTAGCTAGCGACATTGTAATTGTTTTTTTCACTCTCGAACATTTCATCAATTAGGTCGTCGGCCGTTGGCTATAGCCTACTGCCAACATCCTCCCTTCCTAAACCAAAGTCCATGTCCATTGGTCAATCAAGCTTGTTGTTGCTTAATGTTGTGTAGCCCTATAACCGCAACATATTTTTTATTCTATACTTTCTGTCACTTTTTTTAATACAATTCAATTGTATTATTGTCTTTGCTATGCGGTTTTCTCTGTGTGAGTTTTAACACAAGCGAGACTGGGTGGCTAGTTTAAACCACAGACAACGAATTCAAATCGCAGACATTAACATGTTTTGTATTAGGATATTTACGATCTTTCTTACAGGTTTCCCATGAAGAATCTATTTTATTTCACCCTTTTTTGTAAACAGGACTTCTTTCTCTTACATTTTTCTTCACAGAAAACTGATAGGCCTACCTGTAATGTGTACCCTGTATACTTTCTTTTTCAGTATTGTATATATATAATTTGAATGTACATTGTAAATATGGAAATAAATGCTTCAACAACTCCTGGTTACTATTCAATAGATGTAATATATACATATTCAAGTATTTCAGTTTTGTCGTGTCTTTTTGTCTTTTTCATGGAATCCCTAACATGTGTATTGCAGTTTTACATTGTGATTACACTGCAGATCGGGAGTGTCATATTTCTCTAAAGAGAAGTATAAATCATTTGGTACTCTCTACATTGTTTTCATTATTTTTATTCTCACCCTTTTCTGTTTTATAAAATCAATAACTTTATTTAAATAACAACAGTAGAATTCTAGCCAGCTATGACTATGTAGTCTTACCAACACCCGCGCCAATCGAATTAATCATGTATAGGCTACTTTGTTTAAGAAGGTACTAAAAAACATCATAAATATGCCACAGCGCAAACTTGGCAAGAAGTGTGGATGAATAAAATGAAAACATGTTGTTTGCGTGTAAAATCAAACATATAGCAGGTTGTCATTTTTTCATGCCCAGGCTAAAGAAATATTAAGTTATTTAATTGGGATTGTGATTGGCTGTATTAAATAAGTCTAAAAATGGTGCTGATATAGGCCTACTGTCAAAATGAATCGCGGCTCCAGTCATCCTTCATTGTCAGTATATGTTTCTGGTGACAATAAACTACAAAACTATTTTGTGAATTAGCGTATGAGTAATATTTGTACGGTAAAATATGTGCTGGTAAATAAATAGGTTTGTTGCATTACCGTGCCACACAACTTTGTGAGAAACTTAGCATAGATCAATAGAAATATATTTAAATAAAAATTCTTACCAAGCTATTAGCTATGTTTTATGCCATTCCTAAACAATTGTCGAGTCACAACGTGGTTTAATTGTGTTTATGGCTATCTCAAATCGATTTAACAGAGTAACAGTATGATAGGATACTCTGTCAAACATTACTCACAATTGCTTAGGTCTCGGTTTCAAAATCTAGCCTAATTTTGTGCTAGAATAATCAAGGCTCCACAAATTGTAATTCCATAACCATTTGGAACTATTGACACCATCTCAATTTTTTTTTATTTTCCATTCAATTCTAACTGTTAAATATGCATTGACTCTGGTATGGGAAAAAAATATATTTTTGAACAATAAATGAAATCAAAAATATATGCTAGCCTATATAACAAACATTTGAAATATATTTCCTTCAAATAAAATCATGTTTTTGTTTAGCTTATATCACACCTCCTGCTCGACCAAATTCAGCAAAATATTTTACTTTCAAAATGTGTCTAAATAAAACGGGAATGGGTAAACGAGACACAGGTGAAAACAATACACTAACGGGACTGAATATAGAAACAAGAAATCTAGAACTGAAACACCGAACATAAAAGTGTAGCTGTTACACATAGATGCAGACTCTCTCACATCCCCTATTGCAGCACTTCATTCATTACATATACATGACTAATTCTTTCAGTCAATCTTTCTGTTTTTTTAGCTGGACCAACTATCTCTCTCTCTTTCTTTTTATGTCTTTCTCGGTCTGTCTCAAAATCTGTGCACTGATTTATACAGTAAATTCACAAGCACTGGTCAATAAATTACCAGGTAGAGACAGGAAAACAGCAGGTTACAAATGACAGCACAAAGCAAACAAATCAAAATGAATACAATGCATCTATAAGGCACAAGCAGAAAGTAAACTGGTCTTCAGAGGAACAGTTTAACCTACTTTTTAGTAAAAGTCAATGCAGTAAGCATCAAATATGAATAAAACCTACTACTCATTCTGACAAATATCTTATTGCATGAAAACCATATTACCTTTCTCAATTTTACCTTTCTCAAGCAAACTCCACTATATATAAGGCTGAGATAAGTATTACATGCTGGCATTTAAAGTCATTGATAAAACATAAAGTAAACATAAACATATTTTTTATCATGTCCAAACTGTTGTCACAGTAAATTCCTTGGCATGATAGTACTTGTATATTTCCACTAGATGGCGGTGTTAAATAATATATAAAACTCATTTAGAAAAGGAAAAATACAGGAGCTTCACAATATTTGTTAATAATTTACCATTAACTAATATGCATGCTCGGATTACTTCATGAATATTCCATGAGACTGCACAAATTCATAGAATGTAAGAGACCAAAGTTTGAAATACAGCACTTCCAGCCCATCCCACTTAATCTTAATCCTAATCCAAGTCATAGGGTCACATAAATAAAGCAACCATAGAAAAGGTCCTATGCATCTAGTTAAAACCTGTTTTAAAGATGACAAAAAAAAAATCTCAACTTGGATTTAGGTCAGATGATGTTATAACATTGTTCAGACATACTCTTAGCCAGGAACAGTTCCTCATCTGACATAGCAACTGATGAGGAGAAAACTATCCATGAGGCATCCACATCAATGTCATGAGGTGTCCTAACTATCTGTTGACTAGGTGTGACTCATGACTAAAGAGGCTTCACGCATAGCTTGTATTTCCACACGCGTAGGAGTATCTCTATTTGCAGCACTGGCGACAAATGTTCTGCTCTCATACTCTTCGTAGATACGGCCCTTGGTTTGGAAATTTGTCTCTAGGCATAGTTTGAGGGTCATGTTGGATTCCAGCATGCAATGGGCACAGGGCTTGCAACAAAGACATATTTAAGAGAGAGAAAGAGATACAGTGAGAGTGATCATGCTTAACCAAGGTTAATACATTCATAGCAATATATTTGCTGTATGAGTTTCCTTTATAGAATAGATATATTTACTTAGTAGACAAAGGCATATTGTAAATATATCCTTTTAAAGATATATAGTATAGTGTATGGTGTCTAAGTCATCCTACAATGACATTTCTTTTAAAATTTCTCACAGTGGAATCATGTATTTCAGTTCCAGCCACGTTCCGGGATTTCCTTCTGTCCCTCAACAAAGTGACCTTTGTTTATCAGGGGCAGACAGCTTATTGTTTCTTCCACATGGCCAGTTCCTTCAAATTTAGTCATAACTTTTTTGTTGCCAATTCAATAGATGTAATTTACTATTTGGATAACACAATACACTATTGTTACATTGATTTGTACTAATGTATGTTTCTGATTATTTTAATCTTTACAGCCAAATAAACACTTGGTGCCTAGTAAAATTGCTTTCAACTATTTTCTGAGCTTGCCTAACCACATCTTACTTAATTGCTAGTCGCCAGAAGCCCACTCTGGGCCTATCAGAAAACAGGAAAAGAAACCGCTAGTTAAAGTCAACAAGAGCAAGAAGAAGAGGGTAATTTCCCGTGCACCATATTTCAATAGCTAGAAAAGATCTTGCTTGACGAGTTGGAACTTTCTCTGCAAGGCCGACCAGGTTATTTACAGTGTTTAAAGGTCGTGCTTCTCCCAGCCAACCCATAAGGAGTAGTGCATACATGTACCAATAAAATGTTCAACCTGTGATATAATTGATTATATCTTGCTGAGCTGCAACTGCACAATAAAAACAGAACAGAATATTATTCAGGTGAAGAACGTTACAATGCTGAGCCACACTGATTGTTTATATGGCATTACATAAATACTGGAAGAAACCAACATTCAGATAGACCTCCGTCCATAGCTGTGGGAAGTAGGGGTGCTGGAGGTGCCACAGACGCAGCCCCAACACCTCCTGACAAGATCCAATCAGTCCGTTTGTCGGTTGGCCAGAGGCGCATCACTGGGGATTGTGGGTGGCTAGCTAATGTTATGCCAGAGACAAGGGGAAGTGACTGTGAATGTTAGCTGCTATCCAGTAATGTAAGTAGATAGTTAACAACAAGTTTGCTAGCCAACCTTTTTCTTAACATCTCAATGTTGAATGCAGTAGTATGTATCTTGTATGTATGCATCTGGCAAGCTAACGATACAGCCCATCGAAGTATAATTACATGGTGACTTGCTGTTGGTGAAATATGTGTTGTCATAACTAAACCTGTACAAGGGAGAAATTATTATTAATGTATTTTTTCAATTATATGGCAACGCATGTAATCAACTATCTGACAAGTGTACACTGAAATACCTGTGAGTATTGTGTTTGATAATATTTAGCAAGGCTAAATAAAGAACTGGTTGTTTGAATAAGTAGGCCTACAGCATTTTCTTCACTCAAGAAACAATGAGTCTAAACAGGCTAATGTTGTACGAATTTGAGACCTGAGACATATAAGTGTGGAGAATTATTATAAGCAACTTCTTATTTCAGAAAGTAGCTTGGAAATATTGTCTGTAGCAGGTAGCGTTTTTTTGGGCTTATTTCGAAAATGCCCATACTTATTTGGGCTTGTGTATTTTTTGGACCATGAGGCACACGAAAACTGAGAGAGACTTTAAATTAATAGAGTTAATGTCCCCTTATCCCTGCTGCCTAATGTATGTCTGAGCTACTGCCAGCTACTACTAGCTGGGAATGTTTCCCTTCCCCAAATAAGTTCAGTGGCTAGAGGTGCAATCAATCAATTAACTTTAGTTTGCAAATAACAGCAAATACATTTCCATTAGCTTTGTATTCGCCATTAATGTGTTTACAGATATTATGTAAATATAAAAGTTAATGTTTGTTTGCTAAATTGGAAGATTGTGAACATAACTTCAACGTTGGGTATTTGGACCCATTAGAGAAGCTGGGTCTCTCAAACGAAAATAACACCAGGGCATTGTTTGAGTTAAAAGGCTGCGTTTTTTGGGATTCTTTTGACAGTCCCAGTTGCTTGTTTCTCTTGTGATATCTGCCAACTCTGGGTTGGAGTGCAGTTTAGCATTTGCCGTCTAGTCACAGCCAATATTGTCTTCAATAGCCTGTTCATAGCACCTAATCTTGTATAACAATAGATTTTGCCCAAATGTATTCAACGACAAGAAAACTGAGAGCACACATAGCTACAATAAACTTTATGAGTTGATAATAACAGAATGCGATGCACCTACTGCATCAGATGCGACCGTTCTAATCAATGATGGATAAAACACACGTCACCATTTGCTATTCAAAAACCTTGTGACTCCATTTGAGCTTGATTTTGGTAAAATATTAATACATTAATGACACATGGGAGTATCTGATTATATATAAAGACACTACCAACTTTACAGTGCGGTGTTCAATTATTTTAAAACCACAGGGATTTTTTCATTTCCTGAAAAGTAATGGTTTTGGACATACAAGGTTTTTGCCCGACAGCGATGAGATGCAAGTGTGGATATGGCCAACCATGACCAGAGCAATAAAGATGAACTATTGCCTTAACCAGCCATAATAAACAGAAAATAGAGGCTACTATTCTTTAGACATTTAAGAACATACAATGAAAGTGATACTGCATGTTTAATACTGAGATGGTTGTTTTTCTGAATAGTTGCACACAGGGCTGGTTCTAGGCATCAACGACATAAACAGTCGTTTAGGGCCACACCCCAAATCAGACTTTGCATAGGGCCCCCGAAAGGCTATAGCCAGCCCTGCATATATCCATTTCATTGGCAACACCAATGTGGTATGTAATAATAGCTAGTATTAGTATTAGTAATAATACTAGCCTGGCACAACAGGTTAACTATGATACTTTGAAAGTTGCTGTGCAACCATTGACAAACGCATGATCTGTACAACCAGGGCCATCTGATTTTGGAGTGGCCCCAAGCGGCTGTTTATGTCGTTTATGCCTAGAACTGGCCCTGGATATAGGACACCTCTTGTGGCAAGAAGGTCATTTTAGCATGGACGTTGCCACTGAGAACTTCCACAAATTGAATGCAGCCCTCTGTGTGGGAATTTCACATTCATTGGTCTTCATTGACATGATCACATATCTGATGACCTGGATGGAGTAGGGTATTGGCCAAGAAGAAGAAAGTCCAGGCACCCAGATGACTACTTAACATTGGTAGCGGCCCCTAGTGGCACATGCACCCAGAGACATCATTATGAGAAATATATTGGGTTGTTTCCTCTATGCTTCCTTGCTGGGCAGATTTTAATTGAAAGACATATGGAATATAAACAAAATACTAAGGTACAGACCTTTACAAAAAGCAGTTGGAAAAACACATGTCCTGGGTTGTTAAATGTACAATTCCAGATTGATATTAACTAAGTCTGTAATGAATGCACGCAGAGCAGGTTGGCTGGAGGGATGGATTCAAGCGCAGAGCGCAGGACGTTTATTGGGGAGAAACAATAGTGTAAAAAGGGACAGGATGTAGCGAAGTCAAAGGGCAGGCAGATGCTTGGTAACTGGGTAATCAGTGTAGATCTTGAGGCACACTGAAGTACAGTGGGGAAAATCCAAAGAGGCGGTCAGTAGGCAGGCAAGGGTCGAGAAACCAAAACAGACTTTAAAGATTCTCAGATCAAAATGAATGCTCAGGAAAAGAAGGCTCAGTAAAGTTGCACGCACACAACCCATACCTCAAAATGACCAACCACATCACCAAATGTTAAATGAATAGGCTACGTTCAAAAACAATGAAAGAAAACAGGACAGAACAGGGCACATTCATGACCAAACGCAAAACCAAACACAGAGTCATATTAACCAGGAAATTCCAGGGCATAAAACTGGTCTACCCTACCACCCAAGACTCAACATATCCACACAACATTTCAGAATCAGACAAAGTGTTGTGAAATTAAACCCATTCATACAGCTTGTTCGGGTATAACAGATAAATCACCAAGTATTTATTGTTAGACAGCTCAGGATGTTGATAATCACCAGTAAGTTTGTAGATAATAGAAAGCAGAAGCAAGTCAGTGGTTCCTGTGCTATACAGGTAAATTATTTAGAGTTATTAAAAGAATGTTTTAATATTTCTAATATTTGATAAAGCCATGCATAATCTAGACTTGCATGCAACAATTGACCGATCTCTTGTGCTTTTGACCGTGATTGTACATTAAGCATGGGCTATCATTTTCATGATATGGGTAAATACTTAAAAAACTTGTGGTGAGGTTTTATTGTCTCACCACAACTAAATATATCCCCCATCATCTGTATCTAGGCCACATGTCATCTTTCACCACGCCTCACTCCCCCTCCATTTCCTCTTCTTCCCAGTTCTGTGCAAGTCCTCGCTTTGCCTTCACATCACTCACTCTGTTCCCCTTCCTGTAGTCACAACCTCTCATTGTGCAAGTCATAAAACTCTCACTCCAACCATCTCGAGGGCTTCCACTAGATTATAGAATCACAAAGTCAGAATCTACAAACAGAAGTCACATTTGGAAACACAAGTGCTTTCAGGCCTTCATTCAAGGGATTTTTCTTTTGTGTTGTTGCATTATATATTTATTTTGTTGCATGTTAGATCACATTTTGCACTTACTTTTAGTACTGTAGCGTCAACCAGTAATTTTCTTGGTCAAAGTTCATGTGTTTTACTTGTTTGGCTAGTTTAGTAGCATGCATGAGTGACTGGATTTACATAAAACAAACAAAAAAAAAAAACATTCACCTCTCAAGCATCCCCAATTTAAACTCCACAGTCATGTCTGTTCCTATATGTTGTCTAAGTGCACATTTACCAATTAAAGGTGATTCTGGATTAGAACTAGTTAATTGTGATGAAATGTTACCACAGTAGCTTGGTGACAATACTCTTATTCTAGGCTAGGAGGTTACTATTAATATTACATGGTCGCCTAGATGAGTAACACATATAAATTACTTGAAAACTAGACAAGTAATTGATATGCGGTGTTGGGGACAAGGATGGTGGATGAAGCTTGATTTATGCTTCTGCGGGTCTGGGTTGTTAATGTCATGTGCTGGTGTGCGGAGACATGCTCAGCATTTATAGGTGTGCTGCCTTGTTGTAGATAGCCATTACATTTCTTTGCGCTAGGCAACGCTGTCGTTCAAAATGTTGGTTTTGTTCGCTTGTAGAGCAGGAAAAGCTTCACAGAAGACGTAACTGAATTGGTAAACAATATATCTATCTAGCTAGATCTGGGAAGAAGCAAAAAACATATATTTCTGGAATGGTGAGTTTGAGAGAACGTGTAGAATTAATTGAGGACGAGGAGAAGGACGATGAGATGGAATAAATGGTTTGTATTAAGTTAATTAGAAGGAAAGAGAGAAGACGCAAAGAAGAGGTTGTCAACGAGGCCTTTGAATATGTGTCGAGCCGATTCGGAAGAATACAGTGTGCTTGTTCAGCAGATGCGTAAGATGGACGAAGAGATGCATTTAAAATATGTTTTGGATGTCGGCTAATCATTTCAACGATCTTCTGCATCGCTTGGAACCCATTATTACACATCAAGCCACCCACTTCACCCAAACCTGCTTCAGGGGACAATTGCTATCCCTCCACCTGCAAACTTTCTTGGGATAACAGGCTACTGCAGCTGTCATTTAACACAATGTAGAAATGGGTTCAACACAATTCTGTGTCCATTTACATTTTTACATGATATTCTTCATTACTATTCTTCACAACTATTTCTAAAATATATACTTAATTTCAGTCCTACCCTCATCATAGACTATCATAGGTGTGAATGCAGGACCAGAAGGTTGTCTCGGAATGTTTCCCTAATTGATAGGGGGTATATTTTTCAAGACTGGTCCTGGTTTTTTTAGGTTAACAATCCAAACCCCACAATTTTAGTTTTTAGGATAAAATCCATAGTGGGTTGTGGAAAGGGTCTCCCTCGCATTTTCCTCACCCTTGCATGTATCTCAAATCTCCAGAGAACTTTTATCTTTGATAATTGTACTGTAATTATTGGTTTATTCTGTTTAACTATTAAGTTCATCTCTCAATTTAAATCGTTGACTCCTTGGAAATGTATATAAAACGGGTAAAAATCAAGTTCCATCAGCTTCAACCGATGTACTTGTCTGTTCGCTACAAATACAGTTTGAAAAAAATCTTGAGCCGTATGAAACTAGAATTTCATAATAAGTCAGGTTTTGTTAGCAACCGGACTGAATTGTGAACGGCTCTTGGAAGAATGCAGCTACTTGACTGGTGCACTGGATAAGCACAATATAGTTTGCTAACTGCAGCCACCCAGTCAATTAGCTCTCGATTTAAGCAGTGACAGACAGCCTGTGTGACGCATCTACAAACGTGTCCATCAATAACATTGAGTAGTCAATAAAATGCATTGATCCTCACAGTATCCGCTCAGTATTCAGTCTAAACAAGTATTTTTCTTCTCTATGCTGACTGCAGGATGATGTTTTTCCCTGCTGACACATATAGACAGTCAGTGGTTGGAGCTTGTCTCTGGAGCTGCAGACCCAGAGGAGTGGACTACGTATTATTTCTTGTGTAGATAATTCACTGTGGTCAGTAGATCAAACGAACAATAAAAAGTTATGAAACACAAAGAAATATGTCCAAATTATCAAGTGAGTAAATATTGCAAGAATACATGGCTCATGAACTGCAGAACATTATCTCAGCTAATTTATTAGTTCAGTGATTAAAGGCAACACACCTTGGTTGGATCTAAAACCTGCATACGTCCAATATTACCCCCAAAAAAATCCTGAAAATGTTGTACTGTGTCATCCATGTGCTACTTTGTCCCAGATGTTATTAAAACCATTCACTTTCAGACTTGGAATTTAGCTAACTGAGGTAAGATAGTCAATATAGATTATGCAGAAACAAACGATCTCAGACTGCATCTTTAGTTTCTGAGCCTAAAACAAAATACTGAACTCTAACACACCTATGCTAAGGTCAATGCTAATCTTCACAGTATCTTCCCATTTTATTTCTAATCCTAACCCTTACCCTAACCTCATCCTTAAAAACCTAACATTTATGCCTAAACCTAACCTAGCCCCAATGCCTAACCGGTAATGGCAGTAAGACATTGGACTGAAATATCAGCTGGTGACATGTTATGACACTATCATAACCATGTCATAACATGTATGAACAAAACAAAAGGAACTTAAGATATTAAGAGAATGAGAGGATGTGATACAACTCACCCTACACTGCCTGTTTCCTCAATTTTTTCTGTACACAAGGCAACAAGCAACAGGGCACATGGTGACAGCTCCTTAAATGTTTCTGATTTATCCTGTGGGTAATGTCAAGAACACCCCATCTGTATGCTCAGTCATGGGTGAAATCCATTATGGACCAATTAAAAATTTGGAATTGGCAGATTTTTCATGTATGAAGTGTAACTCAATAAAATCACTGAAACTATTATATTACATTAACATGTCATGACATGTATGTTTTTTCAGCTCATGATTGAATGGTTTGCCTTGGGTAGTAAGTATATTGGGCTATGACCCACTTATGTTGCATATCATTATATATTATTACATATAATGTAACAATATAAGTAACTATATAAGTAACAAGTCAAGTATTCTAACAGGTTATGAGAAGTTATGTCAGCTGTTATTACTTGTTATCACGTGAGGTGTCATATAAAGTGTGTACTAATAGCCTTGTCTCAACATTATTTGGGGAGAGTGACTTTAGTGTATACATTTCAGCACGGTATCATGGCCCATATTTCTGCGTTATGTTCCATCACATTATGTCGTAGACTGACTTCAACAGGTCACTCTCAAAACAAATTGCCTTGCAATGTTGCACTCTTTTTTGTGTACAGATCAGTCATTAATGTCAACCAAGTCAATGGTGAATACTCTCATTATTAATGTCAACCAAGTCAATGGTGAATACTCTCATTATTAGCATCATTTTGCACACCCCTCTTTTTCTAATTCATAATTTCACACTTTTATAACCTGGAGATGTGAGGGCCCATACACCAGGAAAACCACACCAAAAAAACTGTTGCATTCTTTGTAAGGAAACTGACATTCTCTAGTACACAGATGTGCTGTTGACCTTTTCATCCACACAGACATTCAACATTAACAAACTCAAATATCCTACATGCCTAAGCACTCCTTCTAACCCTAATTCTAACATCCATGGTGCTAAATCTCTGCTACCATTATTTTATCTATAAGTTTAGTGGAGACTGAGGTTTCCCATGATGAAGTCACTACAATAAGTGGAAAAGGTTTATTGATTAACAAAAAACAGACAGAACCTTCACAAATTCTGCAGTATCCAGGTTCTAGGGAAAAAGTATCAACAAGCTGTCGGACACCTTTCAGCCAATGATGGGCTGAAATAAATGTGATTTGAACTGTAATAATCTCACAACAGTTGGTCAACAGTGCTTCATAGATCTAAATGAAAACTAGGCTACGTCAATGGAACTGGGTGGTGTGAAAAGATTATGTTGATTATACTTTCAACATTGTCACACAAGTCATGTCATACATTTGCTGTTTTTTTATTTTAATTTGACAAGAGCCCAGAAAAGAAGCCCAAATGAAAAGTGTTTTCTCCAGAATGTCATGGGGTTATGTCCCCTGAGTGCACCAGTTGACCCTCGACTGACATGCCTTTCTCGGGAAGGGATGGCTTGGTGTGGGCTTAAGACCTCCAGTGCAACCTTGAAAGTATCTCGGAAGAGGAGCAGTTTGATGTATGAGAGCTGGCGTGGATGTTACGAGCAGAGGGAGATAGATCAAGGGATTGTGGGATTTTGTAGCCCAGCACTTCGTACACTCAGTTTAAACAATTTCTAAGCATGTGTTCATTCTTTATTTTTTTTTCTACATGTCTTCTGTAAGACTTTAGGAATCCTGTTAAAGCAACAAATCTGGGGATGAAACCTTGAAACATGAGTGTGTTTTTTCCTCTCATAATGGACAAGCTATCTGCTTCCTTGTCTTTGGAGGTGCAGTTTGGACCATGCTGTTTGTAGCAAACCTAAATGTAGTTGAATACTAAATCAGTATTAATAATAATAATACAACAGGACAATACAACACAGCAACATACAGTACAACACATCAGTCAAGAAGAAGCCGTCATTAAATGTGAAGATTTTGTACTTTTCTGGTCTGGTTTTTCTCCCTGTAATAGAAAAAGACTGGACCGCCTCCAGGGTTAAGTGACAGTATAGCTGCTTTATATAATTATTTTTAATCAAAAAGTTGAAAAGGCCAAAATTCCTTCAACACTGCACAAAGCCGATACATTTAGATTAGATTCAACTTTATTGTCATTAAACAAGGACAAGTAGAGTACAACGAAATGCAGTTAGCATCTAACCAGAAGAGCAAATAAAAGAAGGCAAATATTTGTTTTTCAATTGAATTGTTCACATTATAGGTCACATTAAAAGTGGAAATCTTAACAGGGGTGTGTAGACTTTTTATATCCACTGTATATTTGAATTCAGACAAGGTCTAAGCTCACTGTGGATGATTTACCTTCAGGCCGATTGTCATTTTGTCAAGTGGGGTGGGGGTTACTGAGCTGTGTCTTTGATCACCAACAGTTAGCAATAGCAAGATAATTGTCTAAGGTCACAGTCAGAAGATGGGTATTAGAAATTGGTTTTGCCGACAATCTGCCTCTGCATCTTCAGAGGAAAACAACAGGCCTCATGATGCAGGAAAAATCGCTGTTAGGCCTACCGTTCGCCTTGAGCACAAGAGAATCATTGAGATCGAGCCTGATCATGTAGGACATGAAACAACAATGGCCAAAGAAGACTGTTCTCCCTGTGCTGTTTCTCTCCATGTTACCTGGGCATCCAGACGACCTTGGTATTGGCCAACCTAATCAACCTGCCTTGGCGATATACCTCACCTTTCTTTATCAAGACAAAAAATGCTCTTTTGTGAATTCATGGTTTCAAAATAGAGACTGGCTTGAGTATAGTATCAAATCCGATGCTTCATTCTGTCACCCCTGCTGGAAGTTTCACTCTGCAGGGCCCACTTTCAACTCAACCATGACTGTAAAGGTGTATAGTGACTGGAAACATGCCGTGGAGACAAACAAAGGACTTTAGCAGCAGGCGACATCAAAGAAACACCTCAACTGCAAGGTTTTTGGGAGAAAAGACAAAGACATAGTGACACTGACAAGGAAATATCTATGCTCTTAAAACAAATTGGTACTATGAATGCACTATTGGTAACAATCCTGAATGCTGATTGACAGAGAGCTGTGGTATATGTAAGTAAAAAGGCAAAATGGGGTTTGGTATATGGCCAATATATCATGGCTAAGAGCTATTAGAATTGGCTGGACACAGCACTTAACCGTGGTATATTGGCAATATATTACAAACCCCAGAGATGCTTTATTGCTGTTATGAACCGGTTACTGCCACAATTAGAGCAGTAAAAAGTGATGTCATGCCATGTGTGGTCTCATACCACGGATATCAGCCAATCAGCATTCAATCCATCCAGTTTATAAGAGGTCAGTTATTACATCAAATGGATGAGAAAAAACAAAATAACATATGGTGTCTTAAAAACTAACAGGGTAACTGAATGCCTGCTCAACGTAGCTGCTGCTGATGCATGGGATATGCACTTTAACAGATATTATACAAGCAGAGCTGGTCAAATCTGGGCTGACACCATCTAGGATTATGAGCCAGGCGTTCAATGGTGATTCACTTGTGTCTGAGAAGCATTGTGGCCTACAGAAGCTTTTACAAGAGAAACTTGGTCTGAAGATTTGGAAACTTACGGGACACTGCATCTGCCGCCAACACAGAGACGACCTCTGCACATGCCACCAAACAGAGACGCAGAGTAAACCGGAAACCTGGATGAGTATGTGGTGACTGAGATAATTGGATATAAAGATTATAAGAAGATGGAGCTATGGAGGCTGCAATTTGGGAAACTAGGGTGGATGGACACGTTTTAGTGAGCAGAGCTGGTAGGCGCTCTTGCTGCAGTAAACCCATAAGGGACTGTTTAAAGGGGAAAATAAAGTTGCAAGGACCTTTCTCGATGCACAAATAGAGGATGTCACAATCAAAGGAACATCGACGATTCAAGGACCCCTGTTAACACACCACAAGCTCTTGGATGCCATGCCTAGTTTATTGTTAGCATTAAAATGTACTCTAACATTTGACGCCTCCATTGCCAACTGTGAGAGTTCCTTCTCAACCCGTATTAATCTGTTTTCTGACCAAAAACATGCCATTCTTCACACTTGCAAAGCCCAGGGATTTAATTCCAGCACTTGGTGTATACAACTTTACTCACGGCAGTCAGTCAATTGTTTATTATCTTTAAGCAGCTCTTATATATAATGTGTACAACTGTTGGTGTGAATTAAATTGGAGTCAGCTGCTGAGCTTTTTGTGCAGGATATAAAATAGATTATTTCCAGTATTATTGTTGATGTTTTATTTGTGGGACTGACCTTGCTGCCTAATTACAGAGAATGGAAATCATCATCTCCGGGGCAGCACTGTATTTGAAATATCTGTAGATATGTTCTATTCCATTCTGTTGTAGGTGTACCAGACTTGGTAATACCACTGACTCAATTAGGGACACTTTTCATAAGGATATATTGCCTGTGATCAGTGTGTTGCCCCCCTTGAATGTCAAATGTCCACCCTCTTGACTCGTTCTGGCACCATGCCTGCCCCCTAGGTCATTTGCACTTCATCAACTTATCTGGTTAAATAACGGTAAAGTTCAAATAGATTCATCAGCGGGATGCCTTTTGCTGCTTTGCTGCGATATTAGCCCTCTCACTGTGGAGTGTGTCAGTGGACACGGACGGACAAACAAGCAAAGTAACAGAGTTGTATTGGCAGTATGGGTGGTTCTGAGGCTACGGGCCAAACCTTCTGAAACTGTGAAGAAATGTGCTGCACCGCGTGGAGACCCCATGACAAAATGAGAAGAATCCCTTTACATTTGTTACAATTGCAAATGCTTCTCCCTGCCATCAACAGTAGGGCCATTTACATATTTGGCAGTGAATTGTCAGTCACATGTTTTTTGTCAAAGGCTAAAGTCAACCATGACACAGAGAGGTTCATTATTTTAAGAGATCAAACACTTTATCGAAAATAAATATATAACATGATAATAAATAATCCAACATCATGGAGGAACATCCTTTGTTAACAGCCTCTTGGACAGGCCCGAATATAGTTGCCAGCTGGCCTTCTAGTCCTGCTGGATCCTGGAGGGGCTCAAATTTTGTTGCCGACTGGCCGTCTAGTCCTTCTGGCTGTTGGTGTGAGCAGTATCTCCTTTGTGTCTATATTGGATCAATTACATCAATACTATGTGTTTTTGGCACTACAGGAGAGGGAAGTCTGGGAATAGCATCAAAGCATTTGTATTAGAACTACCCTCCCAACCAACAGAACAGACTGATCTATTACACTGAGCACAGGCCGGCCCCACCTCTGTGCACAGGAAATGTGCAAGACACATTCTCTACCCCTGTCAGAGGAAATGGGGGCTGGTAAATGAAGGGCGACATATCATTCATGTGTCACGGTCTGGCTTATAAAACTATTAGTCTATATTTTTAAGTTGCTTGTCTTTGCAGGAGATTTAGTTCATTCAATATCAACACTGACATCATCTCATTCTCCGCTTTTGGTTAATTTGTTTTTGACTTCCAAATTGTAATAAATAGACAAGTGATGAATCTGAAATACCAGTAAATACCAGCATCAAAACGAACTTTTACATCAACAAAATACTGATAATTTGCATATTCTGTCAAATAAAAATACAAACGTTCCCTTTATACAGTTGTATACACAGTATGATCCACACTAGTACTTAAATGCTCATTAACCATAGTGCAATTATAGTAGTCATATTACTTTCAGAATTATGTTTTGTACTACTACTACTACTACTACTACTACTACTACTACTACTACCACTACTACTACGCTAACAGACTTTAATGATCTGTTCGACTGCAATTAAGTAAGCATATAATCAAGACATGGTACAGGCAGCATTGACACTGAACTCATGAGGGACCGCAGTATTTCACACTTTTGTTCAGTTAATCATATCCATACCTACAGCTCCAGCCTATGTTACTGCTAACCCTCTTTATATTGGCGGCGTTTACAGCTGCTAGTGGTGTGTCACTATGCATGCTGCTCCACAACGTCCTTACTTCTAGATTTGGCTTTGAGCAACTTTCTAGAGAGCCTATGTTTCTATGTCCATTGACTGACAATATCTTGCATGTTTAAAAAAATATATGCTGAGTATAAAACAGTTTTTGAACCAAGGTGGAATAAATCTGTGACATGTCAGCTATGTTTTCAAATATTTTTTTGCAAGGGGATTCATTCCCATAAGCTCTTTTTTGTACCTGTATATCCAAATGTAAAATAAAATTAGCTTTAGTTATTTAAGAATAGCCACAACACATAATTCTGTTATTAATTATATTGTCAGGGAATTGATTAGAATAAAGGAAATAACTGAATACCCTGTCTCCAATCAATTATTTCTGTTTGGGTGAAGGTAGAACAACAGAGCACCCAAGGGAATGGACATTGCTACAAAGCATCACCCAGCAGTTTCAAAATGAAACTTGGTCCACTGTCATTTTCTTCTCCAACTAGTGCATGCAACTAGACAGGCAAATCAGTCTTGAAAATGGAACTTTGACAAATGTCCATTTGCTTCAACACTGTAAGTGGAAAAGAATGCCTAACATGTTAAAACCCAAATATTATTTTAAATAGAAGAAGCTCATCTTTATCTTATCTCCTTCAATCTGCTCAAATGTTTTGCCTTAGCTTATACTTTTGAAGGTTTGTTAATTGACTTTTTATATAGTTGAGAGATTAAATATTCACATTTCGCAGTCAATCCAGAGTTTGTACTTACAAGGAGGCCAAAACATCTACTCAGTTTCTGTGGAGTCGTAGCCCATAGTCACCTACAGAAATATGAATAGGAGAAAAGACCATGAGACATCTGTCAGGTATCGGAAGGGTCCTGATCGGGAGGACAGGATGTGACAGGTTAATGACATATGACATAATGGTTCTGACAAGTGACCAGTGCGATGCCTGACATCATAGTGGGTGTCAAAAAGGACATACGTGGTTCATAGTGCTGATTAGATTACCCATCAAACAAATGACAATTTATCGTTGAAATAAAATGGTTTGTGGTATCGGCTTATGATCTTAAAGTATGTTCCACTGTAAGTTATTATAAGAAAAACTGTCAAGACAGTTGCAAATTATAATGTTTCTTGATCTATGATACTACTACCTACTCTCCAACCAAAGGGGTGACATTAGTCAACCCTTGTTTAGTAATTACTGGCTTAAAAGCCAAACACAATATCAGTGAATTCATTTCCAAAACATTTCCCCTCTGTCAGTGAGGGGCACACACTTGTCGATCACTCTGGGTCTCAAGTGTGAAATACTTGAAAAATACCAAAATGTGGAAATTGAATGCTGGAAAATTTAAATAAAGGCGTTTTTAGTTGTCATTCATTACCATTTAGTGAAAACAAAAAAACTGACATTGATTGATTTATCATAAGTTCACATGCATGTGTCAAGAGGCGTTGTTGCGCATTCTTAATCAAATCAGTGCTAAAACTGCCATACAGTTGGCAACTGCTGTGGAATTATCATAATTGTAGGATAACATTAGGAGTTTCCTACTGGGCGAACCAGATTTTGGGCTGACCCAAAATAATTTGGGTCTGAAGTCCCGGAAGGCTGGTCCTCAGAAACTATAAGGAAGTTGAAGAGAAGATGAGAAGAATGTTCCAGTTTAAAAGCTTTCTAAAACATAGTACCATCTACATAAAAAGAAAGGTTGAAGAACCCAAGGCAAGATACTTAAATTGAGTAGTATCTGATATCTGATAATAGATCAAATCAAAGTGACAATGATTGGAATCGTTTTTAGTAAATGCAATTATTTTTCTACCAGTTCGATTAAAATAGCTTTTCCAACAACACAGCCTGGATGTGAGCTTGTTGAACACAGCAAAAATTAATTTTAATGAGCTGGTTATCTGACTCAACAGAGGAACACCATTGTCTCTTTCCACACTGAGGACGAAGGGCTATCGGATTCAAACAGCAATCCTGGCAACCGCGCAACTTTAATCCTCATATTCCATCATAGTGTTTCCCCACTCTTACCTCAGGGAAAAACATGCTCTACTTTCAAGAAAAAAATAATTAAAAATAAGAGAAACTTCTAACTTATTTGACATGTTTAAGGAGTGAAAACTCTTCCGATTTGCATATGAGTACGTCACTGATGCTACCGCAAGACATTCTCCCTTTAAAAGGTCATCTTAATTGTTACCATATAGATCTATTCTGTTTCTTTTCCTCTATTAATTTTCATTCCTTGTAATTTTTCATGACAATTCATGTTCTGCTTACTCTATAATAATAATACAAACCAAAGAAGACAAGTGAAACAAATCTAAAGTAACCATGAATAATGAGCATAAGCAGAATTGCTGTCTGTGGCTTGAGCTTCACAAAAATGACTTTGCCAACATTTTCCTAAAAATTAAAACTGGCAAAATGCTCCAACATAAGACCTAGAAACATAACATAATCCATAGATTGTTATTAAGACTATAACTAAATGTGAAACTACACAGGTTACAATTACATACAAATTCGCTGCCAAGGTATGCAGACTGTCCGTCTGATTGTGACAGTAAACAGATATAATAGAATCCACACCATAGAAAAAGAGTGAGTTTCATGTTTATGGAAGGAGTTTAGCTGCAGTAAAAGGGATTTGGTCAAGGGATTTCTGGGAGAAAAACAATGGTCTTGTCTGGCGACCGTACTGGAATCTTTAATAGGCTAATGCAAAAATTACAGACTATGCCCACTCTGCAGAGGAACTGAGATCAATAAAAAATTACTTAGTCTTGCTTGAATGCATCCACTTAATTTAAGACTACAAAAAAGGGAGACATATTTTATGATATGTAGAATGGAGGAGGAATTTATTGCCCTATAGGTAACCAGCACCAGACATATTTAAATGGCATTGCTTAGCTCTAGGGTAGACTAGTCACTTGCGCAAGGGCTGTAAGATGAGACCACAACATAATCACTTTGTTTTTTTCTTTTTTCAAAAACCTTCTTAAAACTGCTAAGTAGGCTTAGACTGTAGGCTACAGATGAATCAATGGACAGAATATTCCTCTGTAGCTAGAAGCACAATTAAAGGACCAGATGCATTATTATAACATCTTATAGGCCTAAATGGAAACTGATTTTATTCATTTACTGACGTGCACTCAAAGAATCAAATCATGTTTCTCTACACAGAATTAGAAAGAACAAAGGTCACTTTAAAGTATTAATGATCCTTACTGAATATTATACAATACTTGATATACGTTACAATTATGTACTAACCCTATAATTTACCAAGTAAATTGACAGAAGATATAGTGCAGCACTTTCTCTTGTGTACTAGGGAATGGAACCTAGGGAACAAATGCAGATGAAGATTGACTTTTTGGCCTCTCCAGTGCACCTGTTGTCATTTTCATTGGCACCAAAACAGGTGACATATATTTACAATCACTTATGCTTTCTAACCGGACAGATTGATATCCCTGACATTGATATTACTTGGTGTGATGATTATGTGCCTTAATGTTTTTGAGCATATTCTCATCTTCATGATCTGAAATTATTTCCTTCTTGTGTTCTGTGGCAAGATATCTTATAACATGTAGTGACAAAAAGGCTGTTGAGGTTTATTCACAAACTCTTTCACATCATCATGGTTGTTAACATTGACATGATGATGGATAATTTTTAATTAATGGCAAAAATGATAGAAGAAATTTAAAGTGTCAAATATAATTCACCAAATGTAAGTTGTCATTATCACAACCATTCATTCACATCTCTGAAACAACAGAAGCTCTAACTACTTAAACGCTGCCATCATTTACCCGCTTCATCTATTTTATGTTGATTGTAATGTAATGCTAACGGAAAAGCTACAAATGAATGGGTCTAGTTTCCCTTTGGTCAGTCACCTTAATAAACCAAACACTTTAAACACATTTTAATCAAAGCCATATCAGAGGCTTTGCATGTGAAAGAAAGACACAAGAGCTCCCTCTATTTTCCCACTGAAGTTCAAGGGATGAAAGAGGTAGGTCCTGGCAAGCTGCCACAGGGGACACTAAATTTGCACTCTGACAATTTCTGTCCACAACATCAAGTTTATCATAAATACAGTGTAGACATTGTTAATGTTGTAAATGACTATTGTAGCTGGAAATGGCTGATTTTCAATGGAATATCTGCATACAAATATGTACATGCTGAAGATACTGAACTAGCCTAAATTTCTCACATGGAATAGCCTTCATTTCTCCAAACAAGAATAGGTTGACAAGTTTCAGAAGAAAGTTATTTGTTTCTGGACATTTTGAGCCTGCAATCAAACCCACAATTCCTAACGCTGAAGATACTGAACTAGTCAGAAGGCCAGTTTTATTGCTTCTTTAGTCAGCAACACAGTTTTCAACAGTGCTAACATAATTGCAGAAGGATTTTCTAATGGTCAATTAACCTTTTAAAATGATAAACTTGGATTAGCAAAATAAAATGCCACAGAAGTGATGGTTGCTGATAATGGGCCATTGTAGTGCTGAACCATGACTATTGAAGCTAGGCCCTCAGTGGCAGAAAAGGATCTGATGTTATCTATATAGCTAGAGAACTCGCATGCCTGTGTATACAGTACCTGTGTATACAAAATGCCTGTGTAGAAAAAAAATGCACCACATCACAAAATGTCATAGACTCAGTACATCCAGCTGCAGCATCGTTACCTTGGTTTTTACCACATAGCAAGTGGTCTGAAGTTGAAATACTATTTTACATATTGCATTCAAAATAACATGAATGAGAAAGCAACAGAAAGCAAGCTGTAGATGAAAACAAAAAGTGCTCTAACCAATACAATTATCATTTATTCCATTCCATTCTCCTGTCCTTTATGAAATGAGCAATGGCATGTTCATATTGCTTTGCTTTTGTTATTTTTTAATTGAGATCAAAGCCGAGGCTGACAGCCAGGCCATCACCATCGTTACATACACTCCCTGTAAAAAGTTAGCCAGCTAGGTAGGCTCAAGTATGAGAAAACAAGATAAGGCTTGCTATTGGCTCTGAATTAGTGATGTGGGCTTGAAATGCAGTCTAGACATTGAAATTAATATAAACCTATATATGTATATATATGGAAAACACAATACAGTACAGAATAGAGCATGTGTAACTCTTCAGATCTGTCTTCTGATCAGAATCATATAAATTATGTTTTTGCACACCCGTTGAGGATAATAAGCCAGGACTCAAAGTATCATAGATTCCACTGCCCTTTCACAAAAAGGCAGGAACTCACCCTAAACATGAATTAGCATTTCTTTGAACTTTGCTGGCCTAATGTAAGAAAACATCACACGTATTCAGAAATGTTATGAACACATCAATATCTAAACGATAGGAGCCCATCTGTCTCGAACCAGTGAACAGAATATCTCAGTGTCCTTTAAACAAAAATTGGTAACACATATGTAAAGCATCTGATACAAAGTCAGAACAGACTGTAGCTAAACATTATAACCAGGGAAATTATTGCAGGAGACTGTGTAGGAAAAGCCGTTACAAAACACAATTCACCAACCTTGTTTAACATAAAAAAACAAGAGCATAAATTATCCCATACAAAATACAAAAATATAGCTTAGAATGTACTGTATACAGTATCTCACAAAAGTGAGTACACCCCTCACATTTTTGTAAATATTTGAGTATATCTTTTCACGTGACAACACTGAAGAAATTACACTTTGCTACAATGTAAAGTAGTGAGTGTACAGCTTGTATAACAGTGTAAATTAGCTGTCCCCTCAAAATAACTCAACACATAGCAATTAATGTTTAAACCGCTGGCAACAAAAGTGAGTACACCCTTAAGTGAAAATGTCCAAATTAGGCCCAATTAGCCATTTTCCCTCCCCAGTGTCATGTGACTTGTTGGTGTTACAAGGTCTCACGTGTGAATGGGGAGCAGTTGTGATAAATTTGGTGTCATCACTCTCACACTCCCTCATACTGGTCACTGGAAGTGCAACATGGCACCTCATAGCAAAGAACTCTCTGAGGATCTGAAAAAAAGAATTGTTGTTCTACATAAAGATGGCCTAGGCAATAAGCAGATTGCCAAGACCCTGAAACTGTTTAACAGGACAGGACGGGTTCCAATCAGAACAGGCCTTGCCATGGTTGACCAAAGAAGTTGATTGCACGTGCTCAGCATCATATCCAGAGGTTGTCTTAGGGAAATAGATGTATGAGTGCTGCCAGCATTGCTGCAGAGGTGTAAGGGGTGGGGGGGTGAGCCTGTCAGTGCTCAGATCATACGCCGCACACTGCATTAAATTGGTCTGCAAAAAAATTGGAAAAGGAAAGTTTTGAATGAGGAACAGATGCTTTCAATTTGCAGTGGTCTCTTAATTTTAACCCCTCTGTTCCTCGCTCAAAACCTTCCTTTTTGACTTTTTTGGAAAGAAAAAGGTGCAGTGGTCTCACCTCAGTAAAATGAGGTGTGCCTGTGTTGGAATTTAACAGACACTGGAATGGAATGGCTGACCAATGCCATGTGATTGGTTGATTAGATAATTGCATTAATGAGAAATTGAACAGGTGTTCCTAATAATCCTTTAGGTGAGTGTATATATGTAGATATGTAGAATACATATTCCAATTTAATAAATATTGGCCACAAATTGACACTGTGTACTATACTGTACTGAACAGAAAAAAACAATGAAATGGCAGCTTGACAGAAAATACACTCACCTAAAGGATTATTAGGAACACCTGTTCAATTTCTCATTAATGCAATTATCTAATCAACCAAGAAACAAATCATTTCAAATTGGTTTCTTGAACATGACAATGAGTTCACTGTACTGAAATGGCCCCCACAGTCACCAGATCTCAACCCAATAGAGCATCTTTGGGATGTGGTGGAACGGGTGCTTCGTGCCCTGGATGTGCATCCCACAAATCTCCATCAACTGCAAGATGCTATCCTATCAATATGGGCCAACATTTCTGAAGAATGCTTTCAGAACCTTGTTGAATCAATGCCACGTAGAATTAAGGCAGTTCTGAAGGCGAAAGGGGGTCAAACACAGTATTAGTATGGCATTCCTAATAGTCCTTTAGGTGAGTGTATATATACATATACAGTTCCGGAAAAAATGACATCTCTACAGCCATTCCATTCCAATGTCTGTTAAATTCCAACACAGTCACACCTAATTTTACTTAATGAGGTACTGATTAGGTGATTACCTGAACCAAATCTAATTTAACCAGGAAAAGTGTAAAAAGCACTGATGTCGTCATCACAATCCGAACAGTGCAAGTAGTTCCTCAAAGGTAATTTGAATTAAAAAATAATTACTATTCAGCATGACAGAACTTTACTGGCAGAGGTATACAGTGAGCGTCAGGTTGATTCCATACTGAAAATGTCTTTGTTCTTATGGGAGAGATAGTATTGATTGTGCTTTAGTACACAACAATTTTACCTATGTAACCCTGGAGTCATGCAAAATGTTCTTTGTGGCCCTTTTTATTCAATTTGACTACATATTGTGCCCTAATGAAATTCACAGGGTGGTGGATGTGAAAGTGCACAGGACTGAGCTTGACACTCTTCTCCAGCAAATGTTGAGGGCCTTATTCTGGTGAAACGACTGGTCTGCAGTTTGACCAATGAAAGGTTTTGCTGCTGTCCAAAATAATCTAATCTCTCTTAACTCCCTCTTGACAGATATAACACAATGAAAGAATTTCAGTTTAAGTAATGTGTGCATATGCATGCGAGCACACACACACACACACACACACACACCTACTCTCTCACACACACACATAGTATCAAAAGTGTTTCTCATAAAGTATCTCCAATTCCCCAGTTCATTCAGTTAATCAATGTACGGTACAATACAGTAACCCACTACACACAGAGCTGCAATTATTGCAAGGCTTTACAAGCTTCCATACACAGCTTAGCAGTCAGTAATACAAGCGCGAGAACAACGGACACTGGAGCTGATGATGGATGGGCGGCCATTCAGAAGACACTATCAGTGCCTCTCATCCCTCTGGTGGCAAGGTGAGGTGGGTATGATGTGGAGTAGCGGACGCCAGAAGTCATTACACAGGCTCACATTTGGGCCAGGCACCAACACAAAACATAGACCGATGTCTTCTGCGTCCAACCCAGACAACAACCATGTTATTCTATGTTGTTGAGATGAGCAATCTCATTGAAAAGTAAAGGCCTGTTTCCCATGTGTGGAGGGCATCTGCATGACATACAGCTCTGGAAAAAATTAAGAGACCACTGCACCACTTTTTCTTTCCTTTCCAAAAAAGTTGAAAAGGAAGGTTTTGAGTGAGGAACAGAAGGGTTAAAATGAACCCTTCTTAATTTTTTCCCGGAGCTGTATTGTAGTGAAGCTACTCTCAAATATGCCTCTACTGATTTCCCCTGGTTACAACAATGGCATTTGTCCACTGTAGCGTGTGTTGTATTTATTTTATACTGAGGTATGCTAATTTCGACAAACACTTTTTCTGGTGCAGGGTTCCCATATGTCACACTGCAGCAGAGTTGAGCTTTGGTTTCAGTAGGGATCAGAAAAGTTCTGAATGTGTGAACTTGTTTCAGCAAACCTTCTTCGCATGCAAGCGTCCACTAGAAGACAACAAACAAAATATTAATGTTGCCTTCGGGTGGCTTTTCTAGGAAGTCAGTCAAGCATCCCTTCATGCCACTGAGCATATCCGGCACGGTTCTTGGCTCCCTTGGTAAAGATTAGCAAGCTTGGTAAAAATAAGCATGGCTGTAACAAACAGCAACTTGCCTGAATAATACCCATCTCCACTGTTAGGGCAATATTATAATTTTTTTTTTTAAATCAACCGAAGATGTAATAAACCTGCCGGGTTGAGGACTTACAGTACTGTAGGTGTATTTTCCCTCCATGTATAAATATTACCTTAATTAACCGTGCAAGGCATTACAAGAATATGTAGCTAACTAGTACTAGTTCTGCTAGGCAGCTCTATACATAAATATCAACCAGTGTTTGGCTCTTACTGAAGTCAGGGAGTCCCAGCCAATCGAAGTGTGTGACAGACAATGATGTGTACTAAAGGTTGCACCAGTAATAAAACACAGAGCAGCATGATAGACTGAATTCAGAGGTTTGAATACTTAAGCATAATCATGTATGTATAAACGCAGAAACTCTAGTATATTTGAAAGGCAGTCCGATTACAAATAGCTAGCCAAAGTTATAGCTAGCCGGTTAACTGGAACAGAAGTTTGCTTACCGTTAAGCTACTGACGTCAGCAAAATTGTTAGGTAACATAAGATAGTGAACAATAGCCAAATTGATGTAACTTCACCTAAATAGATAGTAAAATGAATGTATTTACACAGAGCTGTGTATACCATTCCAGTGATAGTTCTATCCTTTTTACTTCACCTGTTCAATTGGGGCAAAGAGAACATGCTTGATTAAGATAGCTTTGGGATCGTCAGTGGATTCGAAATTATCTGACTGCCTATAATGTTACCTTCAACTGTTCAAACAGGGGGCAAACTAGTGTTAGCCCTACCAACCAGTTGCAACTAAAGTTATCTAGCTAGTTAGTTAACGCAGTCAACCACGCTTACAACTAACGTAACCGAGCGGTGACTCCCAAATGTGGTGACATCATTCGCTAACGATGTTAGTTAGTTAGCTAGCAAAGGTTACACTAACACTATCTCCTCGCACAGAGCTTTAATGTTAACTCAAATATTGAAAGATAATTCACAGATGCTAGTTTGTGAACATTGACGGTACCATATCAATTAAAACAATGAATATAAATATATATAAAATGCACTATTTGTAATATACTCACCAAATAATGAAATCCACCCTGATAGACAGCCAGATGGAATCCGTGAAACAAAATGGAAGACAACTTCACTGGCTGGCGGACCATTTTGCGGGCCAACCCATATTGCTGCTTATCTACGTTATCCACATCATGTGGATAATGTTACTCTTGGCAGTAACATTTAGCTAGACTAGCTAAACCTGCACTTATTACAATTCTGTTACTGAGGTGTCTTGTGTGTCTTTGTTTATCCACATTGTTCTTAGCTAGCCTGTGTGTGTCATATGCTGCCGGTTTTTTAAACATCTTTTCTAAACATTGCTTTCAGGTCATGATGTTTTCTGTAGTTTTGTTCCCGGAGGAGGATTACTGTGTGGCAGTAGTTCCACACCTGTGGCTCAAAGGGGGAGTTTGCTGCTGGCCACCACACAGCATCACCAGTAGGAAGTCCTTCAGCCATGAAAAGGTTGCCAGAACTTGTTCACCACCTGAAGACACCTGGGAGGCTGTCCCTTATAAGCTCATCAAGCATCCAGGTCAATTTGAAAATGTAATAACAATTTGAAACTTGGAATGAAAATATATTTTGCAGGGTAAATGCTTATTAAACCTTAACTTTTTCTAGACACGTGAGAGACCAGATGCGTGTATCACCAGAGGAGTGAAAATCGTTCTAGTGTGGGCCCCTACCACCCCAAGGGCGCACATCTACACCACAACACTCTGTGGATTGCAGCCCTGGAGGTATGTGAATTACATGTTGATCTCGTAATTGCTGCAATGTTTACTTGGTTTTACCATATTTACCTGTTCACCAACTTTTATGTTTATTTTTAGGATGGAGCAAGCACAGTACTCCAAGGCACCAGAGAGGTACTCCATGCCACCATGTAGAGGATTGCTACATAGGTATGTGTGGGTTCATTCACTTAATCCAGATGCTTAACTTGTTATTAAAGCATGTTGCTTCCAATTTTATTTCTAAATTTCAACTTTATTTTTAAGGGCAAGAAGGCAGAGGTATGGGGAGTTTTAGCTCTGCACATGAAGGTAACAATAAACATAACGGCGGAAACTGCGATTTGAGTTCTGATTGTAAAACAACCAGATATTTAGGACTGAATAATTAACTGTCTGTCTTTACTTTCAGAAAATTTGGAGAAGATCAAGCGGCTGACTGAAGAGACGGTCGAACTGAGGGCACAGCTGGCTCTACAATCAGGTAAAAACAAGTCTATAGTTACGCTAGCATCTTGTCTTCATGAAACTGCATTTGTCGGAAAGTGTGCCCTTTACTAAAATGCAATACCGTACAGCCTTTCAGAAATCACATGTGTATAGCAGTTTTGTTCACTTCACTATTAACCTATTGACAATTCATTGTACTTTTTAGCTTTTGATGAACGTCTGACTAAAGAGAATGTCAAGCCGAGGGAACAGCTGGCTCTACAATAAGATAAAAACAAGACTATAGTTGCGCTAGCATGATGTCTTCATGAAACATTTCATTTGTCTTGAATGTCATGCAATTCTCAAAATGTGGTTGGACAATATAAGTACAATATGTTATTGCTGTATTACAGGAGCCATAAGGAAGAATCCTTCCAACTGGGATGCCACTGACAAGGCTGTCCAGAACCAGGTCCCCAGGTACCAGAAAGGGCAGCTGACCGTGCAGGTGGGAGGAGACGTTGCGGCAGTACAAGGGACCTGCCGTGAATATGAATGACATGTCCAGCACAACCAACATTGCTGCTAATCTACAGTACTCTTTTATTTTAAATTTTTTTAACTGCTGCTATCTACAGTGTAATGTATATGATCGCATTATCCTCTTAATATATTTAAAGCTGTGTGTGAATGTTCTTAATTCTGACTGTAGTTGTATTGTGCTATGCCATCATTCATAAGCTTATTTCACTGTATCTATAATATTCAATAACTATCAATCGCTGCTAGGTCACACTTATGTATATTACTGCCATTCTAGCCCTTGTTTATCTTGTATTGTATTATGTTTATTTTGTACTTTTTCACATTCAAATACTGCAAGTTTACTATATCTGTTGCTGGAAATGTTTACTTGCACTATTTGATTTAAATTTTTTTGATTTCAATTCATTTGCACATGTTTATATTTTATGCTTGCTGTATAAGGCATGTTTTTTTTGTATGCATCTTGCACTATTTGAAATAAATTTCAGTTCATTGTCATTTGGGATATGACCAAAATTATTGTAAAGGATTATTATAAATAAAACCTAATATTGGTGCGTGAGGCATCCTGCTGGGTTTAGCGCATAAAAGTGGCTAGCCGCTGTCTTGCCGCTGTCGAGCCGCTGTCGAGCCGCTTTCGAGCCGCTGGTGAGCCGCAGATCAGGGTATTGTTGGAAGACATTGTAATGGAAGTGGCCCACCGGTGGCCCGACTGTGACACGCACTATAAAAAATAAAAAGGAAGCCGCTGGGGGCCCGCTTTGCAGAAACGTTCGGTAGAAAGCTAGTGGGCCGTGACCATGACACTCCCACCACCATGCTTGACTGTAGGAAAGACACAATTGTCTTTGTACTCCTCACCTGATCGCCACCACACACGCTTGACACCACCTGAACCAAATACGTTTATCTTGGTCTCATCAGACCACAGGACATGGTTCCAGTAATCCATGTCCTTAGTCTGCTTGTCATCATTAGAAATTCTGTGTAACCACATAGCCTCTATCCAGCTTGTTATAGAGGGGGGAGTCCCAAAGTCTTCTCTCTCAGAAGAGATTGCGCCCTATATAGAGAAGATCAGTAAAAAAAGTTGTTTACCATACAATTACTGGACTTGTCACTGACAATAACAAAAACAACTGTGAGCATTACATTTTTTATAATTTACCATTGTCTGCTCAAATTATACTGAAATCATATTTTACACAACCCATTGTGATGACACCAGTGTGTACAATTGTTTTAAAGAACACTTTTAACTTGTTTAATACATAACAGAAAGATCTGTAATTTTCTCATGTTGTGCTGGTCTTACAGAGAGCTGGATTCAAACTCACGCTGAAAATGAAAGAAAACATTTGAAATCACAGGCTGTTCCAATTTGCTTGAATTTTATCACAGCAACTCCTAATGTGGCTCAAGAGTGTGTATGGCCCCCCAGTTGCCTGTGTGCGCTCCTGGCAACCTCTGGGCATGCTCCTGATGAGAGAGCAGAAGGTGTCCTGGGGGATCTCCTCCCAGTCCTGAATCAGAGCATCAGTGAGCTTCTGGACAGTCTGTGGTGCTACTTGGTGGTGTCAGATGCACCGATACATAACATCCCAGAGGTTCACAATTGGATTCAGACGATGGTTCTGAGGATTTCATCCCAGTACCTAATAGCAGTTATGGTACCATTGGCTAGCACATGGAGGTCTGTGTAACCCTCCAAGGATATGCCTCCCCAGACCATCACTGACCCACCAAACCAGTCATGCTGGATGATGTCGCAGGTAGCATAATGTTAACAAAAGCATCCCCAGATACTTTCACATCTGTCACATGTGCTCAGTGTGAACCTGCTCTCATCTGTGAAGTTTTCTCTTCAATCCTTAATTCTGCGAGATAACTTGCAATAAAAAAATGTAAAGTGATTTAAATTTTTTTATTTAAATGGTAAATTCATAAGCACGAATAATTATATACTTTCAAAATTGCATTTTTATCACCTGTGTTTACTAAGTAGTTTTGGAGTAGTATCGTTCTTCGTTCATTAGTACACGTAACACCTATATTGTTCCTACATAACTACCCATTCTAACCACGTACTTCCATTCTTGTTACTACGTAGTTACATGGGAACTACCCTGTAATAATGGGCCGTAATTTGAAGGGTTACCCAAATTCTTTACTGAGGATGAACCGGGTAGACAGTTACATGGTAAATTGGATGATTCTTCTCATACTGCATACTCTAAAATCAGGTAACCTGGATTGTCCCTGTAGGTAAACCTTTTTTGTAATGATTTTATATTCTATAGGGTTTTTCATGAACCACTTGAACGGTTTTTCATGAACCACTGTCTAGAAACAGGTTTTTACCAAGAGCACTTTTATCATCTCAATATTTTCTTAGAGGGACTGGTTAGGAGATTTCCAGAATAAAGGCCATAGCAGGACAGGACATTATGTTGGTTTTCAAAGTGTTGTGTAATCCCTAGTAGTAACCACCTAGGGTTAGGACATTAGACAAATGGACTGGGGATGGCACCTGCAACCTGCAAATTGAATAGTTAATAGATAAAAATGATTGCTGGGACTACCTTAATTTTATAAACTGGCCAATCAATGTACAGTATATGCAAAAAACGGATTTAAAAACATTTTAAACGTTGCATTTGAGCATGCCGGAAATATTAAATACTGTATGTGCAATTTTTCCTGCCTTCCAAATAATCCCTTTTGCCTTCAAATTACTATTCAGAAACGGTTTCATGTTAAAGGTTTTAGGTGGAACATTTTGCATTACAAAGAACAGTGGTCCACCCAAAAAAATATTCTTCAGATTAAGAGTGTTATAATAGCTCTTCATAGAACAATCCGTACTGAAAAGTAACTCTTTGTTTCAAATATATATAATTTAGGTAAGTAATTTACGTAAGTAAATTTAGTTCCTTTTTATAATCTTTGACAGAGCAGCACTTGTAAGGACTTCAATGACGGCAAGTCTTCCAGATCTTCTATAAAACAGCATACCAACACGATGTATGACCTACGATGTGAGGTGAATGTTTTGTTTTTGCCAGATATAACAGGTCCCATGTTGTTAAAGTGTCCACTAAAGTTTGTCAAAACGCACTCGGAAGCACCTGTCAAGACATATCAATGCTCTATGGATAGATTAAAAAAGTTTTTTTAAAAAGGTATCAAAGTGAAACCGAATGAGTCGGTGCCCTTCGCCCCCTCAGGGATACCAGCAAACCGCACGTTGGAGCTGCTAGAGTAATTGTTCGTTGTATCCAGTGCCTCTGTGAGAAAATGCAACTTTCTCATGAACAAGGCACACATTTTCTTTACTGCTCTGCCGGGAGAATTGTAGGCTACAAGGTGCCTTTCCAGATCAGCAATGTGTTGACAATGTGATTCAAGTATTTTGCTTTGATGAGAGAATTTTGTGATGGGTCGAGAGCCGCCTCAGTCATTAAATTATTTATATGTTGTCATTGTGTAACATTCTGTCATAGCATCATCATCGCAACATAAACGGTAATGTATCTCCCTCAATTTAGCATGATATATTACATTTCATAGGGTATGTATTCATTTCTCACTAATTTAATGTTCTTGTTAAGTAACCTTCTGGAGGGATACATTTTCAATGTTATGTTTACTATGTTATGTCTAGCATTTGAGGCCGGTCTGAATGGTATTGAGTGTCATGAGTATTTGTCTGAAAGGTTAAATTGTACCTTAGGTAGTCAGCTAGACATATGAATCATTGATTTCTCATTTGAATTCCACTGTACCAAATAGCAGAGGAAATGAGATGGGATCAATGACATGGATTTCTCCTCTATTGCTCCATGAAAGACATCTTGGAACTGCTCAGAGGGAGGTGCTGAGGAGCTGTGTAGAAGGGGTGGGCTCAATGTTTGTACTGTAGGCAATCAAGGAGTCAAACAGTGCAGCATCAATACTTTTGATCGGGCTAAGGGACTGTCAGGTAATTGGAGTCAGAACATCACGGAGTGTCTAGCCAAAAGTGGGACACCCTCCACTAACAATTTAACTTTCTACTCCTTAGTTTGTTACCATTAATGATAACCTAACTGCACAAACGAGTTTTACCCATGACACTGAAACGGAAATGAAAGCCAGACACTTGTAGAGGTTTGTGGCAAAAGTTCCATTGGCAACACAAATATGTTATCTGCATTTCTACATTCCAAACCATTTACTTTTGATGACATTTTAATTTTACAGGCAAACTTCTCTATAATTCATGCCTAAAAATTTGACTAAGTCATCATCAATATAGATGAAGCCTCTTGCAGTGCAGGCAGACATATTTGTTTTCCTCTGACAGGTAGATGTTTGACAGGTTCTAATGTGTGGTATGTTCTACACACACCTGCAGGAAGGACAGATGGCAGCAATGTGGCAACTATGGAAAAATCTGCCTGTCTCTCTTTTCTCCCATTCTTGTAAGCAGGTTCGAAATTCTAAAAGTTACGCTACCCTGAGCCCTGTCTACTTGTGTTTTACGACCTAATCTACAGCCTGACGTTGCATTTGATCAATACAGCCAACATAGTACACCCCATTCTCCCTGTATACATTCTTTGTTCCTGAATTTATTTACCTATTCTGCCACCACACAGACCAAGGAATCCTCCTCCTCTGTAGGGCACAATGTTCCTCGCAGCTGGTGTCAGCAAGATCCATTTCTTGCAAAGCATGACACTCTTTTATACTTTAATCCCCAATCACAAGGAGAGAGAATTGTGGTGTTTGTCATACATACATACATATATATATATATATATATATATATATATATGTGGCTCACCTTTAAATTCCCATGAATATACTGTGCAGTTGGTAACAAATATACTGTGAATAACCACAGGTGGTGACATGCTTTATATAGTTGGAAGTGAGAACTTTATGAATAAATATTGTAATTCATTAGAAAGAGTCTTAATCAGTGAAGTCAAAGCAAAAGTGTTAAACATAATTGAGTCAAAGCAAAATATTTTTAAATAGCTTTCAAGCAATGTCGTTCTTAGCATATGAAATGAGTAAACAATAACCTTCTCTGTCTTCTGAATCAGCTCATTTCCTGAGCAGCCTACACATTCAGACGTCCATTTGATTTGAAGACAGGGAGTGTTGATGTAGTGGCAGCAGTGCAGCCAAAAGCATCTTATCAGATAAGGTGTGACTAGAGTGATGCTACCCATAGCATGCTGGAAATCTGGGGATAAACACTTCTGCTAAAGATGTGGGCTTAGGGTGCAAGCACAACCAGCCAAGCTTGTGATATCAGCTTTTCAAAATACAGAGAATGTTTTTTTTCCCTTCTGGCTAGCGACAAGATCTGACCAGCCAGATCACCTTAAATTAGATTGGCCTCAAGAAGAAGTCACACTGCAAAAAAACAAAATAAAATAAAAGTATTGGACCTTGGGATGCAGTGAGAGATAACTTCTTTTTATTTTTTTATCAGATCTGCCTAATTCTTGAAACATATTTATTTTGTGTGTTGAATAGGATTGATTACACCTTTTCATTGCATTGCAAGTGTAGTATATACGATTTCTGACTCATGATATGACTTATGATTCTTTCTTAAGTGAAAACAATGTGCCGTCAAATACCAAAACTAGTGGCAACTGAGCAGCCACCAATTTGAAAGAGATTACATCTTAACAATTCAAATTCAAGTTCAAAAGTTTTATTTGTCATTTGCAATAACAAGTTATGGCAATGAAATGCTTGGTTTTCCTACTCCCGACAGTGCAGTTAAAAGTAAAAAAAATAAGTAACAGTAATTATAATATATAAGAACTATCAATAATAACACTATACAAAAAAAACACATCAATAATAATAAATAAACTGTACAACCGTAGTGCAATGTAGTGCAAAGTGACAGGTGTGCATGATATGATTGATATGAGTCTACACTGGACTCAAATAGTATGAGTCATAATCATCGTAATACCCATAAGACCTTGCAACACATCTGTTGTTGTATCTTTTGGCCATTACACCACTAATTGTTTCCATACAGGATATTTAGACATTTACCTTATATATTTAGATATACGGTATGTGTTTCGGGTAGGCTACCTGCACACCACTTCATATTCTGATAGCTGTGTAAATATACTGTGGATATAAAAAGTCTACACACCCCTGTTAAAAAGGCACGTGGGGGCCATACACACTACTGAGTCACATTATGGGTTGCCATGATGAAATTCACACAAGTTGGAACAGCCTGTGATTTCAATTGTTTACTTTGATTTTCAGAGTTTGAATCCAGCCCTCAATCGGTTGGTGATTTTGGTTTCCATTGACAATTGTTATGTTTGTTCTCAATGAATAACACAATGTACAGTAATATTTTTTATATTTAATGTATTTCGTTCATTGCAACCCAATGTGTGATTGAAGTGTTCCCTTCATTTCTTGGAGCAGTGTAATTATTCAGCTAATAGCATTTCCATTTCACGTGATTCAACAGGGCCGTGCTAAAGACTGTCCCAGATACCGTGTCTTGTGTTGTCCATATTTGCACTGCAAACCCCTGTACCGTTTCCTCTCAGCACTCCTAGCTTACATGAATGTTGACCATGTCAGCCTGAGCCATCCCTGCCATGCTCCAGTGAACCAGCGGCTGAGACAGTTGGCAGAGGGAGACTCAGCGGGGCATCCTTTCCCAGGGTGTGTTGCTGCGCTGGAGTGTCCTGCCTCTGACCGAACTCCCGCCTGCGTGCCCGCTTGTGTCAGAGGATACAGCCACCTTTGACTGAGTCGTAATGGGCACGTGTTACTGCGAGAGGTGTTCACACACCGGTGGCCTACTTCTGTATCCAGCTGACATCGACAGTATGTGTGCTCGCCCCCAAACGCCCGCCACACACAGTCCACCCCAGAGAGAGAGAGGGGCACATCACAGCACATCAGTGTTTCTGTGAGTATGCCAGGACACATCACTGGCCTTGGGCTGGTATATGGGCGGAGAGGCATGTCTCCAGGTATTACACTACATGGGGAGCTGGACCAGCGTGGATATGCAGGGGACGAGGAGAGGACAAGTGGTACAGTATAAGTAAACAGTGATTAAGCCATACAGCTCGCTCTGTTTTTTTTTTTAAACCATAAAAGCATTTTAAAGTTGGAGTTCTTCAAAGGTGTTATCAGATGCCACTGGTATGCAGTTTAAATTACCTGAAAGTGTGTGAAATTGTTCCATTAAAAACAAATGTTTATTAAACACAATGACAAAATGAATCACCTAGATTACATTGTTTAAGTAATTAAAGTAAATAGGTGTAAACAAATCTTTTTGTTAGACTCTGGTTTAAAGGAAAATTTAAACCAGGATTATTATAATTTTTTTCTAATCTAATGAACAAGTTAGGTAAAGTTATTCATCCTGTTAAAGTTATTCATCCTGTTAGGTATGACAGAATAATAATATTAGAATAGAAGATCTAGAGACAACTTTAAGGGACAACAAACTCTTCTAGTTTAGTAGGGGTGAGTTTTTTATTCTTGAAATACATTTCAAATACACATCAGACAAGACCAATTTTAACATAAGTCATGAATTTTAACTAATTAAGCCTATTATTTAAACATTTTTATATAAAGTTTTTTTTTATTTAAAAGGCATTTCAACAAAGCACAACTACTTTGTTGTGCTTTGTAGTTATTCTAATGGTAGTAATGTTGTCTGTGTATCATAAAAACATAAGATCTCAACACAATCTAGAACAAGTATATTTGAATTTAGTGGTAGAATCTACTTCCTCTGTATTGGTCTGTTGATAAAATACCACGAGTTTTGAATATATGGCAAATGTAGATATTGCCTACCTAACAAACTGCTGATTGGAGAATATTACAATATTTAGATGATGAAAAAGACAGTTTTTTTTTTTATTAAATATGTCTGGGACATTCAAACGAAGAAGTAGAGAAATACATGTGCTCATATGGATCTAACAATCAAGCTAACCTCCCGATAAACTTGCCATATTAGTAAGCTAGCTACTGTATCAAGCTATCACTAATATTAATATACCTATATATCCCTGTCTGGTCCCACTAACCTGCGAAAAATACACAAAAAGCATTTGTTAGCTAGATTATAGATATTCTATAGGCTATAAAATGGGAATAAAAGAAAATTCACATCATATGTTTAGCTAAAATGCCAGGCTAACTAGTTAGAAACTCTTTCTGTCCTGTGTCATAACTACCCTAGCAAATGTAGCTATAGAAAAACTGCTGCTACTGCTTGTGTTTGTCAATATGCATACTACAGTACCATGCTTTACACTCTCATGATCCAAGTGCATTCTGTGAGGACATTCCCTTCAGTATCTCTATGTGATGACAGCATTGTAGAGCACTAATAAAACCACATTTGATTAACACACCCCGTACTGCATTATCTCACGGTGCACATTCCCATTCTCTGAACCTGCTTCCAGGCAGATCAATGGTGAAATCAATTCAATAAGAAATACAATAAAGATACTTAGTTATTTGTAGAACTATAAGAGAATCATAATAATATAATTTGACAGATGGTTTCCAATTTTATAAATAACCTTAAAAGAATTTATGTTATGCACGGTAAATGTTAAGCACAGTTAGATGTTAATTGTTTTTGGGTAACTATGTTAGCTAGCTAGCATCCAAATATTTGTCAGTTAGTCTGGGGTCTATTGTATTATAATGGGTGTTCTAGGCAATTAAATATGCCAAAGTGTATTTGTTAATTCTCTAATACAGAGGGGTCCATATAACTGAAGGTAAAATACAGTAGTAGGCAACTGTGTAAGTAAAATGTTTTTCCTTAAGCACAAAACCAGTCACAATTGTTTCATGTGTACAAACCCAGTACTGTATGTCTACTTTCTCTGAGACTTACTCTCTCTCACACAAACTGGAACATTTTCAGCAAACATGTTTCTGATTGGACTTCAATGGTTTGATAACCTGGACAATATTAGACAGAGTTAACTATCTCTAGGTGTCTTATACCATAATAAGTAGGCTACATTGTGGATTGTATCATTATCTGTATTTTACAGTGACCAGAGACCTGTCTTGCTGTGTTTTTTTCCCTCTCTCCATCTCTTATCCGTGTGCTGGTGTGTTAACACCTTCAACAGTGACATGTTGCATGTATTGTGTAGGCAGCTGTGTTCGACCTGGGGCGTTTCAAACGTGTTGCTGTTGTCTTATTCTCAACACGTGTCTCTGGCTTCCTCTGGTTCAGAACATAAAAAAAAGATTACCAATCCACTAAAGGGAGAAGCAGATGTAAAAGGAAGAGAGAGTATTAGGAAAAAAAAAAGTGGGTCTTTAGCAGGGTCTCCCTATTCAGAGAAGAAATGAATGCTTCTTAGTGTGGAGGCAGAGCACGGTGGAGGCGGTATAAAAGCTGGTCAAGATGGCCTTCGGCGCTGGAGAATTCATTGTGATTGAATGGAGAAAAAGCTTCCCTGATAACTCAGCCAATGTTTTCTTTTCCTCCTCCTCCAGCTCCCTAAACTTCTCCTTTTTGGCTCATAGACCAGATAAGAGTTTTCTCTGCAGTCAGAGAAGTGTTGTACCTTTACAACTCTGCAGAATCGCCAGAAAACAGAAAACGTCTGTTTCTTCAGGAATGCAGTCACCTTAGCTTTCGTTTTCCCCTAAAAAAATATAGTCAATTTACCAACTTCTCCACCTGACATGCTGAACCTTTACATGTTTGAAGCTGCTTGCTCGTCACAGGAAAATGACCACTGACAGCACTACGGAGTGATCCAGCCTATTAGTATTAGGAAATATTGAGCCAGGACATGTGATGCTGATCGGATCCATCAAAGATGAAACCAGACAGTGACAAGGTGAGGCAAAAACCCACAGAACTCATGGTTTTACCCTTTATTGAATTAAGAATAATAGGTTGGCCCCCTGGGTTATTTTACCCTGTCAAGTGATTTCCATTATAGCCACCGTGCATTAAACGGGTTAATGCTGTAATCACACCACACATTCATTGATATTCCGAGTAACTGGAACATTGGGAATGTAATTATCTATTCGCCCAAACTTCCCAAAATTGATTTATTCCTAATTATAAAGCCTGACGTTAAATCCAGGAGTGCCCTCGACGGAAAAGTAGACAGAGGGCATGTCATGTCTCCCCCCCCCCGTCCCCGTCCCCGTCAAATAATTCAAGCATTAGCGCCCGGCAGACAACGCAACCTCAACACAGCAATCTAATGCGAAGACTACATGACCCATCATCCCACAAGCAGTAGCAGCCCAGTAGAATGGCACCAGTGGTAATGGTACATGTGCTGGAGCAGGCAGCTGTTGAAGCTATAGCACAAGAGGAGGAGACGAAGAACAGATGGATGATCCACGGGCTCATGCACTGGCAAGCCAATCAAAACCTCCCATCCCTCAGCCCACACCTGGGCGCCTGGCGGCACATATTGGATGAGGCAAATGCGGGGATTGCAATAACCAGCTCGGTATGAGATAGGACTCACTTATCTCCCCCTTGTAGTCACTTTCCGGATTGTGTGTGTGTGTTTTTGTGTATGCGCCTGTGTCTGTGTGTAATCCAGAGTGTGAGTGCGTCTCCGCGCCTGTAATGTAATGTAATTCCTTACACAAGAGAGAATTGCGAATCCCGTTAGGGCAAACTTCCCTGCTTCAGCTCTAATATTACAGAGCCGGGTAATGCAATTCTTTTTTTAACATCTTTATAACGGTGGGACTATTTTTGTGAACTTGGTGAGGTGTGTGTCTGTGGCAGGGACCAGCTGTTTAGGTTAGACAGATGGGGGAGGAGGAGATTTATTTTTTACCAGAAGCTATATGAACCACCTTCTTTCATCCACTTGCTCTTTCTCTTAATGAGATGACAAGCACTATCATTTACTCAGACTCAGTGGATGGAATTTCTTGTACACCATGAATGAAGTCAATGAAATGAGTTAAACATCTTATTTCTACCCGGTAATTTGCAATTACTTGATTTTCGAGAGATTTAATAGAAGTGGGAAAATACTCATTTTAACCAGTTCAGTCTGGTTATGTGAGATGAAAATCAAAACAATATACCACCCAATAAGTACATTCAGTCTGCCCAATTGGCCAAGGAACCTTGGCCAAAGCTGCAAGCCATAGGCGGTTTGATGTACTTTTTCAAGGTTAGCTGATTACCGCCTGTCCCAAAGCCAGGAGCAAACCTCACATGCTAACGACTTTCACCATGAGATCATCAGAAATGTCACTTCAACTGCCATTCGAAAAGTCAGACACTAAGTAATGTAGTTAGTGTCCTCGTTAAGTACACAGTGCAGAGTGTGTGCTGGGTCGTGTCGCTGTGCCAAGCACCCTCATTAATGTCAACTTCTATTAAGCCATTTCTTTACATGGAGCCACACACATAGTAGACTTGGCAGGTTAGCCTTTTTCATCATGAATCTTGTTCTAGAGACAGATCTGCCCTAAAGGCAGAAATTATATGATTGGTTGACTCAGTGATGAGGCGGAGCTTACACCCCAACTCTGAAGCCACCAAACTGAAAATATATTTTGTACATTTGTGATATGGTTGTCTATACTATAATTTACGAAATACAAATGGTAGGCATTTAGATGAAATCTAGGCTTTAGCTAAAAGCCAGCTATCAACAATACCCATGAGACATGTGCCTCAGCAGACTGATTTGCCTTAACAGCCGGTTTCCTTCACCCCATAATAAACAAACCACACTGCCATGATGATAAAATTAGGTACTGAAAAAAGCCCACATTTCTATCAACGTGTCACTAACACTGTCCAATCTTCGTTGAGAGAATACAGAGAGGCTCTCACAAGTCTTTGCCCCCTTCGGACATCTCCACATTTTACTTTGTTTTAACAGTTTATAGACAGCTGATTCCCGTGTGTCATAGGAAAGGGGGTAAGTAATTATGCAAATCATTTATTTAAATTAATTTAGAAAAAGTTGCAGACTCTTAAAAAACTAAATCCATTTAGATTCCAAGTTGTAGCACAATTAATTAGGAACGTCCAAGGAGGGTGAGGGCCATCGTAGATCATGCCAGCCATTTGTTGAGAAATATAGGTGGTGAGTATTGAGCCCTATGCTTATTGTACATGACTGGGTGCAGTCCGTGAGCAGTATTTGTTGGCCATGCTGGCGTTGGTGTTTGCCAAGCTAACTGTTCTAGACAAAATATACCCCTGGACTAGGTATATGTCATCAGCTGTGGTCCATCTCTTCCATCTGATAACCCATTGTGGAGGTAGTGGAAGCTACATTTCCAGCTGGTCATCCCTGCTTACAGTCAATGATAAGAGTTGCAATTACAGATATCCCTCAATTCTTCCCATTTTCCTCAGCTCTGGCATGAGGTTGAGCGCAAGTCTCGTCCTCTGAGTAAGCAGCAGAAGGGATTGGCTTCCTGACAAATGCAATCAGCTATTCATCCACATCTTGATTATTGACCGTCTGTCTTATTTTTCTTGGCTGCCATTGAAAGAACAGGAGTTTGACCTGTTTTAGATTAATTCCAAATAGTCAATGAATTAATGTAACAAATGAATTTAATATATAAAGAGAATATTTAAATTACAGTACAAGCATTAAAGATAAAAGTCCTCCGGAGATTTAAGAAGTATGCAAGAGCAAAGATGGAGGCAGATGTGAGGAAAAAGCAAGAGAGAGCATCCCTAAACCCGGCTCTGGTTTATATCACAAAAACTAAAGTAGTGAGGGGTTGGATAAGCTAACCTTATGATAGCAAAACTAGTCCTGAAGAATAGACCCTCTTATCAACTACGGACACATTCCAGTCTATACCTCCGGGCACCATATTTTAACACAGTGATCTACTCATTGGTAAAGATAGGGTGAATAAGGCATGACCTTAGGTCCTGTAGTCAGACCAGAGAAAAACATTTGTAGCACAAAATCATTCTGATAAAAGCACATGACCAGACACACAGAGTATAGGCTGGGAAAGACATTGAGCACATAAAAAGAAATGGCTAGTGAAGAATCACTGAATGTACATGAACATTAAACTGAGGTCATTGTTGTGCTGAAAGGTGAACTTCCTCTTCATCTTTCTAATGGATGCCTGAAGGTTTTGTGCCAAAATTGCCTGGTATTTGGAACTGTTCATAATTCCCTCCACCCTGACTAAGGCCCCGGTTCCAGCTGAAGAAAAACAACCCCAAAGCATGATGCTGCCACCACCATGCTTCACTGTGGGTATGGTGTTCTTTGGGTGATGTGCAGTGTTGTTTTTGCGCCAAACATACCTTTTGGAATTATGGTCAAAAAGTTCAACCTTGGTTTCATCAGACCATAACACATTTTCCCACTTGCTTTTGGGGGACTTAATGTTTGTTTTAGAAAACTTCAGCCGGGCTTGGATGTTTTTCTTTGTAAGAAAAGGCTTCCGTCTTGCCACCCTACCCCATAGCCCATTCATTTGAATACGGGACATTGTTGTCACATGTAGCACACAGCCAGAACTTGCCAGAAATTCCTGCAGTTCCTTTAATGTTGCTGTAGGCTTCTTGGAAGCCTCCCTGACCAGTTTTCTTCTTGTCTTTTCATACATTTTGGAGGGACGTCCAGTTCTTGGTAATACAATCTATTGTGCCTATAACATTGGGGAAGCCTGAAAAATAGGATGACGTTAATACAGAGGCTTGTCAACCTTTAGGCTACTTTACATTTATTTTAATGGTCACATAACTGCAATTGAATAAAATGCCTCTTTTGTATTTCAAGATGACAAGGGAAAGTGATGAAAATATTCAGATGCCACTTTAGAGCAAGGCATACCCTTATTTCCTGGTTTAAATAATAATAAATTAATGTGATAATTAACATCGTAAGCCTATATAATCAAGTGGACAAATTCCTAGTTTAGTCAGAACAACTATGAAAGGTCCAGCCAACAGAATTCAATGTATTAAATTAGGCGTTGGATGTATGGACAAATTCCTAGTTGTGTCAGGTTACTACGAAAAGACAAAAATTAAATGTATTGATTTGGCGTTGAATAACCGACACATTACCTACATGCCATTGCGTTAAAATACAACATAACTCTATGAGACCACGACCACTCTCATTGTTAATATTTGCAAAAACACATGTTGGCTTTGTGCAAAGGAAAAACAGAAAGTAATTTGTATCAAGTGGGCAACTCTCTGGGTCTCCTACACCTTCTGATAATGCAAAAGGACTGATACAAATATGCATTTATATTTATTTCATTATTTTGTTTGTTATTTTTTTGTGAATCTTATTACTCATTTTAATGGTCTTCTCATTTCATGTCTTCAGTTTGGGATGGAAAGACAAGATTAAGACCAAACAGGTGGTCTCTAGGCAGCATGTTTATTGTCATAAAAGGGGATAACCTATTTACATCCAGGAAATAGGAAGGAACGATTTTTCCCCTGCTAATTCCGTCCCTTTTTATCCGTCAAGTAGATCTGTTTTATGAAATGTACTTAGTCTTGATGGAGTGTGTATTGTCACTGTCCCTTCGGGAATCTAGCTGTCACATCATTTGTGTCCATGACTGTAAGTTGGTTATGTTAGCGCAGGTGTACCATTGCTTGGACGGTGCGCCTTGTGGGTGTTGCTGCTGTCACATTATTCTGATGGGGTGAGCTACTGTTCTCTGTTTGCCGAAAGCACAGGCCAGAGTATGTAAGCAAAGTTAAATGGTCTGTAATCCCACTCATCACTCACTGAGTGCTCCTCTCCGGTAGGCAATATTTATTTTCCCACTCCACTAAAAGTAATTCCATGCTTGCTCCATACATGCTCAATTATTATTTTTATAATTATTTTACCTAATTTCACAAACATGACATGTAAGTCTGTAATAATTTAAGGTACACATTTCTTTTGAAGTGAGGGATCTAAGAAGATACATAACTATTTAGGCTACAATTTGCTTTTAAAGTTCTGAGTAGAAGCACTCAACATTTCAACAGAAAGTTGTAACTCATGCCAACATTTATATATATATTTTTTCTCTGAAGGGTAATGAAGCAAACAGTTTAAACTGCTCTGTGCTTCAACGAAATTGTGAGCAGCTCTTTCCACACTGTAATAAGGCTAAGACCTGTTTGTTTAATATAGGATATCATCCAAAGTAAATACTGTGAATCTGAGATTATCTATATTAGGTATTCAGTTTGATACAATGTTTTACAGGATATTTTCCCACACAGAAGGCCTAGGTCCAATAGCCATGATTTGGGACTGTGTTATAGCACACAGACACTTGCCAATGTGTGCATGCAGTTTGGATTACATCACTGAACAGCATGGCTGCAGTCCAAATGCAAATTTGACAGCCCATGGTGATATTTTACATTTTCACTTACAAGTAGACTTTCCCAATCAAGGGAGTAATGATTGAAGTCTTGGAAGTTGAGACTAAGAAGAAACCAGGCAAGCCTAGTTCAGCCAGCCCACAATAGGAAGTGCTGCCATCTCAAGATTCAAACCCGGGTGGCCCACGTGAAAGGCTGTGTCGTTAACCACTACACCACGGAACTGTACATTATGTTAAAAAAGAAATAGCGGTGCATGAAAAACAGTGAACAAAGTGCAAATATTTTGTAACATTTTCCATATGTCAGATGTGGTGCAAATATTACACATCCAATCCCAAATCAATGCACTAACAGATTTTATTGAGTCTGCATTATTCTTTCACAGGAAGAACTTTGTTTTTGATAAGCGCATCTGCTTTGCATCGAGTCCAACTTTTGGCACCTAGAAACAGGTATTTCAGCCCCAGGATGACTGGACTACATTCCACAGTTCATGAGAGGTTTTGGGTTTTGCTTCAGACACTGCATATTTAATGTCACCCCACAGGTTACCAATGGGGTTGAGGTCAGAGGATTGAGCTGGCCACTCCATTACCTCAATCGTTTTTGTCTGGAACCAAGACGTTGTTCGCTTAGTTGTGTGTTTGGGGTTGTTGTCTTGTTTAAACACCCGTTTCTAGGGCATTTCCTCTTCGGCATACGGCAACATCTGTCTTCACCCTCTTCAATATTTGGACGTATTCAAACTGATCCATGATCCCAGTATACGATAAATAGACACCGTAGTATGAAAAACATCCCCATACCAACGTCCCCATAGAAGTCATTTTCTTCCACGTTTCAGCTTTTTGTCGCCGTTTTAAAGCATTTCAAATCATTTTAGCTTAGCATCCTTTGTTGCACTTCTTGATAGGTTGTCCCCTCTCCAATCAAGCTTTTAATCAACTTATGTTGTTCCTCCAAACAATGCTTGGAACGGACCATTTTACATGACAGTTCAGAAGGGAATATATTTTCGGACACTTTGTGAAACATTTGCTTCCCTTCTTCCTTGATAAAGGACAATTAATGACACATGTTTTCACACCGAATGACTGTAGGCTCTACTTAAACTCCACACTGCTATTATTTTGAACATGCCCTTTTCAATGAATGAGTCAATTACTCAGAACAAGCTGGGTGCATGTCATGACAGTTGGGTCCATCATTTGCCAAGCAGGAATACCACTACTATTAAGAACAGTGGTTCATCAGGTTACGGATGTTGTACTGCTATTTATTTTAACACAATGATAAATGTAGATAGTAGTGTTTTTATTTGATTTGTTTAAATTAACAAAGCCGTATTGTTAACGTGCATTTTCATCACTGGAAGATTAAGCGTCGATGAAGGTTTTCAAACAGGCAGACCAACTAGCAAAACAGAAAAATATATATTGGAATCTGGTCAAGGGGTGCTGAGGCCACAGGGCTGCAGCAGCCATTCCACACAGCTATGCTCCCTCCCCACTAAGAGCCTGGCTAAAGTCACACCCGTAGTGGGAACAAAATGACCAGAATTTACATGACCATAAAACAATAAGGTCACAGTGATATTATGTTAAATCTCACTCCAGTGAGTTATAAGAATAGATGATTTATGTTAAAATGGAACTGGAATAGTGGAAGCTAGTCTTTTATGTATTCCCAAATTGCTACATGTAATTGTTGTCTTTAGCTCTTTGCTGCACAATCGCGTATTTACAGCCTTTGAATAACAACTTATAGAGGTGGCAAAATGTATTGCCCATGAATAACAGCTCATTGAGGTTGTAAAATATATAGTTTATGAATAACGGCTTGTAATATGGATTTTTTTTCTTTCAACTTTGCTTCCCCACTGATTTTACCCACCCACCACTACTGTGAATCAGAGCATTTTTCAATCTGTGGAATCTGCAGCATGCTGTAGGATACTTTCATGGTACTGTACTGTTAAAACAACAGAAAATTCATTTTACTGTGCGGGCTCAGTCTAAGGATACTAATCAGTGTTTCCATGGCAACTCTCCCTCGAAAACACCTTTAGGAATCTTCAGTCAAACATCATATGACACCTTTTATGGAGAGGTTGCCAGGGATGTGGTTGCATGTTGTTCAATTCAGAAAGTAGCATTTTCTACTTAGTATGGAATGTCTGTAATAAAGAGATTAATTTAAGTACTTCACTAGGGGCTGGTTTCGCAGACTCAGATTAAGCCTAGTCTAGGACTAAAATCTAGTTCAATAGTCCTAGACTAGGCTTAATTTATGTCTGCAAAACTGGCCCTAGAAGTTTAAACAGATAGATGCAGATTTGTGGAAATGCTCTGCTTCAATGCACACTGCAGGACATGCAAATACTATATGTGTTGAATGTTGAGTACAGCGCTATCTGCCCACATGGGGTAAATCATTTCCATCAAGTGTATATAGAAGTGGTTGCTTAATACATTTTATACGAAAAAGGTATAGAAGTGAAACATTCTTCTCTCTTTGTGCTCTCTAACCATGGTTAATGGCTTCTCTCTTTGGGCCCATTGTCTTGTTCTCACTGTGCACACTATGTTCCCACAGCAGCTCAAGGACAGCCTTAGAGAGACACAGGCGTAGCAGCCACCCCCTTCCGTCCTCGTTTCCTTCCTCTCCTCCGCCTCCCACCCTTTCTGCTACTTGTGTGGCTATGTGAAGGCCTCTCCATCTCAGAGCCATGCTCCTCATTGTCTAACGCGACCCAGAGATCTTGTAAAGTCAGAGAGGCTTGCTTGACAGAGACAGGCTGTCGCTGTGCCCCTGCCCTGACAGACAATGCAGTGGCACAGTGTATTTTCCTCTTACCCCTTGCCCAAATCTAAGTGCTAGTTCTTTCCTGTTCAGTGGTTTGATTATCTATTCATTCTTCAGAAGAACTATATATTCTGTTAGATTCTGTCCAAGTTTGATCCATGAACAAAATAAATGCAACCAGAAGTCAGGGGAGAGCCTTTATTCAGCATGAGGTTTACGATGATAACCTTCCATAGTTCTTTCATTGTTCTCTCCAAATGCTTACAACGTAAACACAGTCATTTATACCAGGACACATAGGAGGTGGTCAGTGTTCATAGCCAACCATTACACAGACTATTATAGGTCCTACAAAATACCCTTGTATGGCGTATTCCAACCTATGACCCAAGGGTCTATTCAGAGAGTCCTATGACAGTCACATACACAGTTCCTAACAGGTGGTATGGACAGGGTGTTTGGGACCCATCAGTAATGGGACATCACATTTCCTACCTAGTGTCCTACTAGTCCTACTAGTACTCTCATACATTGTGTCATGCTTAATTCAATTACTTTCATGCTCAATATCTATCAGTCCCCCCTTCAATCATGTAACAATTAATCATTACATGTTGATAAAACTAGCTAAATAAAAGTACAGTCCAATTCTTAATGAATTGAAAAGGTCCAAACACTTCTGTAAAAAACAATAAAGAAAAATAATAAAAAGGACTATCTGGCCTATGAGGCTTTATTATTCCTTAAATGAAATGAAAATAAGATGCAGTGGACACAGCTTGCCCAGACACATACCACTGTATGGCACTGCAATCGTAGTGACCATCGTGATCAATCTTTACCATACACATCAAGTCCCAGGCCACTATCAGTCTAACCTGTGTCCAACAGAAACAGACCTAACAGGACATATTAATGCAATGCATAGTTAATTCCCAATAAACTATTTAAACAATCAATGTCCCCCCTTGTCCATATCATAAGTCATGCATCAACATCATACCTACAACCCAACATACCCTGAATATAACACAACACTCAACTCCAATGAATGTTCTAGTGACAGTTTCTACCTTTGAAAAGGAATATGGCACTAATAAACATATCAGGATAGCTGTTGTAATCATGACTATGAAGCAACTTCACAAAAAGACAAGTATCAATGACCGATATTTGGGTAGTGATCATATGTAGGTCCATCTGCCTTGTGAGGACTTAACATATATTCATAAGAGATCAAAAATACCAGTCACTTTAGGAAAATTATTGATTGTTAGGAATGACCCTAGATTCTCATCAAATGTCCTGTAGTTCTAGTCTTCAGTCTTCTCTGTCTTGCATCAGTGATGTAAAGTTCCAATATCAGTTATTGCAGTCAGTGTGATGTGGACCCAGCAAATTGCCTGGTTGTCCTAACAAGTCAGTTTAGGTGTGTAGTGGAATAGTGAGTTTCCAAAACTTCACTAATTCAAGATTAACACCACAACAGTGTCTTCCACTGTGTTGGGACCATGTGACCTGTCCAGTCAACTGGCCCGTGGTACTCTGACCTTTAGTATGTGGAGTCCTTCCTGACTCAGGTGGATTCTTCTCTCATCTTGCTGTCGATGATTCATCTGGAAATGAAATGTGAAGCCAAGTGATCTGACCCTGGCATCGTTCTGCCATGTGAGTGGTCAGGAAGATTTGGAACAGATGTGACCCATGTGGTTGTGGTTGAAATCCTTCTTGAACATGTTGCTGGTACTCACATACTCAGTTGTCTGTGTCCAGTCAGTGACGTGATGTATCATCAGAAAAGGGGTTGTGATATCCTGAAAACAACGATTAATGTGGTTCAACAGTCCATCAGACTTTCATCCACTGGGTATGGTTCCGTCAACTCCCAACAATGAAGACAATAGATCAGTCCTGAAAACTTGTGGATCTCAGAAGTTCCATCATCAGAATGAAGCATACACCCTATTCGGACAAGTTTCCATAAAAGTCTATGTCAAAATGTCCTTTTCCATCCAGAATTAGCTTGGTTGATGTTTCATTCAATGTGCTATATTTATGCTCAAATAGCACCTGGCAGTGGAATGAGATTCCGTTGTCTGATCAGACTTGACTTTGCTTAGCCAAATCAAAAATGGTTACATCTATGCTATTCCACCATTAAAATGTTAGACCTTACGTCAAACAAACAGTTTCCAAATAAACAATTAAAACAAATCCTAAGAATAGAATATGTTAAACATAGCAGATTCCAATGCACCATTATAACTATGCAAACAGAAAAAATACTAAATGTTCATGTAACTCCTTTTAAGTACCAATTTGATTTGCTTTGAGCCCTAAGCTCAACTCTTTCCAATCATAATCAATGATCATATCATACATCCCCCCTGCTTTCACTTCATTAAGTCAACGGAAAGCGACACCATGAGTGAAAGCAGAATCATGGCGAATATGGCCACAGGAGGCGCCATCCTGAGCCTACACTGGCCATCATTTTGGGACGGACATGTAAAAATAGAGAACTGGTAACAGGGATGGATCTAGAATCCATTCAATATGGGATTGCATACTGTATATTCATCAAAAACAACAAAGTGGAAATGTTAAAAACACAAACATTCACTAACATAATCAAAGACATCAATGTGCACCAGTCTTGTGCGAAGGAATTATAAACCATATAACCCAGTGACACCTTTGTCTTACAGAGCTAAACAGCTCTCATATTCTTTAAATGGCTATCATGAATTTAGAATACCCTGAAGTTTCTTGGCACATGCCTAACTAAATTGGTTTGCCCACTAGGGGATAAGCTGAGCACCTAAGTTGTAGGAGAAAAAACTCCAGCCCATGTTCCAGTGGTATACCTACTGCAACCACCAGGGCGATTGTATTAGCATATCTACAGCACCCAAATTTAGCATTTTCAAAGGCAACGACCAAACTACCTTGTGACAAACAATGTCTTGATTAACCTTCTGCATTTAAGTAAAATTCTCCAACTTTGATTCATTTTTATTCCAAATAGTTGCATTCAGCCAAACACTAAATCACAACTTATATTTGACCACGTCTGTGGTTCTATTGACATTGAAATGACTCTGTCATCAACAATGGAGGATGACTTTTGGTCAAAAGTCATGCATTTCAATGTTAAAGCTATTGGGTAGAAAATGTCTCTAACCTCTACTCAATGTTTGATCATCCCAAAACTGAATTTGCTTACGTTGAGGAAATTACCACAGTTGAGACCAGTCTGAACACTCAACTTTAACCCTTAGAAATAGGCTACCCTGATTTAATGGGAGAGGTTGTTTGGGGTCGTCCTAGGGGTCTGCCCCCCTTCCTGGAGCCCTTGGCTTCACCCACTCATGGCAAGCCATAAATAAAGGTCAAATGGATTATTTAAAATGTATATGAAATTTAGGTTTCCACATATAAAAAATCCATACATGGTCCTCAGACTGTCTGTAGCAACATATGTTATTCTTTCAAATTAGCCGATATCCTTTGTTAAGTGAAGGTTCAGATTTACTGTTTTGTTCGCAGTTAGTAAAAATATGCTTGTCATATCTATACAATAACTTAACAATCTGGTGGATATTCCAAAACATTGGTGAAAATTGTGACTAAACCAAAAACAGACATGACCACCCAAGTAAGCCTGTGTTACTCTCGCTATCCCAGGGTGTGGGGGTGTGTGGGGGTGTTGGCTCAAGCACTCCTCCCCCCTGTGCTGCTCTCTGAACCAAGGGACCATTTTAGTCAGTCAACTTTTTAGTATCTAACTTGCTCTATAAACACAAATGTCATCTTAGTTGTAAGAGAAACACAAAAAACTAACAAATTCAAATGTTCCTAATTAACCAAAGCCAATTCAACATTCAAAATAAAATATAAAATGTTATTGTAGGGGATAAACTCGCTTTTGGCAGTTTTCACCCTTTTTGTCATAATTTTAGACTTTAATCTCAATCTTTTGTCTAAAACCAATGTATAACATACATTAGAATCAAATTCAGTGCACATGGAAAGCCATGTGTCTACTTCAAAAAAATATTACCCTATGTGTATTGTTTCCCTCTCACCAGTTGTCCTGTGACAAGGCAGAGAACACACACACATTCCAACCTGGGGGAAACCCTCTGTAAAGGCTTATGGCTGTTTTGGATTCATATTCAATCCTCATGGGACACAGCGTGTCTTCTTAACGTTAAAGATTATCACCATGTGGATTCTTCTTCTATTATTCTTCTATCACTGATATAATATTAAGGAGAGAGAACACACAATATTTTAACCTTTTGTAAGAAAACCATGAGACTATTTTACCAGATTACAAAATCATAATTTTACCAATTTCTAATTTATCACTAGGGTTAGATGTACCCACGTGTTAAAGCCTGTAGTGCGACCCTCCTTGAGGCCTTACGGTTTTAAACATTATCATCAATGCAATAAATACGTTTGATTTAAATTTACATAGTGAACATGACAAAGCACAACAAAACAGGCTATTCCTTGAATACCTATTAAAACATGTTCAAGCATGACAGAACAAAACAGGCTATTTCCAATGCTTATTAAAACATGCTATATACCATCAAAGTGCCTTCAAATTAATATTCACTTCAATAAGCATGGTCATTATCAAGGGAAGTGATCAGATTTCCTTGATAAGTTCCAGCTCTACTCAATATTTAGGTTCGATTCATTTTTGTAAACATATTTAAAACTCTTAATCAATGATTATAAGCTCACGTCAGTTCCCGGTATCACCAGGAAATCCTCTGTCTTTGATTCCTGAATTCCATACATGGGAGATCTTTCCTTGCTGCTGATAGAATGTCTCATGTTCCAACTGTCTGTGCATCCTGTCCTTTTCCTTTGGTTCTTCTTCTTCTTGCGACACTCATCCTGCCAATGTCCAATGATTCCACAATAGTGACATGTTCATGATTTCTTTTTCAATGGGCTTTGAGTGTCTTTAGATGTTGTTCCTGCTTTCAATGTTTCCAGTTCCTTTTTCCAACTTATCCAGTTCAGCCATTTGTTCAGCCGACGTCCGAACACATTCTTTCTCATTCTATCTTTGAGGAATTTATCATTCCATTTTTCAATTTCTGATAACACAATCAATGACCACTGTGTTTTTTGTAATTCATCAGGCATTCTTTGAAATTCTTCCCATATTTTCTGTATATCAAAAAAACTCCAAAAATCTTATTCTGGAACAATGGCATATTTTTGAATTATCTCTTGGTGACAGTCATCTATTTTCAAATTATTTTTGATCTCATAGGCCAAGGATTTCACCATTTTCTAAATTACAACGGGAGGGCTGCAGTCCCTGTATTTACCACGTTGTTTAAAGACGTCTTTTTCTTCCCCTTACTTGTACAAGATTTAAATTATTACTACATACGCGTCAACCTGCTATCCAAATAACAAGGACTTCTAGATGAATACCGAAGCTTTACACTAAACAGTGGCCTATATTAGGACTTTACACATGTGTCACTTACTACTCAGTCTAGTAAGTACTTCCCATCACAACAAGGAAGATTTAGCAAGGACTTCTAGATTACTTAACGAAGATTTATCTTCTTCTGTGGAATCTCTGGACTAAGACTAACAACACATCTTTCAGTGTCAACGTAAGTCTTGCGTGTCCTCACCACAGGTTTCCATTGCCTAAAAGTGACATTTCTAGGTCTTCTTATTGTTCCAGATGTGTTCATTTGGATACTCATGCTGATTTAACTGACTTGTTCTTTTAGAGTGGTTTGACTCACCATTCAGAGTGAAATCCATCTATCCGGCTCACGGCACCATGCTGTTAGATTCTGTCCAAGTTTGATCCATGAACAAAATAAATGCAACCAGAAGTCAGGGGAGAGCCTTTATTCAGCATGAGGTTTACGATGATAACCTTCCATAGTTCTTTCATTGTTCTCTCCAAATGCTTACAACGTAAACACAGTCATTTATACCAGGACACATAGGAGGTGGTCAGTGTTCATAGCCAACCATTACACAGACTATTATAGGTCCTACAAAATACCCTTGTATGGCGTATTCCAACCTATGACCCAAGGGTCTATTCAGAGAGTCCTATGACAGTCACATACACAGTTCCTAACAGGTGGTATGGACAGGGTGTTTGGGACCCATCAGTAATGGGACATCACATTTCCTACCTAGTGTCCTACTAGTCCTACTAGTACTCTCATACATTGTGTCATGCTTAATTCAATTACTTTCATGCTCAATATCTATCAATTCTAAAAAGAGAGCTTTGTGGGGGATACTTCAAGATAATTAAAAAAACGTAACGTCACAGGTCCTGTTGGATCTTTCAGGATAAAATAAAGTTTACAAAAATAAACTTCACACAGATGGGAGAACTCTGCCATTAGTCTTTTTTTTTTTTTTTTTACCTTTTTAGACTGTCAGGGTAGGGGTTCCTTGAGAAGCTGCAGAGCACACGTGAGTAAGGTGTGTTAATGCTTTACCACACTGGAAGCAGGAAGTAACTCGCGGTTTGAAGACATAACTGGTGAGAGGGACTTGCAACTTTTCACTTGGACTAAACCAGCCACAGCCATTGGGTCCGCCTGTTCCTGGTGTTTGTTTTTCTGTCCCCACCGGACAAAGAGCAAAACCAAATGTGAACATAACAGGTTGAAAAATGCATGCATCACGTAGACATGTTTGAACTTAAGATACACATTGTGTTGTGTTTCTTTACAGGAAGTGCATTCCATTTTTGCTGGATCTTTGTAGAATGTGGACCTGGAGTTATACAAACTCACGTGTTTCTCTACTTTGAGGATTATTCAATATAGATTGTGAAACCAATTTTGTTTTTAGTGTTTTAGAATGCAAATTGGATTAATCCCCCTCATCCATCTTTCATTGATCTATGTGGTTTAGTGTTCTCATGAAAACCAATGAGTAGATAGGAAAGGTGAGACTTGCAGCTTGTTGAGTATTTCCTAAATGCTATTCTACAGTTCCCCCCCGCAATACAGGCTGCAAATAAAGAATCCAAACAGTTTGGATGAAATGATTAAAGGTGTACATTTTGCAACTCCAGCCTAGTTATGGTTTTAGTGTATTCGCTAGCTTATTAATAAAATTAAAAGAAAAAATATACAGGTATATGTTTTTTGGCATGTTTTTTGATTAACAAATGACTAAACCCCAGGGTCAAAGGTCTGCAGTTCTATCAACCGAAAGCTAAGCTAAAAAGTAAACATGAAAAGCTAAATCCCTATCTATAGTTGAAATCGTGCACTGCCATCCGATAGTTTAACAGCTACACAATCGAAAGCATTCTGACAAACTGCACCTCAGTGAGGTTAAGCAGCTGTTCCGTAGCCGGCCGGAAGGCCCTGCAAAGCCTGATAATGGACGTTCAGTGGTTACATGTACTTGTCTACCTCAGGAACCTCACTGCTGCTATCCCTGCATTTCCTTTGCACATGCATCTTGTACATTCAATTAGCCTCTTTGCACATTTAGTATTGCTGTTGTACTTTAATCTTTACAGCCGTTACACACACGTCTACCCCGAGGACCTTCGTGCTGATATCTCTGCGTCACGGTTGCTCATGCTACCCTACTACATTACTCCTTCATTTGCCTCATTTGCACATCTTGTATGCCATTTAGAAATTGTCAATTGTACCCGAACAACTGTTATCCCACTTAACATACACTATGCCTTGTACTTGTAAACGTTCCGCCCTCATCTGTTTCCCTTGATTGCACTTTGGACTGGATTTGCATTAATTGCACATCTACACATACCAGATGTAATACACACATACTTAATGTTTGTAAATAGATTTTCTACCATCTATTTGCACTTGGATCCATTTTGTTGTACTGTATCTTGTACTGTTCAATGACAATAAAGTTTAATCTAATCAAATTAACCATAGCTAAGTAGGTAAGGTTAGTGCTTTTATAATAATCTGACATCACTGTCACAATGTTGAATCCAGTTTTAGTTTAGGTTTTATGTGACAGCACACTGAAATAATCAGATTTATTTTCATGTTAACATTTTGTCTTCCGCAGCCTCCATAACACCAAGGATGCAAAGGTTTTTCAATGATTGTTGATCAGAATCAAAGCTTGCTTTGAAGTTTCGACCCATTCTAATCTGTGGCTTGCATCGGTGTAAAACCACGTGATTCGTGATGTCCAAGCCTCGTTTGATCACGTGTTTCTTCCAAAGCCTCTTTGCAGGCTTTTATGGTTGTTCAGTACCTGAGACTTTCAAACACTGACCTCTACTGGTCACCTTGTTTAGTCATTTATTTTAAAAAGTTGTTAACATGTTGAGTCGCACACTTGCCGAGCTGGTTGCGTCGTCGACTCTCAGTCACTATCTTGTTGCGATGCCAGACAAAACCAGATGTTTGACTTTTTGAGTGCAAACAATATTGTTTATTGTTGTTTAAATTATTCATTTTATTTTGTTTACCTTATGACAATCTTGCCTAAATACAAAACAGAAGAACGGATGCACAGTTGAAACATTTTTAGCTGGAAAGGCAAGAAGAAGGTGGGATACATTCTAATTCCCCTTTGCAAAACGCACATCTATCCAATGCTCCATGATGTCCCGTAGGATATTCTGGAAAGTTTTATATTTATATTTACAGTAAACATGACATTTGTTCCTGACCAGCAGGTGTCACTACTGTGCAGTGTGTTTGAAAACCTTGAGACAATGAAAAAAGATTCTGCTCAATTTCACGAAAACCTTGTATGCTAAAGAAAGTCTTGATTTCCAATCACTAACACCAAAGCCACAGTCATTCTAATCTCATATATGTGTCCATATTTTTTGGCTGAAGCTACAGTGTAACAATTCATACAGGAAACAATGAGTGACCAGGTACACTGGGCAGGAAGAAACAAAATGGGAACATAATCGGGGTAAACGAAACACAGGCGATGACTAAATAAGACACAAGTGAGGGCAATGAACATAGAAACAGAAAAAACGTGAACATAAAGACAGTGAACATAGAAATGCAACCATGCCTGGATGTTACACAGAGGTCCTAGAACTCCATATCAAATTGCAAAAATATCAATAAAAAATTCATCTTAAAACAACTTTATATTGGCTTAGCATTAACTAGAAGAGAAAATGAATAACTTGGTTCTCGGAGTGATTTTGTTCTTAAAACAGAGGCCACTTAGGCTGCTGATATTTAATGCGCTAATGGTTATTTGTGATGTAGGCCCATGAGTTTTATCTGGTATTACTCCCCTCAGGATAAATCACAAACACAAGGTATTCTTTTGATCACAGGCGTTTATTCACACATCCATGCCGTGAACATGCTTTCAACATGTTCATGAAAACTAGATAAAAAACGAAATAATAAAATGACTGCAGTGCCATACAGAGCATTATCATAGAGAATAATAAAATAAATCTTTCAACACAAAATATAGCTTATACAATCCATGTACAAAAATGTAGGTAGTCTATCACAAAAACTTCACTAGCATATTAGCAATTAACTAACATGTTAGCATATCTAATAACTAAGCATAATAGAAAAGTACACATAACATTACATAACTCATTGACCGCGTTATTTTAAGAGGAGTAAGAAAAAACTCCCAGCTTCGCGAACAATCTATATTATTCTTAGAATTAACTCAAACTATTAAATTACACTAAATGCGACTCTGATGGCAGCTACTTGGATCCATAAATTATTTTTGGTTTATTTACAAAAGACAATTATTTAAAAAAAAATATCCTTGCCCTGTGAAACATTCTCCATGTATGTTAAACATCATTTTAGATGATGATGATACTACAGGCCCCTATCTTGTTTTTGATTTGAACTAAGAATGTACTGTTTATTAATAGTTGGTATTGCACTTTATTTGTACTCTACACACCTCTCAATGTTGTTATTATTGTGCATAGTGTTTTACTACTGGAGGCACTTTTAGAGGTTCCGACAGTGTTGCAATCTAAGGAACACCTAAAGATGCCTCCGGGTTCTGTTTCTTTAAAGGGTGCATTTGTATGTAAGCTGGATACCTATTCCTGTTGTTGAGAATATTTGAGTACATAAAGGTGGTTGTACCAGAAGGCTGCTGTGTACAGTCTGTACCCAACATATTCATCCATATGCTTCTGGGTGTTTCTCCCAGGGTTGGAAAAAGTTAGCAAATCTTCCACACATAACCATTGAAAACTACTCAGACACTGTGTTTAAGTAATTGAGTTACTTTAAAAAAAATAAAAAAAGATAATTAGCACATTCTGCTATGGATACCTGAATGTCAAGCTGTGATTTTCCATGCATTGCCTTGAAAATGGACAAGAGGGAATTATGGAACAGTAGGAACTGAGTTAATTTACTTACTCATTCCCTCACTCATGGCATACTCACATACTCAAACTCATATTTTCAGTCACTCATCACAGGTGGAAAGAGTCATGAAATATCCTAGCAAGTGCATGCCCTTGCAAATTCAGTCACAGTGAGGAGAGTATTTGTAATTAGTTACGATGCACCTCTGGCTTTTTAGATGGATTTTTTTTATTTCGGTATGTAGTACTATGTCTTATTAATAATCTGTCACATTAATGTTTGAAGCAAAGTGTGAGTTTATTAACCATGAACCATCTGGGAGGAAATGGTTTGTTCTCAGTCAATAGACACATTCAACTTTTCATTTTAAGGAATGGACTTCTTAAAAACTTCAAATAAGCAAAGGTTACCTGGTCATAAACAAAGGTGATCCATGTGACCTGTAAATGCAAATTGGTCTGATTGAGTTTTTTATTTGCATTCATTATTTGAATTTATAAGGCCTTTATGTTGATGGAAGGTTCCCTTATTTCTGAACTGCAGGCTCAAACACAATTCTATATTTATTCAATACATACACACACACACACACATTCTCTCAATTCCATTCTAGGAAAAATGCAGTTGGAGCTAAGTCTATCAATTCCACCAAGATACAACATAAATTTCCAGGATTTGAATTGAGCGGTCATTCACTTACTCTGAATCCATCACTGTGCTTTTCATTACTTACCAAAGTGGATCTGGGAAGAAGTCAATACATATTATGTAGCATCTGTTTCGCTACAATCACAATGATGTGTCGATGCATCACATTAATAAACTCTACAAAGAAAATGTTCTTGGGGGGTGCTTCAGGGGTTCTTTACATTGAAACTGTGCTGGAATCTCTAAGTTTCTGTTCAAAGATCTCAATTTTAATGGTTCCCCAGATAACAATTTGAAGAACCTTTCGCGGTAGATTTTTTTAAACTGGTAGGTTGTTTATATGGTTCTTTGAGAAACAAGTATAAATAGCTAAATAAAATGCCCTCTGATATTTTTTTCAGTTTTAGATTAGATTAGACTCAACTTCATTGTCATTGAACAAGTACAGTACAGCGAAATGCAGTTAACATCTAACCAGAAGTTTCAATTAGAAGAGGGCAAAGTATGTCAGGTATGCAGGTATGTTTCCCTATATACAGTACATAGCCTATCGTATATGAGTTCGACCCAGTCTGATCGTCACAGTCAACACGTTGCGATCATCATAGACCAACGACTTCCTATCGCAGCGCAGTGGTATTAGACATGCTCCCTCATTTGTACAAAATGCACCCTCAGGCATGTCATCTTGGTGCTGGCCCTGACTCAATGCTATCATGATTGTCAGTGATAAAAGGAAGAGGAAAAAGTGCTGTGGTGATGGGGAGGTGGAGGAACAAGGCTGTGGTGATGGGGAGGTGGAGGAACCGGGCTGTGGTGGTGGGGAGGTTGAGGAACCAGGCTGTGGTGGTGGGGAGGTGGAGGAACAAGGCTGTGGTGGTGGGGAGGTGGAGGAACAGGGCTGTGGTGGTGGGGAGGTGGAGGAAAAGGGCTGTGGTAGTGGGGAGGTGGGGTGACAGGGCTGTGGTGGTGGGGAGGTGGAGGAACAGGGCTGTGGTGATGGGAATTGGAGAAACAGGGCTGTGGTGGTGGGGAGGTGGAGGAACAGGGCTGTGGTGATGGGAGGTGGAGGAACAGGGCTGTGGTGGTGGGGAGGTGGGTTGACAGGGCTGTGGTGGTGGGGAGGAGGTGGAGGAACAGGGCTGTGGTGGTGGGGAGGTGGAGGAAAAGGGCTGTGGTAGTGGGGAGGTGGGGTGACAGGGCTGTGGTGGTGGGGAGGTGGAGGAACAGGGCTGTGGTGGTGGGGAGGACGTGGAGGAACAGGGCTGTGGTGGTGGGGAGGTGGAGGAACAGGGCTGTGGTGGTGGGGAGGTGGAGGAACAGGGCTGTGGTGGTGGGGAGGTGGGTTGACAGGGCTGTGGTGGTGTGGAGGAGGTGGAGGAACAGGGCTGTGGTGATGGGAGGTTGAGGAACAGCGCTGTGGTGGTGGGGAGGTGGAGGAACAGGGCTGTGGTGATGGGAGGTGGAGGAACAACGCTGTGGTGATGGGAGGTGAAGGAACAGGGCTGTGGTGATGGGAGGTGGAGGAACAGGGCTGTGGTGATGGGAATTGGAGGAACAGGGCTGTGGTGGTGGGGAGGTGGAGGAAAAGGGCTGTGGTGGTGGGGAGGTGGAGGAACAGGGCTGTGGTGGTGGGGAGGTGGAGGAAAAGGGCTGTGGTAGTGGGGAGGTGGGGTGACAGGGCTGTGGTGGTGGGGAGGTGGAGGAACAGGGCTGTGGTGATGGGAGGTGGAGGAACAACGCTGTGATGATGGGAGGTGGAGGAACAGGGCTGTGGTGATGGGAGGTGGAGGAACAGGGCTGTGGTAAGGTTTCAGTTTTTCACATTCTTTTTAAGATGAAGTCGGATCCACTGTTGGGATGCACGAAGAGAAAACAACGTTGACTGGGCTTAGCTGCCCTCCTGAAGGGCTGGAACAGCCATGAGAGCCCAGGTATGGTAGTCAAGTATTGCTTGTATTTTCACACTAGTCCACTATCGGAATTGAACTTGCTGAGACAGATCAATAGCCCCCATCAAGATTTCATCACGACAATTAATGAAATGGTACAAACAAAAAGTTGCTTAATATAGTATTCTACAGGCAGTGACTTTCCTCAGCGACTGTTGAAGGCTGTTATTCCCTACTGCTGGCCTTGCCCCTCCCCTGAGGTTGAACATTAAATGACAAGCACATCAGCATCCCCATTGCCTCGGACCATCACCCAGTGTTGACCTGCCCTGCCAGGCAGGTTGCCACAGCACTTCCAGACAAGTCATCAATGTTGCATGGGGTCAGTGTCCGGAACGTCAACTCACGGTTCCACACGGATGGACATAGTTTGTCCAGAAGGATGAGAAATTCAGAATGTTGAAAGCCAAAGGCTTCACTGACTTATTCAGAGGGTGGAACTAAATAATGTGTGCGTAGGCAACATTTAGATTTTACATCAAGTTCACAGAGTTATACTTTGACATCCTAGAACAGTATGCTTTAAACTATGAATGTTATACAGGTTAAAATGTACTCTCTTCATCCAGAGAAAGATGTTTACTTATCTTTTTTCATCCCAGTTTTTCCTTCATTTGCATTTGCTTTTATTCACCCACTCTACTTTCTTCAATTTAAAATGGAGGGACTACTGTATACAGTTAGGACAACATCAGATACATAGATGAATAGTTTATGCAACAGCAATTCCCCTTTCTTGTCCTGTTATTGAAATACCTCCATTACGAACTACAGACACAGGCATCCCCATGGCGATGCTATGGTTTTAAAGGCTAGGTTGCCATGTCTAGAATTTCCCTGTAGCCATTGTTTGCTGCTAAAAGGAAATATAACACACATTGATAGTTTGGGGCTTCTGGCATTTTGGATCTGCTTGATGAGATGATCAAGAGGAGACTTTGGATTATTTTGTTAGAAATAAATATGTATAACCCACACTTCAGCTCCGCTGTAGACAGATCATATGAAGCAATTTCAAACTTAACCGTCATTTGCCATATTCAAAACCATAAATAGTTTTGGAAATCAACCTCAGACATATAGTAAAAAGTAAATCGTTGGTAATCAGTAAAAGCCCAGTGTACAGTATGTCTATATCAAATGAAGGGCACCAAATTAACATGAGGGAATGATGTGTCATGAAGCAACTAAGAGGCATGACATCAGCTGTCAAAGCTATCTCTTTGAAGCAAAATGCATGTGACTGGCACTGGGAGTCAGTGTTGACATGTTCCATGAGCATCTCCCTGTAGGGTTGGCAGGGACTGGGAAATGAACTACCTAATAAATCTCTGCAGACTCTGGCAAGCTGTGAGAACGAGATACACTGTTTATGACAGCAAGAACATTTTTCTTCAGTGAATCCCACATTTAGACGTGTGGTTCTACAGAAGGGGTGTACATTTGGGTTTCGCCTTTGTACCTTTGCCCATTATGGCATCTGTGACAGCACAAGCGATGCTGTTGAAGCTGTCTCCATTTTAAAGTTGCAAACACAATACTACACCAGCTGAGTTACAGAGCACTGCCATGTGAGTAGTGGATGAGTAAATATAGGTACGATAAATAGCCAGCCACTCTCCAAGAGTCCAAACTGACATGAAACCTTTTTTCTTCTAATATAACGATAGGCAACAGAACAGTTGAAAACTACGTAATTGGATTCAAAGATTCTTCAACCATGTTTCAGATTCATACAATCAACTTTAAACATCTGAAATGTAAATGGATAGAAAATCAGGTTAAATATTTGTCTAAATCAACACGATCATTACTACTGTAATTTCAATTATGCAAGAACAAATGTTGCAAGTAGCATACAGCATATCTATCTGACATGAAATTTTGTTTTAAAGGTGAGAACAATAAGTCCTACCCCTAGACTCCCACCCCTAAACCTCTTGAGGCAAGCTGCCTTCGGAGGGCAGTTAGTTTGGCAAAAAAATTGAAACACGAATTATCATATTGGGTTTTGCCAATGTACCGCCACCAGGCCAACCAGAAATGCAAAAACTGGACAAAGGCTCTATGCCAAGATTTGAGGGGAAAGTAAGGCAAAATGTGGCGATGTTGTGGCAATATCTATGTTTTGGCTTCACCATGTAACAGAAAGGAGAATATTAAACACTCTCCTGAGCACAAAACAGCAAATTTTCCTTAAATCAGCATGGCAGCCATTCCATTCCAGTGTCTGTTAAATTCCAACACAGACACACCTCATTTTATTTAATTAAGGTACTGATTAGGTGATTACCAGAACCTAAATCAAATTTAACAAGGAAAAGTATAAAAACCACTGCTGTGGTCATCACTATCCTCTTAAAATAGGACCAGCTGGATGGCAAAAACAGTGCAAGTAGTACCTCAAAGGTAATTTGAATTAAGAAACAATTATTCAGCATGACAAAAGAGTTAAAAAGAAAAGCTCTGAGTGAGGAAAAGGAGGGTTCAATTCTGGCTTTACTGGCAGAGGAATACAGTGAGCGTCAGGTTACATCCATCCAGAAAATTTCAAAGACGGAGGTTTATAAGAACACGGTCAGGCAACAGACATTGGGGACAACGACTGTCCAGTGACCAAGATGACAGTCAACTCATTTGAATGTCACTCAACCATAGGATGATATCAAGTGACCTACAAAAAGAATGGCAAACAACAGTTGGGGTGAAGTGCACGGCGAGGATGGCTCCTAGAGGCAGGGCTGAAGTCGTGCAAAGCTAGAAAAAAATCCCTTCATCAATGAGAAGCAAAGAAGAACCAGGCTGAAGTTTGCAAAACACCATAAGGATTAGACCGTCGAGGAATGGAGTACGGTCATCTTCTCTGACGAGTCAAATTGTCAAGCTTTGCCCAACACCTGGGTCATCTAACGGTTAGATGGATACCTGGAGAGGCCTACATGCCACAGTGTCTTGCCACATTGTGAAGTTTGGTGGAGGATCAGTGATGATCTGGAGATGCTTCAGCAAGGCTGGAATTGGGCAGATTTGTCTTTGTGAAGGACGCATGAATCAAGCCAAGTACAAGGTTATCCTAGAAAAACGCCTGCTTCCTTCTGCTCTGACAATATTCCCTAACTCTTTCCAGCAGGACAATTCTCCATGGCACACAGCCAGGTCAATCAAGGTGTGGAAGGAGGACCACCAGATCAAGACCCTGTCATGGCCAGCCCAATCTCCAGACCTGAACCCCATTCAAAACCTCTGGAATTTGATCAAGAGGAAGATGGATGGTCACAAGCCATTAAACCAAGCTGAGTTACTTTAATTTCGGTGCCAGGATTGGCATAAAGTCACCCAACAGCAATGTGACAGACTGGTGGAGAGCATGCCAAGATGAATGAAAGCTGTGATTAAAAATCAGGGTTATTCCACCAAATATGGATTTCTGAACTCTTCCTAAGTCAAAACATTAATATGTTGTTGTTGAAAAATGAAAATGAATTTATCTTTTATCGGTTATTTTGACCAGTTGTTACTTTCTGCAAATAAATACTCTAAATTACAATATTTTTATTTGGAATTGGGAGTAATGTCAGTAGTTTATGAAATAAAGCAAAACTATTCATTTTACTCAAAAACATACCTATGAATAGTAAAACCAGAGAAACTGATAATTTTGCAGTTGTCTCTTAATTCTTTATGTATATTCAGGATGATAAAAAAATATATATACAAAGTTGTAATGTGCTGGTTGTTTCAGGTATTGACTGTACTACTAGCATAAATACAGTGAGAAATAACCAGAAAAATGACATTTTTAAGTTAATGTTTCCTATCATTTTTTTAATTTTCTTTTGTAACATTGTTCCAAGTGCCTGAGATAATCCCCAATTTAAACTTTCTCACTGGCCCATTTATCAATTTGCAGTCTCCTCACACTTGCTATAGACACATGCCGTTGTAAAAATATGCAATACATTTTATTTTATACTAGTGTAGTATAATGTAGTAGCTAAAGTCTGTTCTAATCCTAGTACATTAGTTTTATTGTTCACTTTTTGTCACATGGGAAGGTCAAGTGTCATCTTCCTTTTTTGCTCAGCTACATTTTTCTCAGAGAAAGCATGCTCTTTTGTTATTCTTCTATCTTCTTCCATCTACCTTTGTTGATCCTTGGAGAAGCTTTGCTTTTCACACGGCGTAGGATTGAGTGCTGTATGTACATGTTGCTTTAGTGCCCATGTCATCATTCAAGTATCTCAGTACTTATTCTCAGTATTTATTTGTCTACTCGATCAGAGCAACGCATACAGGGGACAGAATAGCAGTATTACAACCCGCCCCCCCACAGCTGAACCACCCTGGACTAATACTAATCTGGTCCCGTTGGGTAAGGGAAGATAAGGATACATTCAGCCTTGAAAACGTTAGAGGCAGTGTTCCTTCAAATCATTCAACGCTTTTATCCAGAATAACTTGATATTATGTTACTTATTTGTTCTAAAAACATTAGCATCAAGAGTTCCTAGTTAAATAATTATTACACACAACGTCCCTGGTCATCTACAGCATTGAAAAATCATAATTCAATATGCAATGATCCAAATGATCTACATTTTATGTTGCAGAGTATTGGACCTATATGCACACCTTAGGTGTGTCTATGTGTGTGTGTGTGTGTGTGTGTGTGTGTATGTGTGTGTTGCTCTCAGATTGCTTTTAGGCTACACTTATTCATGGTTATTAATATTGGCTACTGCCATCAGCTACAGTTTGAATACTAATTACTTTTCTCAAAGTATCCCAGAAATACTGCACATCAATAGAAGTGGGAGCTTGCCTGTAGGTAAAAATCTCATTGTAAAGTGTCACGAATGACACGTTACAATTCTAATTATTGAAGTTTAACCCAATGGGCATGATTTGGACTTTAAACCCCTTTTAAACATTGTGTTTGAACTCCAGACTTCATGAATGTTACAGCTGTGTTTGTGAGACAACCGTGAATCCTGTTGTGGCAGAGGGGCCAATCCTTTAATGGAAACTCTGAACAGTTTGAGCTGCAAACTATTACAAGATATTTATGGAAAGCTGTAACTCCAACAATTACACACATTTTGCACTCAAGCTCCATGAAAGTAGTTGGAACATAAATGACTGTTCTACACAGAATATTGTAGGACATTTCCGGACATACTTTTTATAATAGTGTAGAACGCAAGCATATTTGATCTCAAAAACTCACTCATTTGTCATTGACTCACCTAAAGGATTATTAGGAACACCTGTTCGATTTCTTATTAATGCAATTATCTAATCAACCAATCACATGGCAGTTGCTTCAATGCATTTAGGGGTGTGGTCCTGGTCATGACAATCTCCTGAACTCCAAACTAAATGTCAGAATGGCAAAGAAAGGTGATTTAAGCAATTTTGAGCGTGGCATGGTTGTTGGTTGCAGACGGGCCGGTCTGAGTATTTCACAATCTGCTCAGTTACTGGGATTTTCACGCACAACCATTTCTAGGGTTAACAAAGAATGGTGTGAAAAGGGAAAAACATCCAGTATGCGGCAGTCCTGTGGGCGAAAATGCCTTATTGATGCTAGAGTGCAGAGGAGAATGGGCCGATTCAAGCTGATAGAAGAGCAACTTTGACTGAAATAACCACTCGTTACAACCGAGGTATGCAGCAAAGCATTTGTGAAGCCACAACACGCACAACCTTGAGGCGGATGGGCTACAACAGCAGAAGACCCCACCGGGTACCACTCATCTGGCTACAATTTCCATAAGCTCACCAAAATTGGACAGTTGAAGGCTGGAAGAATGTTGCCTGGTCTGATGAGTCTCAATTTCTGTTGAGACATTCAGATGGTAGAGTCAGAATTTGGTGTAAACAGAATGAGAACATGGATCCATCATGCCTTGTTACCACTGTGCAGGCTGCTGGTGGTGGTGTAATGGTGTGGGGGATGTTTTCTTGGCACACTTTAGGCCCCTTAGTGCCAATTGGGCATTGTTTAAATGCCACGGCCTACCTGAGCATTGTTTCTGACCATGTCCATCCCTTTATGACCACCATGTACCAATCCTCTGATGGCTACTTCCAGCAGGATAATGCACCATGTCACAAAGGTCGAATAATTTCAAATTGGTTTCTTGAACATGACAATGAGTTCACTGTACTGAAATGGCCCCCACAGTCACCAGATATCATTCCAATAGAGCATCTTTGGGATGTGGTGGAACGGGAGCTTCGTGCCCTGGATGTGCATCCCACAAATCTCCATCAAATGCAAGATGCTATCCTATCAATATGGGCCAACATTTCTAAAGAATGCTTTCAGCACCTTATTGAATCAATGCCACGTAGAATTAAGGCAGTTCTGAAGGAAAAAGGGGGTCAAAGACATTATTAGTATGGGGTTCCTAATAATCATTTAGGTGAGTGTATATTTTCTCCCACTTTGGAAACCATTTATGCCCCAATAGCATTCATTTATATTCATTTGTATGATTTTTTTCTTAAGCTAAACACATTTTCTTTATACATTTCTTTATATTTGTAAAAAAAAAAAAAAAAAAAAAAAAAAAAATATATATATATATATATATATATATATATCAAGAATGCAGCTGTTTGTCAAATTGTTACTTTTTTCACTGTAAATCCTGCGTTTCCTTGAAAATAATAATGCGTTGAAGTACAGCCAATTTGCAGCCAGGAGTTAAAATCCTGATCACTGCGTATTTTCAGTGCCCAGAAGTCCTGTAAAAAGGTGTTGCACTGGAGCTGATGGTGGATGCACTGGAAAAACTGTTTTGAGGGATTAAGTTAAAATAATTACAAATAAGTCAAATAAATGTGTTCGCTCAACTTAAAAAAAAAAGATGAATAAGTCAAATTTAAAAAAGCAGGATTGTAGTTGATTGAAGACAGAAACAATGAAAACAGAATAAAGAACATTGAATTACAAGAAAGAGAGCTAGAAACATTTTAATATACTGTTTGCTTCAGTGAACTAATTGTTTTATCTGAGTAGGCCATAAAATCCTAATCTCACAGCACTGCTCTTTAACCATCGCCAATCCATTACAACCATGCCTACTAGGATTTTCCTAAATTAGAACAATGAGCATCAGCCCTGAACATCGGTTGAAAACATGTTATTGGTTGAGCAGGGTTAGATTTCAGCTGGTCATGGAATATATTATTATTTCAAATGCAGGTCCTGGTTCTGGTCCTCATTCTATATCAATGTGTGGACCCAGAACTTAGTCAATTATTAACCTTCTGACAGATCTATTGAGTTATATTATCTATATTAATTTAACATCTCCACAAACTAAAAAGTTTCTCCTTTCAAATTAAACCCAGCGTAAGAGTCTACATGATTCAGGTCCTGAGCTTCAAGCAGTTAGATTTGGTATGTCATTTTAGGCCGAAATTGAGATTTAGGGCCTGATCCTTAAGGGGATCATTAATAATACCTGTATTTAGGACCATGATTAGCAATTTGCCTGAAGCGACAGCTACTCTTCCTGTGCCCACACAAAACATCAAATGTGACATAATGCAGTACGAAACCATAACTAAATACTGTTAAAACCAACATTGCAATCCATTGCCCCACTCAGAACGTGTACACACAAAAACATGACACAACAGAACAAAGAACATCATTAACAGACTACAAAGACGGAGCTACATAGATTTAATACATTTGCTTTACTGTAACAATAATTTTCTATGAGCCGTGCCGAAAGTCCTATTCTACACAGCACCATTCTGTAAGCGTCACATTGGTTGTCACCTCCCCTACTGTCAGCACTATGCCTAATATCATGCAGGTGTGGGTAAGAAACAGGAGTCTCTACCTTACTGGAGAGGGATTGTTCCAAAAACGTCTAAACTTACAGTTATTGTTTCTCTCCCACATCAACACATTCAATTGGTTTATTTCATTCGGGATTGGACGTTCCCTCAACACCTATGGCTGACATTTGTGTCCTCTGGTATGTAAAGTTAGGATTTTCCAAAAATTACAAAAGGTGAACAGCCTTACATTTCCGAATCATCAGAAATGTAACCGCAACCTCTGGGTTGAATGCAACATGCTTGTGAATTGAGCTATGCAGTCATTGTGATAGTTAGAAACAATTAGATGGACTAGATTGTTATTCAATAAACATGGGGACGCAGTTTCTGTCAGCCATCGCCAAAATATGTGCCTCCCAGTCAATCATTAGATAAGATTAGATTCAATTTTACTTTATTATTGAACAAGTACAGTACAACGAAATACAGTTATCATCTAACAAGAAGTGCAAACAGAAGAGGGCAGAACATTTACAAGTATTTACAAGTATTAAGCATATGTATGTATATATTACAAGTGGAATGTATAGATGTGCAATGGAGGCAAATGCAATACAAATGGCAATACAAAATGTACAATTAAGGCAAATAGAGGAGGGCAAAACAATTCCAAGTATTACGTATAGTGTATAATACAAGTGGGATAATAGTTGTGCAGGTACAAATGGCAGTTCTAAAGGCCATTCTAGATGTGTAATCTAGGCAAACTAAAGGAGTAAAGTAGCATGTGCAACTGAAATGCAGGGATAACAGCAGTGATTTTCCCGAGGTAGACAAGTACCTGTAACAACTTAAAACTTCCATTGTCAGAGTAAGGCATTGCAAGGCAGTGTCAAAGTAATAAAAATGGAGTAGTGCAACAACGTCCCTGAGAGGCGGGGGAGGGTATGTTTAGTGATGGGTAACAGAGTTCACAGAGTTCTCTGGTCACAGAGTTCAGCAGGGTTACAGTGGATAGGAAGAAACTGTTCCTGAGCCTGCTGGTGCGGGACCAAAGAGACCTGTACCTCCTGTCTCATGGTAGGAGGGCATACAGTTTGTAGCATGGGTGTTAAGGGTCCCTGATGATCCCACGCGCCCTGCACAGACATGGCTTCCACTGGAGGTCTGCGATGGCAGGAAGTTGGGCACCAGTGATGTGCTGGCCGGTTTTCACCACCAGTTGCAGGGCCTTCCGGTCGGCTATGGAGCAGCTGCTAAACCACACTGTGGCGGAGTTAGTCAGAATGCTCTTGATTGTGCAGCGGTAAAAGTTCATAAAGATCTTGGTGGACAGGCGGCCTTTCTTTAGCCTTCTGTGCCTTTTTTGAGTGTCCAGGAAAGGTCCTCGGAGATGTGGACACCCAGGAATTAGAAGCTTGACACACGCACCACCTCAGTGCCATCAGTTAGAACTGGGGTGAGACTGTAGCCTTTTAGACTTCCTGTAATCCACAATGAGCTCCTTGGTTTTATTTGCGTTGAGGACCAAGTTGCTGTCAGCTCACCACACCGCAAGTTGTCTAACCTGACAGACTGGGGTCTGTTGGTTAGGAAATCCAAAGTCCAGGTACAGAGAGAGGGGCTGATCCCCAGGTCATGGAGTCTGTTGACCAGCCTAAAGTCTATCAATAGCATTCTGTGTTGGTTTTGTCCAGGTGGGTCAGGGCAGAGTGTACAGCTGTGGAGATGGTGTCCTCTGTAGACTTGTTTGACCGGTGAGCAAACTGGTAGGGATCCATTGTTGGGGGAGGCAGGACTTAAGGTGGGCCAGGACTAGGCTTTCGAAGCACTTCATGATTGTGGGGGTGAGTGTGACAGATCAGAAGTCATTCAGGCTAGACGCAATTGACTGTTTCGGCACTGGAACAATGGTTGCAGTCTTGAACATGTTGGGACAAAAGCCTGGGCCAGTGACAGGTTGAAAGTGTCAGTAAAGATGCGATCAGGACCAGCAGCCTTACGTACATTCACCCTGCTCAGTCCAGACGACACATCTTTGTTGTCCCTGTCAAAACATGTGTAGAACCTGTTTAGAAACTTGTTGGTGAAGGAGACATCACTGGTTCTGGGGTGGGGTTCTTTGGCCGGTAGTTTATGATGGCTTGGATGCCCTGCCATGGGCGTAGAGTTTCAGAGTTGTTGTTGTTGAAGTGCTCCTCAGGCGGTAGTTTGTGGTCATTTTTATCCATCTTGATGCACCTTTTCAGGTTGGCCCTGGATGAGCTCTAGGCCTCTGCATCACCGGATCTGAAAGCAGCGTCAGCTTCGCGTGCCTTTAGCAGTTGTTGGACCTTTCTGTTCATCCACGGATTCTGTTTGGGGAAGGTCTTTATTAGTTTATGGATGGTGACATTGTTGATACTGATGGTGATATAATCCAGAACGGAGAAAGCATATGTTTCATAGTCTGTTTAGCAGTCAAGGGTGGCTTGAGTGGCAAACAGACTACAGTCTGTGTGTTCAAACTGGTGATGTAGAAGGGAGTCTGACCCTTCTGGCCATTTGGAATTTGGGAAAAACTATTTTTAGACACCATCCTGGTGTTCTGTCTGCTGTTTGCTAATCACAGCCTGTAGTTCTTTCATTGCTAGTTTAGCATTAGCATCCAGGCGTATGTAGACTGCCATAACAACAATAGATTTAAACTCCTGAGGCAACTAAAAAGGCCTGCATCTGATCATCAGGTACTCCAGATTGGTTGGGCAGTGACTTCCGGTTAAGTTAGTGTTTGTACACCATGATTTGTTTACATAAATGCAGAGCCCACAGCCGAGTCCTCCTTGGTCCGAAGACATCAGGCCATTCCAGCTCCATTCATGTTGTCAGGTATGTTGTTTCAGAGAAAATCATGATGCAGCAGTCCATATACCACTTTTGTGAGATGATTCTCAGTCATTATCACCAGTTATCACCTCCGGGCACTTCCAGTCGCCGATGTGAATAGCGTCTCACGGGGTGTCTTCGTAATCTCTTGTGGAAGTTGTCAAAACCTCTTTCTATGCATTGTGCTCCAATGTCCAGGGGTTCTTGTCAGTTGTATAGAGTGTGTGCTAGGCTGTACTAAGTGAATATGCTAAGAACTATTAAAGCTGAAGGACATAACTTTCCCAGAAATCTCGGCTGACGCTGGTGTGATATCAGATCACTCTTAAAGCCCCACATGTTATCTGTGCAATTTATTAAGCTCATCTAAAAAAAATCTTTATCCGACCAGGTGAGTTGACATATAATTATTTTAATTATATACAAAAATGTATTAAATGAAATGTATCTGATATAGCATACATCTAACGTGAGAATAGTCAGCTACTAGTGTATACTCACCCTGGTTTCCAATTACAGTATTACTAGCTGGGCTAGTAAACAAAGCAAACAGCATGAACAGATGGCAGCTCATCTCGTTATCCACAGAAAGTTAGCTCGTTAATCAAATTGGCCAATCGTTTTTGCCTGGTAACTAGTTATAGCCAATTACCAGCCATGGAGTGATTGGAGTGATTCTTTTCATTATAGGTACTGTACAGCCAGACTAAAACTTTGCTGGCTACAAGCGTCAGTAGCTACATTATAGTAAGATTGTTCCAAGTTGCTGACCTTTGCCTTGATGACTGCTTTGCACACTTGCTGCATTCTCTCAAACATCACATTTCTTCCTTCATGCCACACGGTGGGAACCATGTAGAACATCCGCTCACTGCATCTCAGAGAGACATGGTTGTTGGAATCCAAAATCAGACCAAAGCAAAGATTTCCACCAGTCTAAGTAAAATTTCTTGTGTTTCTTGGCCCAATCTTGTCTCTTCTTATTGGTGTCCTTCAGTAGTTTCTTTGTAGCAAATCAATCATAAAAGCCTGATTAACGCATTCTTTTACGTGAACTAAGAGGTTTTGAACAAGGTGCTTAAATTAATTTGAACAAGGTGCTTACATTAATTGAATTAGGGTCTCCAATATTTCAGTCCAGGAATACCTGGAAAATCCTCCCTTTTTGAAATGAAATCATCTCTTCTTAGAGTAAAATTTTATACATTTCCCCCTTGTTCTATATCTCAAACGTATTCAATCGCATTTGTGTTTCCTGAACTGTGTGATCATCAAATGCAACCTGCTTTTCTTAAGAAGCTGCACAGAGGTCAGCCAGTGAAATACATGTGATGAACAGGAGCTGATACTGGTCTGAGTAAGGCTATGTTAAGTACGCTACCATGAACAACTGTTGTTGGGTGTCCAACTCCTATTTCAGATGACAACAACAAAACACAACAAAAAACTGTCACTGAGAATATTAAACATGGGAATTAAATTCAGATTGGACATTTCTGATGCAGCAGCTAAAATGTCAATGTGCTTGAGTAAGGGTTTTTTGCACAAGATACACAGTGGAATATAGGCAGTTATAAATATTTTAAGGCAAACAAAGAGGAAATTATTTTGTAACACCTACTAAAGGATACATTTACACATTGTCTCCAATAATAATATTAATAATAATAACAGAAAATGTGTTCTACACGAACTGGTAGTAAAACTCTAAATCAAATTGCTAAATAACTCATGGTATGACCATTGGGGGGAAAAAAATCCATATGTTAGAATAGTGTACATTTTAAATTGAGTAGAAAAAATGGAAAGGCTTCAATAGTTTTTTCAGCATGCACTTGCATGACTACAGAGTTTCACTGTAGTCACGCGCTGAGATGTTCACTGTCATACAAATACCCGTCGTTACCTTTTTTCCACAGTGACCACCGCTTTGTTGCTTTGCTATCTCACTGGCACAGATTTTCTGTCTCGTCACATGATTTGTCGCAGGCGTCCCGTCACTCCTGTCGTCAAAGCGAACACAAACACGGGGTCCCCTTTGTAGCTCAACAGACAGCAGCTTGTGAATCCTGTGCTAATCATTTAATTAGAGCTACACTGTCAGTCTTACCGGGTAATTGTGAATCACTAGCATGACATGTTTATTAAGACAATAATAGTGCTGAAGATGATTTATACATACTATATTCCAAGAAGGACCACATGCAATGATCATGACCATATGTTTATATGCTGGGATTCATTTGATTTCTTTGGTGCACCAAGCATAAGGCCTCCATTTAAAAAGCCATTTATCTAGGCTGAGATGCTTTACTGTTCGTAGATGCTATTCTAAAAGCAGTAAAACCACAAACTTGATGACGTTTTCCTATAGTAACATAGCAGCCAAACATATTTTTGACAGACTAGAAAACAAGCCATATGTGAGTCATGGACCTGCCTACTATCTCCTCCCTACAACCTTCAGATTCTCCATATCAAGGTCAAGGAACCGCGACACAGTTTATTTTTTCCAAATAGCTGAAGGTCAAAACATGGTTTAATTGGAAACATCCACAGCTGAAACCCAACTGTGTGATTAAGCCATTCACGAACACCAACTGTCCTTAGAATACACCCATTTGTCCAAATGAACATGTTTTGCTCTGTCATTAGTGAACCAAGGACCTTTTGTGTACCAATCTATCCTAACACTGAACTGCCCATGGACTACACACTGAGAATGAGCAAACAGAGTAATCTAGCCTCCAGCCTAGTGTGCGCTGGCTCTGGCTCGCTTAATCATCCATTATGATCCGGTGGAGGCCTTTCATTCTGCTCTTACTCCCATAGTCAACCTTTGGTGTCACTGAGAAGCAGCCTGTGTCTCCCAGCTTAGACAGGTACATTGACCCATGGCCCATGAAATATGCATGAGGCGAAGGCAATCCGCCTCAACTGGGGTGAAGTGGCGGGAAGGAGAGCAGAGGGGTGTTTGCAGCCATGGGACAAAGTGCCAGCGACTCAATATTCCGCCAGCGATTGCACCGGTGGCCTCTCTGCCCTTGCCACACCTCAGGTCTTTGTTTTGTACACCACACAAGATGTCGAGCCAAGAGGGTGTCTCGTCGTTAGCTTCTGTGAGAAAATGTATATATATATATTTCTAAGATCCGCTATCCTGGAGATGTACTGCAGATGTGACTGGACTTCAGAGCACGGGTGAGAATATAACCTTGGTCGGTGTGGTCTGGCCAGAAAGATGGATCCTTACACAGATCAGTTTACATCAGATGGGATTGTCATTTCACACAGGTCATTTGGTAGAAAGAGACCGCTTTATTATCAGTATTAAATTAGACATTTGAATTGCAAGATATTTTTCACAAATACACTCAAGACCTATTGTTGACATACTCAAACAGATAAACCGCCCAAGAAGTAGCTTTATATATTACATAGTTGCCACTGCCTCTTGGTGAGTACCCTCCAATCCTTCCTCCACTGATGCTGCAGACACAGATATGACATGGATAAGCCCTTAAACCAACCTAACAGCTGATGATTTAAATATGTTTTGAGCAAAGTGATCAAACACACAGGAAACTCAGAAGAAACATATACCCTCATGTAATTATTTCTCTTCTCTGGGCTTTGCTCTTGCATTGATGGATTGTTTTGCTGGTTATGAATATGACAGAATACTGCAACATCCCTGTATTACGGATCATGCTCGAAATCTTATAAGACCTTACATCACCCACCAAGGCCAGTCAACTCTCATGATTGGCCTGATGGAGTGATGTACAGCAATATTCTTTATGGGCTCGACCTCTGAACCTCAACCTAATGTCTCTGCTTGATTTGGAAAGATATCAAAATGGAATTCTCATCCTGATAGAAATACTGTCTTGGAGTGAAAGAAAACACAGTTTACACTGAGATGTACAGTATATTGCAAACGGAACCAGAAGACACATGTGCGTAATCAGCACTTAATACTGATGCTTCCAAACAAAAAATTGCACACCGGACAATATGAAGAAGAAACATATTCAAATATAGGATTAGTAGAAGGAATATTAAGCATTGACAGTTTGCTTTTGAGTGGACTCACGTTTCTCTGTTTCCACATCCCCAGCATCAGAATTCCATTTGCGAGCAAATTGGGGAAAGCTTAATTAAAGAGCTTATCCCTCGCCCGTCCCATTGGCCTGGAGATTTGGGCCACCGCCGCCGGGTCGAGGCAGAGGAAGGACCGATGAAGGGGAAGATGATGGTTCGTGAGGAGCATAGAGCAGAGAAGGATTAACACACTAATCAGGGACCTAGCTACACATGCAGCAGACACTTGTACAGCATACATACAAACACACACACACACACACACACACACACAAATTCACAGAGACCTGGATCAAACACATTTCTGATCACATTTAAAAAAGTAAAAACACTGGAAATATTAACTGCTTGGAGTGATTGCAATTTCTAGGCTCTCTGAATTGTATGGTACACTTAAATCCACCAGATTAGAATGCTTCATATAGTTGGCTAACATTATTAGTATTAGCTAGACCATAATAAATCATATTTTAAGCATCAATAAAGAAACTTCCTCGAAGTGATTAAAAGGAGCAAATATCGAACAGTAAGGTAACACTGTATTCCCCAATCCTGGCTAGTCCTAGTCCAACGCTGACAGGTAAACTTAGATTTAAAATAATCTAGACCAGATTTGTGAGATTTATCATGTTGATGAAATGGAATTATAACAGCACATTAAACAACAATTAAGTCTCCTGATTCATCCCTAGCCAAACTGAACTATTATCTAGGAATTTCAACAGACCATTTTCAGTATTGATGAGATATGAATATTTACCTGTATTGGTGAGTTGAGTAACCTGAGGTAAATTAGTCAGCAAAACATGAAACTTGTATTATAAGACGTTTTCAGTATAAATCCCCAATGACACTTGGATGTTATGTCTTGGCAACATTACCTACAGAACCAGAAAGCATGCACAGAAACATGTCACTGAGCCTTATTTTAATGAATTAACTCACTCAAACCTTAAACCCCAATCTGGTTTTTCAAGTGGAAGTATCCAAGATACTCACAGACAGCGTGAGGTGACTGGAGAGTGCTGCTTCAAGGAGCATGAAGAAATTAATGTTGGGCAATTCCCAGAGTGTGCCGTACGCAGAAATGGAGTTTGGAATCAGTCCAGTTATGATGACTTTTCTTAGTGATCGCCAAACACAAAAAACTATCTCTGTCTTTTACCCCTGCAACCTAATGCATTGATTCAATATTGTCTATAAAGTTATGTGTTGCAGATGAGATTTGAGAAGATAAACGGAATATAAATGAGAAAGAGAGAGGTGTTTGTATGTGCTGCAATTGCGAGACAAAAGCTGAGTCTTTTCTCTAGTAGAGTGATGCTGTACATTCCTCTCACGCACACGGAAATAAGCTTTGATTGATTGCGGGACAGGCAGACAACCTTTCAGCAGGTAGCACAAATAGCTATGAATTACAGAGTACTGTGTAAACGAGATGGAGAGAATGACAATGGGTTTAGAGACAAGTGAGAAGGCTGATGATCAGTGGACAGCAAACACATGAGAAGACAAGGGAAGAAGGAATATGAGAAAATAAAGGACATTGTTGGGAGAGAAGGACCCAGAGAGAGAAAGAGAGGCAGATAGGTGACAAAAACAGAAACTCAAGAGAGACATGATGAGAGTGTGAGAAAGACAGTAAAATAAAATCCTTCTATTGGAACCAAATACTTTAGACAATATTTGAATGTGCTATCGTTTAGTCCTCAACAGACATTTACAAAACATATTGAATTTGAAGCGCTCAAATCTAAAATGAATCTTGAATCTGAGTACATTAAGCATTTATAACAAACCTTGATAATTCAAATTTAGTTTAATAATACCATTATTTGTGGACCTTAAGGGGTAAGTGCAGTTGATAACAGCTAGCTGGCCTTGTGGTCTAGCTAACATTATACAACATGAAAAAATATTTGGAAGTACGACATTTGAAAATATATCTAGCTCTGGAAAAAATTAAGAGGCCACTGCAACTTTTTCTTTCCTTTCCAAAAAAGTTGAAAAGGAAGGTTTTGAGTGAGGAACAGAAGGGTTAAAATTGAGACCACTGCAAATTGAACACTTCTGTTCCTCAATCAAAACTTTCCTTTTCAACTTTTTTGGTAAGGAAAGAAAAAGGTATAGGGGGCCCTTAATTTTATCCAGAGCTGTATATAATGTTTGACAATACCATTTTTGTATTTAAAAATACTTCCATATTTTAATTCTTACTGTATTTCCTATACAATCAGATTAAAAACTATGTAAAACTACGTAACATGTAAATAGCGAAACATTTAGCTTTTCTTTCTCTAGACCTATATTTGACCATTTTCCAATTTTTGTGATTTAATCCCTTTGAAAAACTATGGAAATGCCTAACCTCAAATGGCTCTTCTGAAGCTTGTGTGCATCACAGTGAATGCATACTAACATCTCTGTTCGATAATGACAGTTGGTTTAGTAAGAAGAAAAATGGATTTGCCTGTGCACTTTCTGGGTTGATATTATTATCTTTGACATCTTATTTTATTAAAAGACCCCTCTGATGAAAAGTTAACAAGATGACCTTGAAACGATTCTAAACATGTTACAACTGACATTTCTGTGTGCTGCGCACTCTTTGAACAGTGCAGCATTAATTGCTTAACACTACCTGAAAGCCCCGGTTCTCCTGGTTCCTATGTGCAGCTCAAACACGTACAGACACAATAAATAATTTTAGTTCAAAGGGAGTGACACATCACACCATTTTAGGCCAGAGACAAAACAGAAGTGACAGCCAACTTAAAGACATTTGTTCTTGAAAATGGTTGAAAATAATGTGTTGGTTTCTTCTTACTTATTTGTTTGGTTTGCAGTTGAACAAAATCAGAATATTGTATTAACTCTTAACTCATTACATCACTACATTCCAAAATGCCCCCAACAGTAGTATTGGCACCTTCTAGAATTTGTAGCCATAAGACATGGCTGGAGTGGCTTAGGGACAAGCCTGTGCATTTCCTTGAGTTGCTCAGCAAAATCCCAGACTTAAACCTGATTGAACATCTGTTGGCTAAAGATTACAGATCAACAATGCTCCACTACCTATCAGACAGAGCTTGAGACGATCTACGAGGAAGGATGGGAAAAATAGCATAAATCCAGGTGTGCAAAGCTGGTGAAAGCATAGCCATGAAGATTTGATGCCTAAGGTGCTTCTACGATGTACTCAATAATGGGTCTGAATATATGTATATATATATATTGTTTTTGTTTGGTTTATTTAATCTTTCGTGCAGAAGAATACAAATTGTCTGCCAGTATTTTCTGATAACATGCTGCATTCATCTTCCCATCAATTTTCACAAGATTCCTGTGCCTTTAGAGCTCACAAACCCCAAATCATCTGTGAGCCACCATCATGCTTCACAGTGGGGATGGTATTCTGTTCACTATAGTCCTTGTTAACCCCTCTCCAAACATAGCCCTTATGGTTGTGACCATAAAGCTCTATTTTGATCTCGTCACTCCAAATTACAGTGTACCAGAAGTTGTGTGGCTTGTCAAGATGTTGTCAGGCATATTGTAACCAGGCTTTCTTATGGCATTGGTGCAGTAAAGGCTTCTTTCTGGCAACTCGACCATGCAGCTCATTTTTGTTCAAGTATCGTCGTATTGTGCTCCTTGAAACAACCACACCATATTTTTCCAGAGCAGCGTTTCTCCTGAGGTTACCTGTGGGTTTTTCTTTGTATTTTTGCAAGGATTTGGATATCTTTTTATATCCTTTTCCAACTTTATAACGTTCCATTACCTTGTTATGCAGGTCTTTTGACAGTTCTTTTCTGCTCCCCATGGCTCAGTATCTAGCCTGCTCATTGCATCCACATGAGAGCTAACAAACCCATTTACTATTTATACACAGACACTAATTGCAATTTAAAAAGCCACAGGTGTATGAAATTCGCCTTTAATTGCCATTTCCATCTGTGTGTGTCACCCTGTGTTTTTGTAACAAGGCCAAACATTCAAAGGTATGGAAACTGCGTCATTGTGGCTGGCAGTGCATGTGTGGGATGGTGTCTCCAGCAGAACACAGCTCTACTCAAGGCCAGTGGGTTGCATACCTCTTTGTGTAAGGTCTGGGTTGAAGGGTTGCTACCTGGCACTGAAATAGATCCAACCTCTTCGCACCACATCACGTCCAGTTAGGGCCATATTCTACCTGCTCTTCTATGAAGCCCTCAAGGAGGATGTGGAATGGGTCTTATCAGAACCACCCCCACCACTCGGGGACTTGCTCACTACAACGCACCAGTGCACGCTCCACTTTGAACTTGTTGCCGGATTTACACTTAACAAGCCTTCCATTTGCTCTTTGGCCGTGAAAATGGTGCTGGTCTCAGTAGACTTGTTAGAAGAGATGCTGGCTGCTTGGGCGCCAAATCCCTCCACATTTGTTTGCATTCTCGGACAACTGGCAAACACAACTCATTGAGGCTTTCATTTGTAAAAAAAAAACATTGAGCCATCTATTAAATACATAGGCTATGTTTAGTCGCTGTGCCGTAAAAGCCAAATACCTTGGAGGGACCTGTTTGTAGATTTTGAATTATGAGGACAGTGTGCTGTGGCCCTCATGTAATGTTTCCGTAGGATAAGCTTTGTGTATTAAATATTTAGAAGGGTGGAATAAACCCCTCTTTTAATTATTTGTTCATGTGCTCTCTTTGGGTTTCGGGGTTTCTGCTTCACTCAGAATAATTGTGTTCTTCAAGCTAAACGACCTGCCGGGGAGAAAATGAACTGTTTTGAAAAATTAATTGTAGCTGTTAAAAAATAAATAGCTTCTTACTTCTGTTTGTGTTTCGGTGTCTCTCTGTCTGTTCCCACTCCTCTCTCTTTTTCTCATTGTGTGTCCATTTCGCTCTCTTTCTTTACTCTCAATCTCCTCTCTGTCTGTGTTATTGTCTTTTCTCGTTATCCCTCTCTCTTCCCCCTTTTTGTTTGTACACACTATAACTGCGTGTGCAGGTGTGTCTCTCACCGCCTGTGTGTGTGAATGCCACGTTTTTCTGTTTACTTTACATGTGATTTTGTATGTGGTCAGCGGCTTGTCCTTGTCTTCTTCTGCCAGATATGTTTTGCATGTGTTTTTATCTGTGTACGTTCTTCTACTCAGTTCATGTGTAAAGTCCTCTTTTTGATCTTCAAGGACTGAGGGAAAAAGAAGGCAGGATATGATGAAAAATTGCCTACACACTTTAGTAAACAAGGATTCTTCACTCAGGAACGGATGAGCGATTCTAGGGAAAGAAAATGTTGTTTTTCTTTCTCTTCACAATGACTTGTAGCCTACTATACACACATTGGCAGACACAATTCTGTCACAGCAACATAAACGGTTGCTACTATTGTATTGTAATACCTGTCTATGATTGTCTATTCAGTGTACAAGAAAATGGAAATGATTTAATCAATTATTATACTGCATGCTTAATATTTCATAATTATATTTAATGTCAGGATGCTTCATTCCAAACCCTTTGCTTGAATCAAAGTAGAGACATTAAAGGCTTATTTCAACTTTGAAACAAACTTTGTTAAATCCATAAAGACACTGTGTAGTCTTCATTCCCAGAACACTTTGAAAATTCAAGAAAACAAAGAAAAATATAAACAACTTCTGCTGTGTATCGAGGCCCAACCTTCAGAGATGATTTATTCACAGAATACAATGAAATTGCTCAGGCCAAAGTCATGCAAAATTGTTTAGAGTAATGACCCCACCAGGAGGAGATTAAAATCCATTTCAATCAAAACTAGAGGAATTCTTTCACTATTCAATTAGGCATGCTGAGCAGTTTTGCAAGTCAAATCTTGAAGGTTGTTCTTGTTTGTATGCAGCAGATGTGTTGTTTTGGCCGCAAGGTCATCTATTATTGGTGAGTAGCCTTAAAGATTTTTCTTCTAGCTTTATAATCATTGCAGATTCTAGCATCAGGGATGATTGCAGAGGAACCAAATCATATCATACCTAAAATCTCACACAAGCACACATGGACAAAAACATGTGCACTCACACACACACCCACACACACACACACACACACACACACATACACACAGACACACATGAGGAGAAACTAATAGTCTGAATCAATAATGGGGATGTAATTAAGGCTGTGGGTGTAGGTTCATGCCTGACATAAAGAGCCTATTCCCTCCATCTGGAGTTACCAGGAAGTCAAAGACGCCTTGTCTTGAAATTAGAGTGTGGGGGTGTTGGTTTTTTATATTTGTCTTCTTTCCCCTTATCATGTTCCTGTCTTAATAGCCCTGTAGTGGACACAGAAAAACATAGGCATGAAACTAAAATATTTCAGTGGAACTCTGTCTGGTGGAGGTGATCGACTGGGAGCTCTATCTAATTACAAATGAGTGATACAGACCAAGACAAAATACGTGCTTTGGACATAATAACAAAGCTAGCGATAAAAAAATGACGTGAAAAGAACATTCATCATTTTGACTCCATACAATCCTTTTTCGGGGTAGTATGTACGTAACCGTGGTTACGCGGCTCCCTCCACCTACTTTATTTATATCACACCGTAGGATGTTAGTGTTCACCAAATAACTGAAAAGCCACATGTAATTTGTAATCAGTAGGTTTTAAAGAAGTTTATCTTTCAATAACCCAAAATCTTTGGTCATCTTTCAATAACCCAAAAGGTTTAAATTTATGTCAATCATTGTGTTTCACAGGAAATGAGCATGACAGTGTCCTAGGTTGAATGCATTGGAATTTATTTCACGGCTGTCTCTGGCTTGTTCGTATGGGCAACACCCCACTCCTGCTGCTGCTCCTTTAATCCTTACCCAGGCTCATCTGCAAGTAGGAGGGTCATTTTTCCTGTGAATTTGAGGTACACAAACAAACTGCTGATGGGAGTCAAACCTGAAGGCTACCAAGAGACTGAAGCAGCTCATCTGCATGCCGGCATCTAGCATCTTTAAATTTAGACACTAATTGTTATTCTCTAATAGTTCCCCTAGGACCCCAAGGCCTCACCTTCATATAACACCTGAGGCTATGATGTTTTCAAATGATAGCCCTAATTGAAGCGAACATGTATTATGCTGAACAGGCACATTCAAAGTACTTGGAGAGTTAAGGCACAGTGCTAATGGCTCACAATTCGAAGTTGTTGTGCACAGCCAAAGCGCTAATGCTAATGTGCTCGGTGATTCTGCGGGTCAACTGAAAACTGGCTGTTTGTGTGGAATCTCAGAGTCTTAGTCTTAGCATTAGTTCCTCGCTGCCAAATCCCCTTCTCACATCGAGCTCCTTCTCCGTCTCGCTCATCTCTCCTGTGCTGGGATAATACAGGGGCTTCATTAAGCAAAATGCCCACTGAGCCACTCCTGTTTCCCGCCTCACCACTGCTTATATGGGTCATGTTATATTGGTCCTGGAAGAAGCAGGGTGATGCAGGGAGAGCCGGGTGTGATGCAGCCTGCCACATGTGGGTCCTGTTGGGCAGCCAGCCGCACAAACTCATGCATTTTCTCCTTAATGGACACATTATGGAAATTTCGAGATGGAAATGATCCATTTTGGACCTGTGAAGCAAGACTGGTTATGAACGATTAAAAAGAGATGAGAGGCACTGGCAGTTGTCGCACTGCAACCCAAGTTAGTGGAAATAATGTTTTTTCCCCCCTCAATCTATAGATGAGACTGCATGTGATTCTTCAATAATTTCATTTTGTCGCCTTTTTAAAATTCCCATTGATCAAATGATTTCCCAGGATGACAGTCAATCCAAGTTTAACATTCAGTCAGTTGGCGGACATGGACGTGATATCTTAAATTGTTTCATGTTAGCAATATCATTTAAAAACAATGTCGCAGTGGTTGTGGAATATTTACAATAAACACAAAAAGGATCAATGACACCTAATTTGTCTGTATTCCAGCAATTTGGATTTCAAATGATAAAATAACTGCAGGTCAAAGTGCAGATGTCATCTTAAAGTGTGTGTTCAAACTATATCTGATTACCAGTGTTTAACATGAAGTCTATCAATTTTAGGAGGTTTAAAATGTATTGTTTGTGGTGAAGTGAAAGATTCTATACATTCTACATGTTGGGTACACCCCATGAACCTATGGCGATGGCCTGCTCCCTGTAATAAAACAGTTACTTATATCATTTTCTTACTCCCTCTCTTTCTTTCTCTCTCCAGCTACTCAAATTCCTCTTTCGCTCTATCCCTCATCTATGTCCCCCTTTCCTCTGCCTCCCTTTAATCTCTTTCCCTCTGTCTGATGACCTATATTTCACAAAGCCACAAGAGTCCTCTGTAGCCTCCTCTGAGAGCCATCTCGGACACGTTCTATACTCCTCCATTATTTATTTATCATGTGGATAATTAATTGATGGACTGAATCGCCATCACTGCAGTTTGGTCAAAGGTATCGGTTCCCTGTCAGGTCTTTGCATTTTGTGTTAAATCTCTTGCAGATTACCATCATCTGTTTGAAGAGGCTTAAATAGACTGAATGTTAAATTTGGATTTCTAATAGTGTATTTCTTTTAAGGTTAATAGATTACTGTATTCATGAAAATCTAGGTATTACTGAACAGCATCTATATTTATATTTGAACCGATATAACTTTACTTCGAGGTGTAACATATTGATGACAATGGTGGCTTTGGTCAACTCAGCTAAATAAAAAAAAAAATCCTTTATTTTTGGCCAGTGGATGTGTAGGTGAAGCTAGACCCAAAACAGATTCCAGAAAAGGGTTTATGTCATGTGCGTACCGATGTATCCCATGTCATCTATACCACTCACTGTCATGCACACAATTTCATGGCTAACTGAGGTGTGACTGTGATCAACCCATAGGAGGATGCGCATATAAACAACATATTACACATCCAGCCCCAAAATATAAGGAAATTATTACACATCCAGCCCAAATCGTAAGGAAATGATTACAAATCCAGCCCAAAACGTAAGGAAGTTATTACACATCCAGCCCAAAACGTAAGGAAGTTATTACACATCCAGCCCAAAACATAAGGAAGTTATTACACATCCAGCCCAATTATTATACATCCAGCCCAAAACATAAGGAAATTATCACACATCCAGCCCAAAACATAATGAAATTATTACACAAACAGACCAAAATTTAACATCTTTATTAGCCAAAGTTCTGGAATACATGTTATGCATCTTATGTTAATACTCTCATGGTCAAATGCTGTAATAGTATCCAACGCACTATTCAGTCTGGTTCTATATGCAGTTTATTAATAAGCTTTTTAAACATACTCCACTGCATGTTCAAAGTGTAAAAAGCATTGGTGTTCAGTACAGCCTTATAGGGACATAATGTTGATTAACTTGATTTAGATTTATTAATGTGAATTTATTGACAAAAAAGTCAAAAAGGGGTGATCCTGGAAACTGAAGAAATCATCAAGTTGGTTCTATTGTATTGATTATGATTTGGAGGCAATGCCAGACAAATGTCAGTGCACGTTTGCAGGAGCGCGTCACAAGCATGAACTCCATTCCTTTCAATTCCATAAGTGAAAGGAGTTTTCTATAAATATCTCAATGTCAATATTCTAAAAGGGCAATATTATAAATAATGTAAGAAATGCAATGTACATTGAAATGCTTCCGCAGAGCAGTATGGTTGAGGTCTAAGCTCTGCAGAAAGGATTATATTATCTGGAGAAATATAAACAACAATAGTGTTTTCATTTTCAGGTATGGGAAAACAAGGTTGGATGACATCCATGCATACATTTGTTTATTGTTTTTATTTATTTTTGCCACCAGTCACTCTTCTCCAGAGGAACTAGGGTTAATAGTTTTTCTCAAAGACAGAACGACTTGCTGGCTTAGATGTCTTCCTAATAACTGTTAAGTTACTGGTCAGATGCTCTAACCACTAAACTAAATACCTATTTTTATGAGTATTGGCCTAGTGGTTGTTCATCCATACCATATAGACATGCTATCAGTACTTAAATTAAAAACACAGGTTTGGGCTTGTGTACATACACAGCTCTTTGCAGCTCTTAAAACGGAGTAACGAGCTGTCATACAAACATTCATGACTGTCTCACACTGTCACATCATTTCAGTCCTGTACTCTGAAGGAGGTGTCATTTTACAGTACATAGAATGGGCAGTTGAGAAAACTGGTCGACAAAAAGCCCTAAAGCCAGCAAGCCTGGGGTCGCACATTTTCTGCTGAAATCGAAGAAAAGGGATGAATCGTGGGCAGGGGAAAGCCTGAGTTGCTGAAAGGACGTCACTCAGGTGACCCATATCACAACAGCAGGATTACTGTTAGCGTGTTCCCTGGGTGGGGGGGTGGGGGGGGGGGGGGTGAGTTATGCTTCTGCTGAGACAGAGGAGGCAATGCTTTTCCTGCACAGGTGCATGTGATACAGGTTCCTGTCGACATTTAATGGTTTCTGTTTGTGTTGAGCCTTCCATGAGTCTACAGTTGTAGGCTCATTATGTGAGACGGCAGGTGTCCTCTAAAGCCTCCGTCATCCAAGTCACAAAAAGGATTGGGTAAGGCAGGTAGTCCAGACACCAACAGTGACCGAAGCTAAAAATCTAACAAAGAAAGGAACACCCACAGGTACAAAAAGTGCCAAAGCTTTGCTATCAAAAGAAGAAACAGATGCTGGGATTGTTGTAAAAATGCTATGTAATTGAGATTTATCTTCAGTGTTGTTGTCAAAGTTTATTTTGATTTAAACACATAAAATCTGTTTGTTATCATAAGGCTCGTTTTGCATCCTGCAAGCCTTCTACAATTAGAGGCAGAAAAATTGCTTTCAGCAACTACATAGTTGTAAATGTAAAATTGTCTAAAACTGTCTAAAATGTACACATTTGTCTAAATAAAGCATTGTTAGATACATATTTTGGTGCTTTTATTTTTACATCTTCTCTAAACCGTCTTAATGGAGAATTGCAGAAACAATGTGTTCACGAATCTAGACAGCCTTTACAGCAATCTTGGTAACACTTAGCTGGCTTGGTTCCTAGATATGAGATTTGTTATTACAACTACTGTAGCCTTACCTGCCCATAGTATTACAGTAACTGAGTGAACAAATGCTTTTATTTATCCTGCACAGAGAATCTGATAGGTAGAGAATCTGACCAACCAACTAGATACACTAACAGTTACCTATCTTGGAAATCTAACAAACCTTATACAATCTATGGTTAGGAATTCCTATTCTTAAAAGCTTATTCTGTCCATGCTAAAACTACAACCAAGCAAATAATGGAGGCAGATCTGCCCTCAAGGCAAAATATCATGAGATTTGGTGACTAAATGTACATGGTGGAGTTTGTATTTCAGGTGGCTGAATACTCCAAGAGGATATTTGACCAATGTTTGCATTTGTCCCAACCCACCCTAACCGTAACCCCTTCCACTATCATAACTTTTCCTAACCCTTATCTTAACCGTATAAACATTTAAACTTAAATGTATAAACTTTCCATTGAGTCAACCAATCATATTAATTTTATCTTTTAAGCCAGACTGATAATGCTTTCTTTCATTGATTTACCTTACTTTAACCTTGGGCCGCTAGCTGCTGCCCTAAATTTTATTGTTTGTGTTTTGGCTTTACCAGGAACTAGGGATAATTCTTGTAGGTCATAGTGGGTTGTTACAGGGGGAGCCGCGAGTGGGCCAAAGCGCACGGGCACCAGACAAAATCAGAGAAACAAAAGGGCGTTTTAATGGTGGCTGGGATGGAAGGACCGAGGCCAGGCCGGAGGGTTTGGGGCTGGGCAGGTAGGTAGGTAGGGCGAGGCAGACAGGACAGCGGGTAGGTAGAGCAGTTGGATGACAGGCGGGCAGGTGGAGGTGTTTGGAGGCTGGGTAAGGTGGATCTTGGTAACGGGGAATAAACAGGGTTAGTTGAAAGGAACAACTAAACTGGGTGCTCAAACTATGGTTTGGAGTGGCCAGGAACGTTACTACAACGATCTAGTGCTGGACAGACGGAAACCAGGCCCAGACTATGAGGAGGTGGATGTTGAGGGTGTGACATGGCTGGCAAATGTCAAACAATGCATAGCCAGAGACATAAGGGTGCTGAACAACAACAGAGCTAAAGTACCCAGGCTAAATTCCTTGAGGCAATGTAGAATCTACTGAGCTTGAATACACCAATGAAGTACTCCATTTCATTATTTCCCAATTCCCTTTGAAATATAATTCAAGGTGGAAATCTTCCGAATGCTTTCTGGTCAATGCCACGCTGGTTGTTATACTTCTATGTGGAGTTTTTTTAGATTCTAGTTATTCTATTTCTAGGTTCAGTGATGTTTTATGCCTTGACTTTATTGATTTCACCTTTGTCTTGTTTCCCTTAATCACCTCTTTAATTAGTTTCCCTAGTTCCCTGTCTGTTTGTTGGTCATTGCTGCATGTTTAGGTTTAGTAAGTCTTTGAATTTGTCTATTGTCATTTTACTCTGCAGTTGTGTCCTGCTTTTCTTTGAATTGTGACATTGTGTTCTGAAACGCTTGAAAACACTCCAAACCAAGTCTTTACATCATATATTCCAATTCAGTTTCCTGAAAAGCTGAATTTTTTTATAATCAGCATTATAAACATATTAGAAAATGTCAGACTACTTGGTGCAATATTTGTGGCATCTACCAGTCCTAATATACAGTATATTCAATAATACATGTTGGAGCCCATTTCCAAATTGAGTTGCATTCAGATTATTTTTGAACATGGAAACCTAGTGAAATAGAAAGGAATTTAAAAAATCTTCACATCTTAAACATGTTGAGAAACATCTTAAGCTTCTATATCGCCTGCAGCATGAATCTTACAATGGAGAGTTAATGCACATTTTCTCTCATATCAGGCTTTCTGCATTGGCCAAATGGGATTAAACTCAATCATGTATCAGAAGCAGATAATTTTTTTTAAACTTCTTTCAAATGTTTGCTTGAGGAAATTAGTAGTTTTATAATTGATTACACAATGCTGCCAAACTGGGTCTACCTGACACAGACCTTGTTCTCTCTATTCAATAAAACCCTGACACAATGGCAAAAAAGTTTTTGTTTGCATATTGGAGGTCTTTTTTACAATCCCTTTTTCTATGGCAGCAGTGTTGTGTAGTTAGATGACAGGTCCCTCCTGGTTGGTATTTACTGCTAGTGAAAAACGGGAAAGCTGGGTAACATACTAATGAACCCTCCTGGCTACAATACTAATAACACAGCTGTCTCTGTGTATTCTACATTATTAATGACTTTTTATGTCAGCATTACCACATCCAACTGCTGCCACTGTGTATTCTATGTTATTACCACATCCATATGCTGTCACTGTATTCTATATTATGACCAAGCCCAACTGCTGTCAATGTGTGTTCTTCATTAGTAAATCATCCAATTGCTGCCACTGTGTATTCTTCATTATTCTTCGCCTTCATGTCAGTATTACCACATCCAACTTATGCCACTATGTATTCTTCATTATTCTTCACCTTCATGTCAGTATTACCAGATCCAACTTATGCCACTATGTATTCTTCATTATTCTTCACCTTCATGTCAGTATTACCACATCCAACTTATGCCACTATGTATTCTTCATTATTCTTCACCTTCATGTCATTGTTAACACATCCAACTTATTCCACTATGTATTCTTCATTATTCTTCACCTTCATGTCAGTGTTAACACATCCAACTGCTGCCACTGTGTGTTCTACATTATTAAACATGAAACTGCTGTCATTGTGTATTCTACATTATTACCACATCCAATGCTGCCTCTGTGTATTCTACATTATTATTCACCATCATGTCATTGTTAGCACACCCAACTGCTCCCAGGCACTACTAAACAGTGCTGTGATACAATTGGTGTAGACCATGCAGGGGTTGTCTGTTGGTCAAATAGGTGGCCATGTTTTTAAAAAGCTGGCCATTTTCGGTATACTTAATTGGAGTGAAGTAATACACTTTAAAACCGTCAAAATAAAAACCTGTATGAACCGAAGTCGAATGAAATATGCAGAGACTATGAAAAAATCTCTGCATACTGTAATTGTCTTCACACATTGCCCACTTCTGATAAATCTTTCATATAAGTAATGGAGCACATCCATGCTCTCCACTCTGTGGTAGGAAACCGACTACACTCTGCCTTACTCCTCAGCTCAAAATCTGGGATTTCATGTAGAACATTCCTATTAGTAAAGGAACATGATGAGGTCTACCCCCCTGGTAAGGTACACATACATACAATAAACATTACAACTTGAACAATCACCCCCGCGTAACAATGTACTCTGTAGAAGGTGTAATCAGTCATTTCCATCTGACACTCAACTGGCAGTGTTGATTAGCCTGTCTGTTGAACATTCAAGTCATTTAGCAGACACTCTTATCTAGGGGATTAACTATCTTTTTCAAGGACAGAACAACAGATGTTTCCTCTTGTTTTTTGGGGGGGATTTGATCTACCGTCCTTTCAGTTACTGGTCAGATTTTCTAACCGGTGGTCTACCTGTCACACCCGGTACCACAGTGTCGTGGTTTTATGTGTGGTGCAGGAGAATAAGGCAATTATTAGCGTTAGCTTACAGCTCACACTCACTCCCCATGTGGATCCTTTAAGAAGCACTGCAACGTTTTGAAATGTATGTAGCTGTTCTACTCACTGAGATCTGGACAAACGCATTGATAACGTGTAGGTCTCTATGTGCAGTTTAGAAATAAGTCCAGGACAGGAGCCAGCAACTCTGCAAGAATAAGGAGATAGAACTTCTAGCTTAGCTAAGTTATATGTAGTAATCAATATTTGATCAATATATTCTTGTTAGTCATATGAAACAGGATTCATTGTTGTTTAATTTGGATTGCATCAAATAATACCCTAATAAAGTACATTTTGGCTTCAAAACTAGTCTAACAAATGTATTGAGGGATGTGCAACCAATGTGATTTGGTTTGATGCAATGAGACTCAAGTCTCAATTATTTATTATTTGTTTTTGCATAATCACACATTTTCCATTTTAAATTCAAATGTTTTACTGATGGAACTCAAGAGCTGGGCCTCTCTGAGATGTGTCTGTGAGCTCAGCTGTGAGCTAAGACGAGTGGCTTTCTGTGTGTAACATGTTTGTGTGATTGTGTGTGTGGGACTGTGTAAGAGAGAAATACTGTATTGCCTAAATCCCAACTGAACCACCTCCTCTCAGCCTTCCATTTGTGCGTTCACGCGGAACTCTGCCATTTACAGCATGAAAATGATTGAGGGTGTAGGGGCTAATTAGACCCTAAAGTGGGCTGCTTCAACAAGTGTGCAGTGATGCACCCTCCATGAGTGCAGTAAAATCTGATAAATCTACAGGTTACATTCAGGCATGTAAAAGAATAGCTGATTATGTATTTTTTTGGAATGTGGAAAATGAATTGCATCCTTCAAGTCACAAGTGTGTCCTGAATTTGAAGGGTTTATTGATCTCCTCGCCAATCTCCCGAATGCTCTCTAGCTTGGGTGAGAGTCTGGATTGGCATTCAGGGATGCTCCTAAACTGAGCTAAATGACAGGCTGTACGTCAACCACTATCAGGTGAAAATAGGTTTTTATTTTCATTTCAACCTCTGATTCTATTTTAGCAGATGGATGTTTCTGTTGTTGGAAATATTTAATGCATTTGTGTTTAGAAATTGACCTAACCAAATATAGCAGAACTTTCACTCCTGTCTCAAAAGTTAATGGCTTGGATGATTGAGAGAAACATTGGCTGTGAGAAGTTTAAATGGCTACGGGTGATTACCAACTGATTGGTCAACAAACCACCTTGCATCATTAATTACTAATCATGACTATTAGTTGATCAGTCAGTGGCTTACAGCTTACACATGATAAATTGTGAATTTGATCCATGTGATAACACGGCCTATGGTGCAGCTTGCGAAAGGGATTACTGTCCTTTATATGACGTTATAACTTGACGCTGCTTTTCTGTTCTACATTTTGTAACAATGACCCAAAGAATTGCATTGGTTTTCACCCAAGTAATAAACGCTATGAATTCATATTTGGAACGCTGTTTTACAAACATGTGAATACATACAGTGCAGCGCCAATGTCCACATCCCCTATAGGCAAAAGTCAAGAAAATGTCTGTTTTACCATCACAGCTGTTTTTCTCAAAAAGCATACAGACAGAAAAAAAACTAAATAGGTGGTTTACTCTCTAAGTAGCAATATCACATGTGCTTTACCATTAGTTTCAGTGGACTATAGTAAAGGGCAATTTTAATAATCTAATAATGGCAGGATTAGATTATTTGAACATCTTTTACTAATGTTAAAAAAAATAATAATCTTCATCATAGGAATGTAAGTAGATTGCTCATTTAGCCAGTGTGTTAGAGTAGCAATACCGTCACACCTTCAGAATAACATTATGTTAATATTGTTAATATTTTTTTGCTAGTACCAAGTAAATATCAGCAAGGAGTTAAAGGGATATCAGCCTGTAAACATTCTTAAATGTGTTTTAATCAATAACCACATTTTAAGATGATACCGCACGTACAAAATATGCAATACAAATACCCATTCGCATCTAACAGCGCCAATAAATGAAATACATGTCGCTATTCATTCTATTTTTCAGTAGATTTTGAAATAGTTTTCCAATGAGAAAACATATGTCTGAGGTTATAAGCATGTTTCAAACCATCCCATCCTGCTTATTTCCACACGCACATCTTTTCACCATTCAATTCTTATGACATCACAGTGTCGATAACTTGACAGTTATTTTACTTTTATTTAGTAACACATCATGTTTAGATTGTTGGGGTCCCACAAGGGAACCCTGTTTCATTTTAACCATATGTCTGACTTGAAAAGGTCTGTTGGGTAGGCAGGATACAGAATGTTCCTCATACTTGCTTACAAGAACAACATTCACCATCCTTGAAGAGATGGTGAATTACCGTATGTCCTTGTCATACCAGCATATAGATGTATCATCATTAAAATAAGACAAAATCAGGGATGGCTCCATGTAAAAGCAAGCAAAAAGTGAGAGAGGTACACTGTAACCCAGTAATTTATGAGATGCTTTCCAAACGTGTATGTCATTGTATTTAAAAGGTTGTTTGTTCATTGTTTATCTAGTCTAGGATACACAGCCCATTAACTTAACAAAGGTGAAAACTGGTGCTTAATCTAGCCTGCCAAAGCTGGGCTGTCAAATAGGAATATTTTAGGTTAGGAAATTTAGACCATCTGCAAAACATCAGGCTCATAAAAACTAACATTGCTACACCATAGAAGTTCATTTACTCTTTCAACCTAGATTTTTTTTCTCCACATGAGACCAACATGAATGGAGGTGCCCAAATTGGCTCAGCTAGTTTGGATAATGAATTAATGGCAACTGAAAAGCCTTTTTGCATTTGCAGGGTAAATGAGCTGGGTGAGACATTTCAATGTAATTAACTGCATCGGGACATCAACTCATGCCCTGAATTTGTCCACCATATTTAAAGTGTACAATATGAGAGCAGCACAGTGAATTGTAGGCTCCGTACACATTCAAGAAGTTGTCCCTGAATTCCCAACAAAGCAAAAACTTGTTCTGAAAAAACAGGATGCCGTATCATAAGACGTTAAAATATATCTCTCTGGTCACTCAAAAAGCCTACATTTCCTTCGGTCATCATTATTTTCAATTTGCTGCTGCCGGTGATTGGAAAAAGTAGCAAAATAACTTTAAGCAAACTGATCAATGCAGTTGCTGAATCCGTCCAGCTGTTCTCTATATGTGTACCACTGTCATTTGCTGGTATTGTCGATTCCCTTGTATATAGTTCATCATTTTGTATAAATTTTTTGTATTATCTGTGTGGTTCTGTATGTTGTCTGGTATTGCAGTAGAATGTTTTTAAACAGGTTGACATAAAAAATAAGAATTACCTGGGTAAAAAAGTGTTTATGAAAATACATAGTTAAACAAAGAATTGTAAAAGCAGAATGTTTCATCTACTGCATATGTGCAGTAGATGTTGTAAAAAACCTCAGGTCAATAACAAAGTTCAAATCATGTGAAGACGTGACCTATTCTCTGTGGGTAATCGGATAAGCTGGGTATAGTGTAATTAAATCACAACTGCCAGCACAACTTTAGCTCTGCATTCAACACGGTCATCCCCTTTAGGCTGGTCAACAGACTCCACGACCAGTGGATCAGCCCCTCTCTCTGCAACTGGACTTGGACTTCCTAACCAACAGACCTCAGTCTGTCAGGTTAGACAACTTCACCTCCTCCACCCTGATCCTGAACACTGGTGTTCCTCAAGGCTGTGTGCTGAGCCCCCTCCTGTACTCCCTCTTCACCCACGACTGCGTTCCTGTACACAGCTCCAACACCATCGTCAAGTTCACAGACAACACCACGTGGTTGGCCTGATCAGTGACAATGATGTGTCAGCCTACAGGGAGGATGTCAAGCGCCTGGCGGTGTGGTGAGCTGACAGCAACCTGGTCCTCAACGCAAAGAAAACCAAGGATTACATTGTGGATTACAGGAAGTCTAAAAGGCTACAGTCTCACCCCAGTTCTAACTGAAGGCACTGAGGTGGAGCGTGTGTCAAGCTTCTAATTCCTGGGTGTCCACATCTCCGAGGACCTTTCCTGGACACTCAAAAAAGGCACAGAAGGCTAAAGAAAGGCTGCCTGTCCACCAAGATCTTTATGAACTTTTACCGCTGCACAATCAAGAGCATTCTGACTAACTCCGCCACAGTGTGGTTTAGCAGCTGCTCCATAGCCAACCGGAAGGCCCTGCAACTGGTGGTGAAAACCGGCCAGCACATCACTGGTGCCCAACTTCCTGCCATCGCAGACCTCCAGTGGAAGCCATCTGTGCAACACCCATGCTACAAACTGTATGCCCTCCTACCATGAGACAGGAGGTACAGGTCTCTTTGGTCCCGCACCAGCAGGCTCAGGAACAGTTTCTTCCCATCCACTGTAACCCTGCTGAACTCTGTGACCCATCACTTACCACACCCCCCACCTCTCTGGGACCTTGTTACTCTACTCCCTTGTACTATTCTGACACTGCCTTGTTATGCCTGATAATGGAAGTTTTCAGTTGTTGCAGGTACGTGTCTACCTCAGGGACCTCACCGCTGCTATCCCTGCATTTCAGAAGCACATGCACCTTCTACATTCAATTTGCCCTCTTTGCACATGTAGAATTGTCATTGTGACCGCATTTTTACAGTTGTTACACACGCATGTCTACCTCGGGACCTCATTGCTGCTATCTCTGCATCTCGGGTGCTATCTTGATACAGCACTCCTTCATTTGCCTCGTTTGCACATCTTGAATGCCATTTTGAAATTGCCATTTGTGCCCGAACAACTATTATTCCACTAATATCTTCCCTCCTCTATTTGCCTTATTGCATATTTAGTATTGCCATTTGTACTGCACTTGCATTAATTGCACATCTACACATTCCACATACACATCTACACATTACACATTACACATACACTTTACTTAATACTTGTAAATGTTCTGCCCTCTTCTATTTGCACTTCTGGTTAGATGCTAACTGCATTTCGTTGTACTGTACTTTTACTGTTCAATGACCATAAAGTTGAATCTAATCTAATCAGTTCTGTAGATTATCTTCAAGTTCTCTGTTGCTTTGGTAAGAGCTCAAGACATCAGATGTTTTTCTGGTAGGACGTAGTATAGGGAAAATCAGGGACAAAATCACACAGTGCATTCACTCACTAATGCCTTGAAAAACAACATAATCAAAAATATGCCATGATATGTAGGAATTAGGCTGGATCAACAACCGCCAGATGAAGATGTATGCACTAGCCTTCCTGTCAAGGCTTCAGCTCAACAGACCTGTCATGCCTCATCCACCTGCTGAGAGAAGCCATGCCTCACCGGATCAAGCCTGTGTGCCACGCTCCCCTCCCATACATTGTCAAGTTGTCAGGCCACCACCCAGCCCCAGAACATTAACATTTCATCAGAGTTTGGAGAGGCGAAACCAGGCGGGATGCATTCATTATACATACATTGACAATGGAGGTAGGTGAGCAGTACTCCTTTTCCTCTGGCAGCAGAAAACATAATTGAAAAACATGATGCCAGTGAGAAACTGCACCCAACATTTCCTAAAGTCCAGATCCACTTGCAACACAGTAGTGACCAGCAAGAAACAAGGTTTTCTAGCAGTAGGTGAGCAGTACTCATTGGCGGCACCGATTGATGTACATGTAGCTAGGTGAGACGGTCACCTACTTTGTCATCTCCAGGTTTCTCTTTGCTTTACTGCACAATCCACTTCTCTTCCCTGTTCTTTTGTGTTTCTGTGTTAAAAAAGAGATAATGCTCCCCTGAGACTGTGACCATATCCCTATCTACCATGTGCCTGAAAAATGCCCTGTTGTCATTCTGGCTGAATGCAGAACAAACACACACACACACACACACACATTGTATATATATATATATATATATATATATATATATATATATATATAATATATATATATATATTAATATATATCTCTAATATATATATATATATATATATATATATATATATATATATATATATATATATATATATATACACTCTAGTGTTCTAAATAGATCTCTGCACATTCAAAGCCAATCCACAGTGGAGAACTTCGGAACTGTACATTTCCATCTTTTGATTCCTTGTCCGAGCTAGACCGACCATCTGGCAGTAGAACAGCAATTCTCTGTGATAAATAGTCTGGCAGATACGATCAGAACATGAACAAGCCGTCTAGTATGAATTAATAATGATCTGGATTGTAACCTCTTGGTAGCCTTGGAGGAGTGAAAGGACCACATTCTGTGTTCAACGGGTTACATTAGCTACATCATAGAAAGGGAGCATGGATATGCTTCAATCTGTTCATTTGCTGCACAAGTTTTGTAGCACATTGTTTTCTATAATAGCTGATAAAGAAGAAGCTAAAACACATGCGCTAATAACTATTAATAATGGTCATTATCACGTCCCAGGGCATAGGAAATGGACTTTGTGTCTAGCCCTGTCGCCTGGCTACTTCATGTTACATCATGTTACCACTGCCTTCACCCTCTGCGTCCAAGGCTTGGACACGCTCCTTTCTTGGGGTATTGATCGGTGTACTACGGTCAAGCTGTGCCTGCTTACCCTCTTTAACACCACCCATCACATTACAATATGTCTGTCTTCATAAAAAGGACAGTGCCAAAAAACATGAAATGCTTTAGATACAGAGGAAAGGGCATTGGTCAAATAAACAATGGCTGGAGTAGATGAGTACATTTGTACACTTCGCTATTGCATAATACCAGAAGGCAGCACATGATGCACAGTGTTATAAATACTCCTTGGCAGTAGCCTTGCATTGCGGCCCAGTGTTTTCCTTCAACCCACTCAGCTTTGTTCAGTCCTGATGTCTCCCCCTTTCTCCATGCCTCTGCACCGTCTTGACATTGGCACAGGAAGCCATGACAGTTTGGCAGCTTTCCCTGGTTTCTGTCCCACCACCCTCTTGTTTTTCCACCTAGGGCTGATGCATTGCTTACGTGGGGCCTCTGTGGACTGGAGGCTTTTACCCTTTTGTGTTCCATGTACAAACATCCCTTTCTGCCTCAGTTGGTTAGGGTTTACCCCTCTGTTGTATCACATATGAGAGAGCCCACCATCTTCCTGCACACACACAGCTTCTACACACTGCTTGTGGATTTGATGTTGTGATCCGGAATATGTCTCAATTTTTCTTCAGCGACTCCCTGTTCTTAGCATCTTTGTTATCATATGGAACACGGAAGTAAATATGAAGTTGTTCCATATAACACACAGACACGGATATCGATGTCAGCAAGGAACCTGATTACATATGGAGACTGAGCTACAGTGCAAACACATACACTAACGTTTGGGATCACTTACTAATTCCCATGTTTTCCATGAAAACACACATGAAATGAGTTTGAATAGGAAATATAGCAAAATGAATTGGAACTATAGTCATTGACAAAGTTAGGCATTCATCAAAGTATCCTCCAATCTACAACAATTACAGCCTTGCAGACTTTTGGTATTCTACAATTTCTTGAGTTAATCCAAAGAGAAACCCCATGCTTCCTGAAGCACCTTCCACAAGCTGGGTTGGCTTGATGGGCACTTCTTACATATCATACGGCCAAGCTGCTCCCACAACAACTCAATAGGTTTTAGATCCAGAATTGTCGGGACCTCCCACTCCTCTTTTTATTCTTGTTTGAGACAGTTTTTGCTGTTCTGTAAAGAGAGTAGTACACAGCGTTGTACGAGATCTTCAGCTTCATGCCAATTTCTCGCATTGGAATACCTTTCATTTCTCAAAGCAAGAATAGACTGACGAGTTTCAGAAAGAAAGTTCTTTATTTCTGGACATTTTGAGCCTGTAATTTAACCCACAATTGCTGATTCTCTAGATACTCAACTAGTCCAAAGAAGGCAGAGAAAACAAAGACATTTCAAAGTGACTCCAATTTTTTGAACTGTAGTGAATTTCTTTGCCCAACCCAAAAAGATGCAGTCATTTTCAAACCCTTCTTCTCAAACATGTACTTCATTGTGTAAACTTCACAAAGTCTCTTCTTGCCATGGTCAGTGGTCTGAGGTTGGGATTCTTGAATTCTGTATTGTCCAGAACCGTTACCAACAGTCCTGCACTCACAACATGTCTCTGTAAAATAGTAAAAGTATAAGTCACTAAAGAGAAGAGCATTTGATTTAATTCGCTTCAGTCCAGCAAATTATCTTCTTATAAACCATTGAAAGGGCATTTGGAGAGTAAACCATATTGTAGGGAGAGAAAAATGATGCAAACGTTGCACATGCATTACCACAGTGAATGGGCTTATCTAATATGTTCGATAATTCAAGTGAATGAGTGCCATGTATCTAGCCTTCCGGTGAGTTCTGCCATGCATTTTCACCACTGTAATGAAACAATACATCACCTCCCCCAGCCCACATATTGGGCTTCAGGAAGTGCTTGCTCACACTTCAACTTTCATCTTAGAGACGTGGGTGAGAGATTTCATGAAGTGGAAATGCAGAAACCAACCGAAGAGGCGAAGGAAGGCTAACCCTGATCTGCAGAGGTTTGACACACAACAGGTGTCCACAGAAGTGATTGTGAAGTTACTACTGCCTTGGAAGAGCAATTCATTTAACTCTGTTTTGCAATGATAATAAAAACCTGCATTGGGTTTTGGCATTTGGTTTTCTAAAGTGTGAATTTCAAGGTGACAGCCAGTTATCATGGGTTTACAGCTTACAGTGCAAAATAAAAAAAAAACAATCATACAAACTGTCCACTTTCACTGCTTTGTTTACCGCTCCAGTACACCACAGACAGGAAAGCAAAGCGATGACCTGGCTTAACAGGGTGTTGATGCAGAGGGCAAGAGAATTCAGTTTATCTGCCAGAAAGGTCGGGTCAGTGTTTGTATTCTTATCTCAGTGGTGAGAGCTCTGTGGGTTGCGGGTCAGAAGACACAAGTGTAGACCATTTATCATAGGGAGAGGAACGGATGGCAGTGTAGAAGGCTACCACCCACATAGACAATGCGCACAAATTCAGTCAACAACAACAAATCCGTACGCGTGTAATGCACACACAATATTTGTGTTTTATGTTGAGTTCAACACAGCTATACCACGGTTCAGGTTTAAAAAAAATAATAATTGTGAGCATTGTCTTACCAAACCTCTGAGTCTAATAAAACACTGTATGGTCCCCTTTAAAGCATTGAGGAAATGGGAGCATATTCTGTAAAGTGTGATGGTTATTGTGGTTCTGTTATCCGGGGGGGGGGGGACTCACAGTCTTATGTTCAATCATGTTGTCCGACAGTAATTAGGTAGGATTTACAGACAAACAGACATTTCAATTAACGTGTAAATAATTGAAATGAAGGCCAACTGAGGAAACAGAACCAGATCATTCTTAGATTAAGTCTTAAACATCCTGTCCTCCATATTACTTATCATTTGGACATTCCTTTGGGTATGGGAGCCAGAGGATTGTGACCTTACTGTATTAATTCTATCAAATCTACAGCACATCGAAGAGTGTGTGAATAAGTGAACAAAGATATTTTGCCACATAACTGATTCAGCTTTGTTTTTCTTCTCTGTATTTCCGAATGGTTTACATTTTTTAGTCTCTACCATGACGTTTGCCTCAGTCACCACTCAATTAGGTCCCCGGATAAAAAAAAAAGAGAAAGACTTAATCACATTAATCAGCATAACTGCTTCGCTCTGGTACATTCTTTGTAGAACTAGAGGATTTGGGTTGCAATTATGCTCAAGATGACAGCGAATGTTTGTGGTTCGAGAGGAACTCAAGTAATCCCATTATAAGAGAACTGCAGAGTAGCACCAAACAATTCATTGTCCAATTAACCCCTTATAAACATGGGCTTAAACACTGACCTTTACTGAGATGTAGTTAACACGTATCATAACAAGAAAAGAACTTGTATAATACATAACTCACGGATGATGGATTGCAGAGCAGAAACAACAGCTGGGGTTAGGCGCTGTCCAGGTTTGATGCAATACAGCGTTGGGCTACAGGTGGTGCTGAATGTACACTGTGTGGCTGCCATGTAAACTGATTATGTTTGTTGCTGTCCATGGTACTGAAATTAAATTTTCACCCATCCTTTGTGGTGTTGATTTTCTCCTTAGTGCATTTTCTTATGAATAATTCACTAAAGAAAACTAGTAAAAAAACAAAACAAAGCCATGTCTTTAAGATGAGGTTTTTGAAAAATATTGAAAGGGGGCTTAGAAAATATTCTGGCAGATAATACAAAGCCAGGCCTCGTGTTTCATGCCAGGAATATGCAGCTGATGAACCAACAATAATGCTGCTTTGTGGAGTGTCCTTTTATTTGTCAACACCCTTACTCTGTTATAGTGGGCAGAAACATTTTAAAGGGGCAGTTAAATAATGTTCCTCTCTGTTTTTCTGACCAGCAACAAAACAATCTGCTTTGAAGAAGTATATATGTGTAAGAGGGTGGGGTCTACATTGTGTGTTCACATATCTTTAAGATATTTTTGCTAACACCCACTCGACCAAACAGGATGTGAAATGACAAAAAATAGGGCACTCTGAAAATATTGATACAAAGAAATGTTTTAGTTATTTAAATAATTATATATACAGTGTTATCTATTAGACCAATAATCATGATTAAAACAAATGACAATGAGGACATTAAGCCAACTGTTATCTTTATTCTACAATGACAACAGGAAAATAAAAAGTACTGGCTACCAAAACATATTTTATTGAAGATAACAGAACTGATGCTATTACCTCTCCCTCAACATATGTGATATAACAGTCAATTCCTGAATGCTGTTTTGTTCCATTAGCTTTGGCCAACAAGTGCAAGGTTATTTCTCTGAGATGTAGTTCAGATCAGGAACCATCCGAAATGCTCATACAAATTAACCAATATAATATAATTTATTAAAAATAAATCTCATCGAAACATTTAACTTAATTTAACATTTAACAGAGCATGTTGTAATGTCTAACTATTCTAACAAGTGCATCACCGCACACACACACATACACTGGCATGCACACACACACACACACACTGGCATGCACACACACACTCACATGCACACACACTCGCATTGCACACACACACACACACTCGCATGCACACACAAAACACCATACATGCACACATTCAAAATCCCCAGTCAAGAGAATGAATTAAGAGAACTCTCTTGGAACTGTCCCTGACTGTGAAGAGACAGGAAGTTACACTCAATGCACTATGTATGCACATCATGCATACCTTAAAGAATCCTGGCCTATTGAAGCCAGGTCATCAGCCAACGTCGAAACACTGAGTAACTACAAGTGTAATTTACCCTTCAAAGTAGCCCCAAGGCCTTGTTATGTGAATATAGCCCAACACACAGATTGCCATGAAAACGATGTCCGTGATGAACCCCTCTCACAAAGCCACTGGGTAGGAGGGCAGTAGATCACATGATACCCTGGTTGAGACAGCAATTTTACGGTCCATTTTTATAACCTCACAAATTATAAAACCAGGTTAAAAAACATTAACTGAGCCCGTCTAGCCACATAATGCAGACAATTATGCATCCTGCATTCAGCACTCCCTTGAAGGAGAATGCTCACCAAACATTGACTCCCAAAGGACAAGTTCGTGACTCAAAACACTCGCCTTTTCCCTGCTTTCCCGTGTGGTGTGTGGGTGGGTATGACATATTTCTCAAAGGACCACATTCATTTAACACATTGGATGAGCAGTCTCTCCCTCCACTGTCCCAAAAGGTCAAATATGGGAAGCTTGCACAGTATTTGTAATGTAAAAATGTGTTGGTTTTGAAATAGAAATGTTTTCCATTCATAATGCACTGAGAAACACTTTACGATTTGGGTCATGCAGAGGAATCGGCCATGTTTGATTGCCCTCCTGGGGGAAATTAGGGTTAAAGTAACTTGCTCAAGGGTAGATCAACAGATTGGTTGCACGTTGTCAACTCAGTGATTCACTTGAACCACACATTTAGAAACCACACAGGTTTCACATAACACATCAATATTTCAACTAAAAATGTTCAAACAACAAAAATATGTCAACACCTATAATTTCTAAAATGTATACATTTTAGAAATTATAGTATAAATTGCAAATCTACTGCTGTTTATTAAAGCTGTTTCATTATTCAGTTTGTTTTTCAAAGTTTACAAACAATGGCTCGTATGGTTTTAGGCATGTCACATCTACGACTGAGAGGTTGGGAGTATCACTGCGTGTGACAGCAAAAGACTTACCAAAGGACACATAGACCGGTGAAGAACAGTTGTATGGAATAATGGGTTTCTACCTTATCTCACAGAAATATAGTGACTCCTTCATTCCCTGGACTATGGCTAACAGTCTCAAAGGCAATCAGAGAGCCATGTTGTCCCTGAAAACCTCCCATAAGGTCATCAGTGGAGTGACAGTCATTTGTCAGGCTGACAGCAGCAGTTTAGTGACAGACCTTGTGGGTTTGAATTATTTTAGTCTAGACTTACAATATATATATATATATATATATATATATATATATATATATAAATATCAAGTCACATTTTAGGTCCCATTAAGGTATCTAGATTGTTTCCATTCATTATCTACTGCATATAGTAAAAAAAAAGCTAAATGCTTTCACTTATGAAACATAGATGACATGACAATGATGCATGATGTGTTATATTCAATACATAAATAACATCCCACCTGTGTTATTATGGCCTTACATCAACAAATATCTTTGTGGTTATATGTAAAACACAAACCATCTTTTGTAATCTTGTCTTTGCTGTATCCGTTTTTTTTAAGTTAGCACAGGAAGAGTAACATGAATGTGGGACCTGATCACGTGGACACAACAATGGCACTCCTGGGATTTGTAGTCTTTTAGATTATGTACCACTGTACAATAACCACCATTTTAGGTAGTTAGGGCCTATTACATGATAATTGGCACATGCTTCAAATAAATGTGCAGAAGAGATAATATAGAGTGTAAATCTTGATAGAAATATGATAGCCCACAAATAACATAGAAGCAAAATATGATTACATTCCAGTGGAAATCTAGGTACAAATAGATATGTTTCATTCTGAGCGCTTCATACACTGTAACCATCCATCCATCCATCTTCTTCCGCTTATCCGGGGTCGGGTCGCGGGGCAGTAGTCTAAGCAGGGATGCCCAGACTTCCCTCTCCCCAGACACTTCCTCCAGCTCTTCCGGGGGGACACCGAGGCGTTCCCAGGCCAGCCGGGAGACATAGTCCATCCAGCGTGTCCTCGGTCTTCCCCGGGGTCTCCTCCCGGTGGGACGGGACCGGAACACCTTCCATTCACTGTAACACATATGATAAACTAAAACACATAATATTCATTTGTTGTACCTTCTAATGCAACTCTTAAAGGGCAGAGTGCATTCCATCATTGAGGCTTAAAGCAGGGTGGTAGAATTTGCATTCGGGGAGGGACAGAGACATCTTGTCACACTAGACACGGTGAGTGGATAAGATACACATTTTATTACTAGATGCTATAAATGCTACAAGTCTTGATCACATAGTTGTCGGATAATCTTGATCGGATGGTGACAATCATGTGTAAATGCAAGGTCTGAACTAGACTATCCGGCAACGTGAAATCTGTGACACTTGGGATTTGTTTTCACCCACAACATTTGCAACAGTCACGGTTCACGGTTTAGGAAAATGTGTACCGCCTAAATTACATAAACTGAACCAATAATTTCAGTAACCAGTGAAATAAATCTTGCTAACTTCAACATGTATTTGAAACGATTTTGCAGGTTTTCCCACTTACAAAGCTTGTAGAAGTCTGTATCATAGGTACTCTTCAATTGTGAGTGATTGAACATAAAACAAAAATCAAGAAAATCACATTGTATGATTTTTGAGTACTAAATTTGCATTGTATTGCATCAGAAAAGCAGAACATAATATTTGGTACAGAAAACTTTGTTTGCAATTACAGAGATCATACGTTTCCTGTAGTTCTTGACCAGGTTTGCACACACTGCAGCAGGGATTTTGGCCCACTCCTCCATACAGACCTTCTCCAGATCCTACAGGTTTCGGGGCTGTCGCTGGACAATACAGACTTTCAGCTCCCTCCAAAGATTTTCTATTGGCTTCAGGTCTGGGGAGATGCTTCTTACGGAGCCACTCATTAGTTGCCCTGGCTGTGTGTTTCGGGTCGTTGTAATGCTGGAAGACCCAGCCACGACCCATCTTCAATGCTCTTACTGAGGGAAGGAGGTTGTTGGCCAAGATCTCACGATACATGGCCCCATCCATCCTCCCCTCAATACGGTGCGGTTTTCCTGTCCCCTTTTGCAGAAAAGCATCCCCAAAGAATGATGTTTCCACCTCCATGCTTCACAGTTGGGATGGTGTTCTTGGGGTTGTACTCATCCTTCTTCTTCCTCCAAACACAGCGAGTGGAGTTTAGACCAAAAAGCTCTATTTTTGTTTCATCAGACCACATGACCTTCTCCCATTCCTCCTCTGGATCATCCAGATGGCCATTGGCAAACTTCAGATGGGCCTGGACATGCGCTGGCTTGAGCAGGGGGACCTTGCGTGCGCTGCAGGATTTTAATACATGACAGCATAGTGTGTTACTAATGGTTTTCTTTGAGACTGTGGTCCCAGCTCTTTTCAGGTCATTGACCAGGTCCTGCCATGCAGTTCTGGGCTGATCCCTCACCTTCCTCATGATCATTGATGCCCCACGAGGTGAGATCTTGCATGGAGACACAGACCGAGGGAGACTGACCGTCATCTTGAACTTCTTCCATTTTCTAATAATTGCGCCAACAGTTGTTGCCTTCTCACCAAGCTGCTTGCCTATTGTCCTGTAGCCCAACCCAGCCTTGTGCAGGTCTACAATTTTATCCCTGATGTCCTTACACAGCTCTCAGGTCTTGGACATTGTGGTGAGGTTGGAGTCTGTTTGATTGAGTGTGTGGACAGGTGTCTTTTAAAAAGGGATATGAGTTCAAACAGGTGCAGTTAATACAGGTAATGAGTGGAGAACAGGAGGGTTTTTTAAAGAAAAACTAACAGGTCTGTGAGAGCCGGAAATTCTTACTGGTTGGTAGGTGATCAAATACTTATGTCATGCAAATCAATGCAAATTAATTATTTAAAAATCATACAAAAAAATCATACAAAAAAATCATACAAAAAAATCTCTCAGTTGAAGTGTACCTATGAAATAAATTACAGACCTCTACATGCTTTGTAAGTAGGAAAACCTGCAAAATCGGCAGTGTATCAAATACTTGTTCTCCCCACTCTATATACTATTATTGAGGGTCAATCAATATGCAAAATCAAGCAAAATCTAAATGCAATGAAAAACAGAAATGAAAAACAATCCTAAAGAATCAACCTGCAAAAAACAGATGGAAATGGGGAAAATAGTGTCACCCATACTAGAAATATTACATTAAAATATCAACACTGGCAATGTGCTTATACAGCAGGGGTACTCAACTCTGTTCCTGGAGGGCCGAAACATTTCTGTCTTTTATCCTTTACAATTAATGTGGGACTGATTCAGATCTGAGATGCCAGGTGAAGGCAATCAACTAGCAGATAGAACCAAAAACCAGAAGTGTTTGGTCCCTCCAGATTACTAGTTGAATAGCCCAATTAAACAGTGATACTTCTGGTATTTGATGCCTCAGATACACTTTGTGGCATCATGAAGTAGGCTAACAGTTCCTTTCCATTTTTCTTCCAACAAAAAGAACATTATGCTGGTTTTCAAATGTCAGTGTTATTATAACCCCAAAGTGTCCAAATCTTAGCTGGAAAACAGATACATTTTAGACTGTGTACAAATTGAGTCCCTGACTTTCAATGATTATAATCCTGTATTATGTTTGCTGACTCAAGTGTTGCCAGGTGTGGATGTCTAGTAGTCAGCCAATTTCAGCCCCTTTTTATGCTTATTTGTTTTGAGAATGTAGTTTTGCAGTTCAACATGATTGTCAAAAATGAAGACAAAATAACTACGGGACAGATCTTTAACGCATGCTACAGAGGGTCTACATGGGCTCAGGAGGCAGGGAAACATTGGATCACTGTAGGCCACCAACATGTTTAGCTTATTTAGTAAACAATTTCACCAAAAGACCCATGCTCAAAACGGTCATCTAATGTCTTTCACTGGCTTGCAAATATACTCTTAACACGTGAGGGTGTATCTCTCAGAGCCACGACCGGAATCCCTGAAGACATAATACACAGTTCAGAGTGGGAAACAGAGTCCAGGTTGCACTGTGCCAAAAGCTGCTCGACCTCATCAGGCTAAAGCTGCTGGCCTGGCCCATGAATGGTTATGTCTGGCAGATCAGGGTATCCCTCTCTCAGCAGTGGCTACAGTCCAAAGGCAAGAGCTCTGACATTAGGTCACGTTGAGTGGCAAACATTTTAGCGGTGGTTTAAAGGTGGGGCAAAGGACCCGGGATGTATTCCTAAAGGAGACTTGTTACTGATCCTACTAATAAATATTCAGTAAAGTCCAATCCCCATCTACAGTTACTGTTTGTTCTGAATGTGTTTAATGAAAATAAGCCCCTTTTGAACCTTTAGAATCTGTAATCCTGAACATTCTCTCCTTGAAAGGTTAACTGGAAGCTTAGGCGTCAGCAAAATGGGTGGGGACCTGATAGCACTCTTATTGAACTCTCCTACAGGAGATTCCAAGGTAATGATGTAACAGACCTACAGTACATTTCTATCAAAATCACTGCGTTCAACCATAGGACAAGCTTATTTCAGATGACCTTATTAGCCACCTAGTCCCAGTCAGAGCATTGCACATGCCCATGTGTTGCACTAGTGAGACATTATGATCAGCTTAGCTCTGTGTGTAAAGGGCTCAGACGGCAGGTTTGGCCCTTTATATAGAGACCACATAATGGATAGGGGAGGCTATATCCATGGCTTATAATGCCAGTACATAGTGATGCCTCCAGAAGTGCTACATTAAGTGAATTCCCATAGCATGATGCTCCTCACCGCCATGATTCCACAGGGATGGTATTTGCCAGGTGATGAATGCAGGGATTAAACTGGGATTTGGGAAGAGGGGGAACCCTACTTTCTATGTTGCCGTTGTATGTAAAATGTTAAACTGCTGGCCAATGGAAGTTTGGGGGCTCAGTTCAACCAGTATGTGCATAAGCATATCGTGCTCTCAGAATCCTAAAGGCAGCATGTCATATGCCTTACTCAGGAAGGCCTTCCATCTAGTCACTCAGTTCTCTGACCTTATACAGACTGGTGGGTGCCTTTTGAAATAGGACCCTGACCGCCAGTGAGCCCAAGACCTCTAAGGGAGAGGTGGCCCCCAAATCTAATTTTGCTTAGGGGCCCCCAAAAGGCTAGGGCCAGCACTGTATACTGGCATGGTTTTGCAATGATATTTGGTTGTATCAATGATCAGAAGCATTTCCCATACAGAGACGTAATCTCTCCTGGGAGATTCAGTGCATTGAATGTCAGCGATGAAGCCAATGTCCACCTGTGATAAATCATATGAATGCACTTACAGCTGTACTGCGCTTTATTGTAATCTCTGTATGGTAGTGTGCCCAGTCCAGGACACAAAGACATGATTTTCTTGTCTCTTTAGTGTCTGATATTGTGTGTCAGGATTCAGAGACAAAACCACCTCTTTCGCCCATCACTTTGAAGTGGCATGGAATGTTTTACAAAATGGCTTTGAGTTGGACCAAGTGGTCTGGGTGGCACGGAACGCAGGAAAAAAAGGACAATTAATAATTTATTGGCAAACCACGAGAGACTAAGTCTGTGGTCGAGCTATGACAATTTCAATATATTGCGGCAGGGCAGTGGCTTCTCCACACACACCCTTATCAGGGAAGTTAAGACGTCAGCACAAGGCATGTCAGTCAGCCTGCCAAAAATGTCCATCCCTTCTCCAGTGGGAGCAGAAAAGATGTCACCCATGAATTTTTTATCTCTGTGAACCACTTTGTTTGTCATTTGGAATTCATATCAGCGGGCTATAAGAGAGTACCACATTAGGGACTACCTCATGAAGCTGGTTGAGAGAATGCCAACAGTGTGCAAATCTGTCATCAAGGCAAAGGAGTGGCTACTTTCAAAAACACATATAAATGTGTTTTGATACACAAAGTGTATTTATTTGTTATTAACACTACAACCGCCAGGCTTTTCAGACCTACAGTGTCAGCCAGAGCCGAACGCTGTTTCTCCTCATTAGCATGTTTCTCCACAGCATCCCTATCCAAATTATGAATTATAGATTTTTTTTGTTTTAAATGGTCAATGAATTTGAGAAAATACAACAATGTGTTTGTATTGAAGGCCTTATAATACGAAAACATTTAATAAAAAATAATACATAATACGATTATTTCTAAGAACACAGGCTATAGTATTTTAATTTGTTTATTAGGCCCTCCAAATGTACAAAATGAAAATGAAACAAAACTTCGTCTTCATCTTCATCCACGTATCCGGTATCAGGTCGCGGGGGCAGCAGCTCCAGCAGGGGACCCCAAACTTCCCTCTCCCGAGCCACATTTGCCAGCTCTGACTGGGGGATCCCGAGGCATTCCCAGGCCAGTGTCGAAATATCATCTCTCCACCTAGTCCTGGGCCTACCCCGAGGTCTCCTCCCAGCTGGACGTGCCTGGAACACCTCCCTAGGGAGACGTCCTGGGGGCATCCTTACCTGTGTTGATCATGGGGTTATCGGCAATGAGGTCCCGCACGTGTTGCAACTGAAAAGGAATGCAAACAACATGTGCAAAGAATGATTAACAGTAGCCTACATGAAAATATAGAAGTCCTTTTTCGATCGTATTGATGAAAACCAGTAACATGCAATACATCTGCTGAATTGATAATTGGTGATTGGTGTTTCCTGAATAATTATTTAGCATAATACAATTGTAGAATCTTCAAAGAGAGATGATAGGAGAAAATTCAAAGATAAGATGTGGATGCAATTTTGATTCTCTTTCTCTCCAAATAAATAAATAAACAGCAACATGTAATACGTTTGCTGAATCGATAATTGGTGATCGATGGTGTTTAATTTTTTAAATAATTATTAAGCATAATACATTTGTAGAATCTTAAACTTCAGTAAAATAAGAAGAGAAAATTCAGAGAGATAATAGGATGTGGATGCAATTTTTTTCTCTTTCTCTCCTAAGATAAACAGTAGCGTGTAATACTTTTGTTGAATTGGTAGTTGGCGATTGGTAAAGAATGTCTGGTGTTTGGTTTCTTTCAAAAAATATTTAGATTTACATTTTAGATTTACATGTGATGAATTAGTCTACACAAGAAGCTGAATCTCCAACTGAAAAGTGTTAACGTGTGATACATATGTTGAATTGTCATGTTGCCTATATCGTTGGCATTATGTTTCATTAATAGCCTAATTAAATTGTTGAATGTTCATCGAAATCTTGTATTTCATTTGTAAGTTCATTCAAATTCAACCAAGACTCAATCATTAATCTGGGAGTACCGCGCATTCATCCATTGATGTCGGGCATTCAGTGAGGGGGGATTAGCACCTAGCTAAATAGCCTCTAAATAGTTTTCTGCTGCTTGTGAGTTTAGAATTCCATCAACAAAAAAAGGTAATATACGCCTATTTAGGAAAAGTCATGGGAGGAGGGTGTAGCTTTCAAAATGGCAGTTTTATTTTATTTACAAACTCAAATGCCAATTTCCGTAGGCATTTGGTGATCCTGCTGTTAAATGATTCCATATGTGTTATTTCATAGTTTTGATGTCTTCAATATTTTTGTACAAAAAATGGAAACTGTCTGTGGAAAATTTTTTAAATCAAGAAATATCCTTGAATGAGTTAGTGTGTCCTAACTTTTGACAGGAAGTGTAGAAGGATCTATTCAGTTGTATATGAGAAACGTCCACAGCAATAGCATTTGCTAGTGCTATTATTAAAGCTTTTCCCGTAACCGTCTAGCTCTTGTGGAGAGTTGAAACGAGATAGAGGCTGCATCATTATGCCTGAAGTACCACTTATACATTTCCTTTAAATTGTCTGGTGCAAAGCTTCAATGTGTAAAGCTTCACACACCCAAACTGCTATTACACTAAAACAAATGTACACACTTAATGGGCTGCACAAAAAACGAGAGGTGGTCCTCAGTGTCTCCGTGGTGAATATAATTGCTCTGCACTTAGGCTGGTAGAATCTACGCGACAGTATAGACCTTAGATTGAACCATTTTCATCTCTGCCTGATCACTGTTAAAAGGCAGCTCATTTTTCAGATATGAAACCAGGCAAAAATATGAAAGGAAATAGAAACATTTTATAACATCCTCTCATTTGTGTATGCTTGGGCTGAGCAATATGTGATCAAAAAATATAGTAAGATATGGTCTCAAAAAAAGATGTGATATGTGGTATAACTTACAATTCAAGTGGCATGTATACAGTTAGGTCTGGAAATATTTGGACACTGACATAATCTTCATAATTTTGTCTCTGTACGCCACCACAATGGATTTTAAATGAAACAAAAGAGAGGCAGTTGATGTGAACACTTTCAGCTTTTATTTAAGGGGTTGAGCAAAAATATATGAAATGTTTAGGATTTGCAACCATTTTTAATACACAGTCCACAGTCCCCTTCGCAAAACTAGTTCTGGCCCACCTTAAGTGCTGCCTCCCCCCAACACTGGATCCCTACCACTTTGCTTACCTGTCAGAGGTCTACACAGGACACCATGTCCACAGCTTTACACTCTGCCCTGACCCACCTGTACAAAACCAACACCTCTTTGAGAATGCTATTCATTGACTTCAGATCAACATTCAACATGTTCATCCCCTCTAGGCTGGTCAACAAACTCCATGACCTGAGGATCAGCCACTGTCTCTGCAACTTGACTTTGGACTTCCTAACCAATAGACCCCAGTCTGTCAGGTTAGACAACTTCACCTCCTCCACCCTGATCCTGAACACTGGTGTTCCTCAAGGCTGTGTGCTGAGCCCGCTCCTGTACTCCCTCTTCACCCACTACTGCGTTCCTGTACACAGTTTCCACACTATCGTAAAGTTCGCAGACGACACCACAGTGGTAGACGAGTCAGCCTACAGGGAGGAGGTCGAGCGCCTGGCGACTTGGTGGGCTGTCAACAACCCGGCCCTCAACGCAAAGAAAACCAAGGAGCTCATTGTGGATTAAAGGAAGTCTAAACGCTGCAGTCACAGTAAGGCGTGTGTCCAGCTTCAAATTCCTGGGTGTCCACATCTCCAAGGACCTCTCCTGGACCCTCAACACCTCCATCCTATATCACAACCCCTTTGCGCCATAAAAGGCTAGCAAGTCCTGTGGTCCTATGGGACTATCCCAAATATCCCCTCAATATTTTGACCAGGGTTTGATTCTCCTCTCAGACGTTCACATTTTTGTCTCTCATAAATATGTATCCACTTGGTACAATGGTTTTTGCCATTGTACAATACATATCCACTCTGCTATACCATGAATCTCATATATTCAAGAGAACAACTGTATTATGTGAAACTTTTATACTGTTATTGTTTTCTAAATAAACGTACCGGCCATGGAGTGATTGTAGTCATTGTTTTCGTTATAGGTAGGCTGTATAGCTATTAGCTAGCTCACAGTTATCTACAATAATCTGTGGACAAGAGTACACTTGAGTTCCGTTAATAAACGTTCTGTTGCCCACGTTATTTCAGCAAAAATGTAATGGCCAGGGTAAAGGTTGCATTCCTGCTGTTTAAATAGCGTAATGGTTAATGACACAGTCTGCCACATAGGAAACCGCCGATTGAAACCAGTCAAGGGACAACAACATTTCCCCCTTGTAATTGTGGGCCAGCTAAACTAAGCTTGCCTGGTTCCTTTTCTGGTTTCTCAGAATGTACCCAACTGTTGATTCGGCCACTCCTAATGTTCCTGCTATCTCTCTGATGGATTGTTTTTTGCAGACTGAGGATGGCCTGTTTCACTTGCATTGAGAGCTCCTTTGAACACATGTTGTGGTTTCACAAGAAAAGCTTCCAAATGCAAATGTATTTACATAAACAGCACAAATAATAAAACTTGTGTCAGTGTCCTATTATTTCCGGACTTAACTATATGTAGTACTGTATAACCATAAGAAAGTAGGATTTCTTAAAACCCTGAATTAGGGATTCTAAATTTCCTTTTTATTTCGGACTGATTCCAATAATCTTCTAAGCAGGGTTTTTGGAACACTGGGGAATTTGTGATTCCCCAGTGGGATATTTCACAACACTAACTAGAAAACAGTTTTCACATAAGCAGTATCACATTATCGTAATTGACAAACAAACAAACACACAGACAAGTCTGTAGAAAAGGGGTTTCAAATCGGGACCTCACAGACAGTTTCAATACTTTCTTTCATTGCTCTCAAATCAGGGACTTATTTAGACCTGGGACACCAGGTATTTGCAAAAAATGATAAGGTGTATGAACAAAAAACAAGTTGAACACCCCTGATGTAGTAGGTAGTTACAAATGTCCAGTCTGTGACTATACAATAATTTTGGCTTATATAACATAAGTAGGCTTACAGTTTGCATACCCTTGGAGAATTGGTAAAATATGTACCATTTGTAAAGAAAATATGAGTGAGCAGGCAAAACACATGTCTTTTATTTCTTATGGGATTCACATTCAAATGTAGGTCATAACAGAATGGCACAATCATAAAACAAAACATGGCAACAACAAATGTTCTTTCACTGACCCCTGTTCTTAATACTGTGTACTGCCCCCTTTAGCATCAATGCTTGCAGTCTTTTGTAATAGTTGTCAATGAGGCCATGGGCAAGGCTTATGATATCTTTTTATATCCTTTTCCATCTTCATAAAGTTCCATTACTTTGTTACACAGGTCTTTTGGCAGTTTTTTTCTGCTCCCCATGGCTCAGTATCTAGCCTGCTCAGTGCATCCACATGAGAGCTAACAAACTCATTGACTATTTATACACAGACACTAATTGTAATTAAAAAAGCCACAGGTATGGGAAATTCACCTTTAATTGCCTGTGTGTGTGTGTGTTAATTGCCTGTGTGTGTGTGTGTAATAACCTGTGTGTGTGTCACATTGTGTGTCTGTAACAAGGGCAAACATTCAAGAGTATGTTAGCTTTTGATAAGGGCCATTTGGGTGATTTCTGTTATCATTATGATTTAAAAAAGACCCCAACAACTATGTGAAAGTAAATTCCTTCCTATGATCACTATCCTTAAACAAAAGATTGTTTTTTTTGCATGATCAGTCATATTTTCAAAATCAATGCCAAAATGTCTGCCAGGGTATGCAAACGTATGAGCACAACTTACCTGTGATTTTTCTTTTATTGGCATCGAATCACAAACGTGCTGTTTTTCTATAATAGTATTAGGTCAAACATTGCCAAGTCTAATAATGAATTATTCAAGTCACTATTTGCACCACTTGGCTAACAAAAGAAATAGCTTATCAAAATGTGAGATGTACATGGTCATGTTGATCATGTGTTATTGCATGATTTGTTTTTTGGTTCATCCTAAAGTGTGACTATTCAAAATAATGTTAACATTCTATTTTTATTTGTTTATGATAGCAGCTATGTACAATTTGTGATAAAACTAGGGGTCCATATAATATGTTTCACCCCTTCTGTTGTGAGTCGCTTGGTTAATAAATCAGGTCCCAACAAAGGCAAACATTTTATCTGGTCCCCACAGGGATAGAACAACAATGTGTATATGTGTGTGTGTGTGTGTGTGCGCATGTGCATGCGTGGGTGTGTGTGAGTGTGTGGGTTTGAGATAGGGTTTGTGTGTACAATTGTAACTGGGCTATACCGAGTGCCTTAATGACACTTAGAATATTTGAGTAGCAATAAGGTGAAAAAAAATATATTAATGATTGCGTGTCCAGAAAATAGTGATTCAGGTTTACTCCTGAAACAGTTTGCAAGAGTTCTGTGTTAATCCACTCTAGCATGATAAATACCATGTGTCCCTGCCAGGTACTTCAGCTTCACTATCTACATCAATTTTCTGGAAGAGTGCTTTTCAATGGGAAAATCCATCGCTGTGTGCTACGCTGTAACCAAGGCCCAGTGATCTGGTATTGTATGGGTTTTGGCACTGGGGGCTTGTGCATGCATTGATTAACATACAAAGTTTGACCCATTCGAAACAGTACTCAGATCAGACGTTTTTTGTAAAGCACCAATAATGCACCACCAATAACATCTTAAAAATCTACATTTCCTTTGCCTGGATATCACAAGTAATTTGATTCTTTTTTATCACAACATTTCTCACAGAGACAGTGACGTTAAGCATCGCGGGGAGCCATTAACTGATACTAATCATGAAATTATCTTCTTCCACACTGTTCCTAGTTAAAACGCATCTCAATCCCAAAATAAACACCAATGACTCCTTGGTGAAATAACTTAGCCGTCAGAAAACAATACACTAACATTAAGACTTTGAAAAGGGTGACGGTTTGTAGAAAGATGATCATGAAACTAAATCACTGACAAATATTTGAGTGTGTGTAATTGATTCACAGTAGTTTTAAATAACATTTGCAAGTGTGCATTTGAACAGAAAATAATTATCTGTAGATGTAAACCCATTCTCAAACTTCATGTTGCGAACATGAAAAAAAGTGAATTATTTAAATTGCATTCACATATTTGTCCGCCCAACTGCATGTCAACTTTCTGCACACACATTTGACAGTGCTAATAATGCACTCCCATGGCAAAGCTATTTGTAAGGTGCAAAGGTTTGTAAGCAAGGAAAGTGAGCAAAGAGGTGGGACTTATTACTTTCAACCAATCAGAGGTTGTCCTAGACCAGAAGATGTGCTGTAGCGATGCTTAAGAGTCAGTTCCTAGCTCGGTAAACCTAACAATATAACTAGCAGAGATTCATTATCATACAATGTCAAATATAGATTGGCCAGTTGATGCATGACAATGCAGCTTGTCATGATGATTAGCAGTTACATTTTGTTAAATCAAAGTCCACTCATTGACGAATACCTTGAAAGGCTGTGTTTTGCCCTCACCATGAAAGGATGTTCTGCCTGGTCTCATCCTGCTGTGTAGACTGTCATGTCATCTAACAGATCTCTAATAACCAGAACATCCCCCTTTAAACAGATTATCTGATTGGATAATGCATGTGTTTTGATGTGTCTGTTGCTATGACTGTTCATGTGACTCTGTGTTTGCCTCTGGGACCAGCCTACAACACACATCTCCTGTGGTTCCTCATGACGTGCTTGAGAAACAGATGGCTCCAGAGGGTTGAATTGAACAGACCATAACCCACCCACCATGTGTCATCTCTATTCCAGTAATCAAATCAGTACATATCTTTCTCCAGTAGTAGCTACAGTGACATTTGTGTTGAGATGTATTGTTGTATTTTGTGCTCTCTCTCTTTCTCATATTTTCCAAGTGGTTTTGATAAATGACAGTATATTTCGGGGACACTTATTGGCTGAACAGTGCCACTTTTACAACCGCTAGACAAAAATGACGGATTGCATCTTTAAGCTGAATACAGTAGGTTATTGTTCTTTAGATTCCATGTTTGAGCAAATGTTATGGCAAGAAAATATTGTATCACCATAAATACATTTTAAGTAAAATTCCAAAGGAAAATAGGTCCCCGACTGTTTGGCAGAACTGGGTAGATTGCAATTACTGTGATGGTATTGTAAAATACATTAGTGTGAACATACCAATAACGGTATATTTATAGTAACTTACGATCAAACTAAGCATTACCCATGAAATAAAATAGAAACACTAAATAGAAGAATGAACATATATAAAACATCATGACTATGTCACTTCAAATGCAATACCATTTTATGAGTAGTGATCATTTGAGCAGGAACAGGACCCAGCATCTCTCAGATTTCCCTGTTTGTTCCGGCAGTTACTTTCCACAGATCCGGTCTGCTGCGCATGACTTGTCTTTTTCCATCACTGTGTTCACTTTGCACTGTAAACATTCCACTAGAAGCAGAGTTCATAAAGGCGCTTATTCCTGCAGCCACTGCCTGCGAAGATCGTGAAAGTTTTAGTTGCCAACTCCACTATTTGCGCTACAGATGTGCTTTATTCTTGTCGATTTGCCAACTGGATTCATATCTCTCGAACTCCCCAGGCTCCCGATTTACAAACTGGTTATAAGTCCATAAATCACAAAAAAATACATTATACCATGGAATGTTATGTTAGTCATGGCTTAGTAGTGGCGTGGATTTCAGATATTCATGCCACACATGGCACATTTGTTTGACCTATTCTCGCAATTCACAGATACAACCCCTTTCACTTGAGATCTCGTTCATTTCTGATTGGGGGGTCAAAGAAATTACTGCCATACAGATTTGCAAGTGCGTTAGATTTGCATACTTGTATTTCCTGAGTTGTGAATATGTAATAACTAAACTGTAAGTAACCCACTTATAGGGGTCAATACATCAACGCTAGGTTTGTAGCAGTTAAGGGGAGACAATAGACCACAGATGAAGGGACACAGACACAGGTGTGAATGGTAGTATAAGACAATATCTTTAGTGACCAAACACCAAGAAATGCATTATTTTGTACGCAAATACAGAATTATTCAGGTACAAATGAAATAAAAGGCCTCTGTGTAAGTCGCATAGTTATGTTCAGTTGGTCAAGTTGTCTGTTATGTCAAGTTCAATGTGTTTGTTTCTGGGTGGCTAAGACAGTCCTACCACACCGCAGAAATCAAGAGGCTCACACTCTGTCTTCAGCGAGTTTTGTGTTCAGCATGCATTGGTTTCACCAGATCTCTGGGTGGCTGCGCCATCAGTTGAAGCACCAACTGAGCTCATAAAATTGGTTCTCAAAAAAACCAGGGTCTCTATAAGACCTGACCTATATTTACAAAACAGGGCTTAATCTTTTGTGGTACAACAATACTAGAGAAAAACATTAGACAGGCCTATCTGTAATGCTGTAGTTCTAGGTTTCTAATATCAATATCAAATTTACTGTTACTTACAGTGCATAAGAATGGGTACATTGAATAGATATTTAAATTCACATGGTAAAGGGTAGCATTATATTAATAATCTGCTACACAATAAAAGTTATAGAATATACTATGTTGTAATGTAATATTCTTTCATTTCTTTGAGATTAGCGTGTAACCAATATAACGATATGAAATAGCATCTTGGAGCAATACAATTTCCATGGAAGAGCCACCTGGAAATAGCTAGCTTTACCATCCTTTGCCTACTATAAATTGTAATTAACAATTTACACCGATTACATAAATCAAAAATAATATTCTATTAAGCATGACAACAAAATTGTAGTAATTTAACCAACACTCTCAAAAAGTTTATTTTGCAAGTAAAGTGAACCTCCACATGATCACTGCTAGCTCTGTTAACATGGCTAATCTTCTGCATGGTCACTCACCAAGAAAGAACAGTTGAATTCTGCACTCATTAAAGGCATCAAAACTGAGCTTCTACCAGACTTCAAATAGCCCTTCCAGATGCAAAAACTCTCAATTCAATCAAAAACTGTGTCTTCTAAACTATATTCAAATGCCCACTGGCTTTTATCCGACCGTACCTATTGGCAGTATGGCTTTAGCCTCAGTTTCTACATCATGAAAGTTGGCCAAACGAAATCAGAGAGGGCTGTCAATCATCCTCAGAGGCGGGACATTGCTCAATTAAAAATTGGATTGGTTGAAAGATATTACAGTTTGCAATTTTGTAACACACACTTTGCAAAACTGTAGGTACAATCCACTGCACAGCATTCATTTTGCGGAACTGTAAACACAACTCAATGCTTTACACTCATTTTCCAAATGATCAACACACTCCTATCAAAACTATACACATGCATGGCTATTATTTACACTATTTTCCCAACTGTCTGGCACACTGTCACATGTGAAAACTTTTTTAGATAATTAGTTCACTTTGCATTCAGCCTAAGCACTATAAATAAGCCACGGGTGAGCTGTCAGTGTGGAGTACAATGGAGGGAGCAGGAAGAGTGAGAATTAGAGGAGGCCGAGGGAGAGGACATGGAGGTGAAGAAGTAGAAGGAAGAGGAGGATGAAGAGGACGCGGAGGTGAAGAAGCGAGAGGGAGAGGACAACAAGGACAAGGAGGTGAAGTTAGAGGAAGAAGACAAGGAGGAGCAAGTGGAGGGGGAGGAGGGGTAGGAGGAAGAAATAGAATTACTGATGACATCAGAGCTACAATAGTGGACCATGTAATCAACCATGGAATGACCCTGAGGGAAGCTGGCCAAAGGGTTCAGCCTAACTTGAGCCGCTATACTGTAGCAAGCATCATAAGGACATTTCGAAATGAGAATCGGTTAGTACAGTCACTTTGTAGCACTGCCATACTCTGCCATTGTTGTGGCTGACGAAGCGCAAAGGGATATATTGTTGAGTATGGATGTGTTAAATGGTGGACGAGTGAAATGTCAGGTGCCGGGAAGTACAGCGAAAAAGAACGGGGTGATTACGGGAGTGCCTGAAGAACTGACAATGGAAGAGCTTCAGAGTGTGGTGTCGGGAGGTATAGTGGTGAACGCGAGGCGGATGAACAGGAGAGATGGGGGGGAGCGATCAGGTGAGCCCGACGGTGTTGTTGGAATTTGGGGGTCCGTTACCAAGTACGGTGCAGGTGGTGTTCATAAGTTACTATGTAAGGGAATATGTACTGCAGCCTCTGCTGTGCTTCAAGGGCCAGCATATGGGACATGTAGCAGCTGTGCTTCAAGGGTCAGCGTATGGGACATGTAGCAGCTGTGCTTCAAGGGTCAGCGTATGGGACATGTAGCAGCTGTGCTTCAAGGGTCAGCGTATGGGACATGTAGCAGCTGTGCTTCAAGTGTCAGTGTATGGGACATGTAGCAGCTGTGTGTCCAGTGTCAGCGTACGTGTAGCAGCTCCATCAGTGGACCCCAAACTTCCCTTTCCCGAGCCACATTTGCCAGCTCTGACTGGGGGATCCCGAGGCGTTCCCAGGCCAGTGTCGAAATATAATCTCTCCACCTAATCCTGGGCCTACCCCGAGGTCTCCTCCCAGCTGGACGTGCATGGAACACCTCCCTAGGGAGACGTCCTGGGCGCTTCCTTACCAGATGCCCGAACCACCTCAACTGGCTCCTTTCGACGCAAAGGAGCAGTGGCTCTACTCCTGGTTCCTCACGGATGGCTGAGCTTCTCACCCTATCCCTAAGGGAGAAGCGAGCCACCCTTCTGAGAAAACCCATTTCAGTCGCTTGTACTCGCGATCTTGTTCTTTCGGTCATGACAAAGCCTTCATGACCATAGGTGAGGGTAGGAAGGAAAATTGACCGGTATATCGAGAGCTTTACCTTCCGGCTCAGCTCTCTTTTCGTCACAACGAGAGATACTTGAACTCCTTAACTTGGGGTAACGCCTCATTCCCTACCCAGAGAAGGCACTCCATCGTTTTCCTGCTGAGAACCATGGCCTCAGATTAAGAGGTGCTAATCCCCATCCCAACTACTTCGCACTCGGCTGCGAACCGGTCCAATGAGTGCTGAAGGTCACAGACCGTTGATGCCATCAGGACCACATCATCCGCAAAAAGCAGCGATGAGATCCCCAGCCCACCGAACTGCAACCCCTCCCCACCCCGACTACGCCTCAATATCCTGTCCATAAAAGTTACAAACAGGATTGGTGACAAAGCGCAGCCCTGGCGGAGGCCAACCCCCACCTGGAACGAGTCCGACTTACTACCGAGAACCTGAACACAGCTCTCACTTTGGACGTACAGGGATTGGATAGCCCTCAAAAGGGACCTCCTCACCCCATACTCCCACAGCACCTCCCACACTATCTCCCGGGGGACCTGGTCATACGCCTTCTCCAGATCCACAAAACACATGTAGACAGGATGGGCATATTCCCAGGCCCCCTCCAGGATCCTTGCAAGAGTAAAGAGCTGGTCGGTTGTTCCGCGACCAGGACGGAATCTGCATTGTTCCTCTTCAATCTGAGGTTCGACTATCTGCCGAACCCTCCTTTCCAGTACCTTTGAGTATATTGCTTTTGCTAAATAACAGCTCAGTAACCTCATGTTAGCTAAGTCTCCTACCTAACCATTAGTAATAACAAAAGCTACCAGTACCGTGTATCTTGTTAGTTAATCAAAGTAAACATGTGCAACATAATGGATTTATTTAATTTAGGCCATACAGTAGTTGTAGTACTGATATAGCTCAAATTGACTAATTTGCCATGATTCTTGGTTAGCCAATTGCTTGAATGCTGACTACATTACCGATTACTCTGTTTTCTATGTACACCATTAGGAGATAGATGGACCACGATAAGATGTGTGAAGAACTGGTGCCCACAAACTGTTGATCATCCTGTAGCTGGTCTACAGGCACCATTAGACGTGTGACAGGCAAAAATGTCCAGCAGAGCAGGTAGCCTAACCACCAACCCTTCTGTATAAGGTAGAGAGGCTGACCGAGTAAGCTTGGTTTACACAAAATGTATGTACTGCTTTTATTATAATTGTTGCCTTGGGGGAGATCAGGATGTCAGGCCAGACTTCAATTTCTCTTACTACATGTGTGTTTGTAAGGCACAAGTAAAAAGGTGCATTGTTTTGAAATCTCCTTTACCTGCAACTGTAGATTATTTGATTAGGTGAACATTAGAAGAAGGAGAAGAAAACTGAAGAAGTTGTATGTCTATGGAAGTTCGGTGCATCCCTGGGATGGGAGACTACATCATATTTTGTATTTTGCACAGGGTGCTGTGATTTGGATTGGATGTTAAATGGATGGCCAGACTGTTTGTGGTCACCATAGGTCCCATGGCACTGATTGTAAGAGAAGGGGGGGTTTACCTGAGGTGATGGCAAAATGTAATTTCATTACACCATGACTACCTGACCATCCCCAGCTTCCAAATGGCACATTTTCTCTCCGTCTCCTGTAAATATTTGTAAGTTGCTGCACTAAATCTCAGGCAACTTACCTAGTAAAATAATAACATCTCACCTATTTATCAAAACATCTTGAATTCATCTGTCTTAATTGCTCTATTTCTCTTCACTGTGTCTGTCCATCCTATCAGTCACCATGACTGTCTTATCTCTTGTTTTTTCAGAGCTCTGACATTGCAGACTGATTCTGGGACTGAAAGATGTTTAAAAAAGCAAGATATCCGCTTACATCACCCTGTAATTGGGGGAGACTGGAGAGTAGGCTGGCTTTTAGAGTTGTTTGCTAGTTAAAATTCTCCAGGTAACATCTTAAATACTACTGTAAGTTGCTCTGTAAAATAGTGTCTGATAAATTACTCAAATATAAAAATGTGTACAGACGGCGGGTGGGACGATGAATGCCAAATAAAAAGGGCCTTTCTGCTTAAATGAATTGGGTAATAACCAGAAAACCTCACACAGTTTATTTCAGTTTTGTTGTCACTCACCTGTTTCATAGTTTGCCGTTCTTCATCTCAACCTCTTTCTAGGTTAACTGCCTGGAATCCTACACTCTGTCCTGAATTCTCGCCATCAGTGTTCTGGATCACCATGTTCCACCGTGGGACCGGACTGCTGAGAACATTACCGAGCTAAACAATCCTCAAAGACATATGCCACTTATCCTTCTACTCATACCAATCATGCATCTGTGTATTCAAATATTCCACAATATGACTTTGATACTGCATACAACATAATCTCAAACAGTAGTTTGTGCCAGGGGACAAGGGTCAGTCTGAATTCTGAGGTATCCTTTTGGATCTAAGGAATGACTTGCTAATAATTGTGGTGTCCTGTTCAATCTTAAGAGAACCTAAGTCCTTGGACTGTGTTTTAGGATTACCTGGCTTGATGTCTCCTAGCTGTTCCTGCTCAAAGTCCATCTGGTTGTGTTGCAGAACTACACAGTGATGATAGGCCACCTGGTTGTGTTTCAGATCTACACAGTAATGATAGGTCACCTGGTCACCCCTGTCTTTGTCCACCTGGTTGTGCAGCTGATCTGCCTAAAGACTGTATTTACTGACACGCCAGTAATTGGAACATACAGAAGTATTGGCCCATGTATTCTTATGAATTTCACCCCTCAAAATCTGGTTCCTCTCTAAGTTTCTTCCTCAGTTCCGTTCCCTACTAGTTTTTTTCATAGTCACCGTGTACCAATTCTTTTTGAGTATATTCACTTTGACAACTGCCACTGCAAAAAGGGTTCTAGAAAAAAAATCTGATGAACAGGAATCACCAGTGGGTGAGTGGAACAACATATAACCCACCCAACATACTGTCTGTATTACAGTAATAAATCCTCTTGCTCTGATTTGTATGAAACACTGAGACAACCTTTTAGCATGAATATTTACAGATGGCAAAGGAGAGCCTCTGTAGATAATACACACAGAAACTACAGCAAAATCAGTGTTAAATTTGAAATTAGTGGTGACAATCTATCAAGCAGTAGATGAACACAGCTTACCAGCAATGGATGTGGTGGACAGCCTGCCAGAATTTCTGATGAAACTGAGAACCAGCCTGACCCTCAACCAGTAAAACGTTTTCTAGTCCAGTTTGTTTATATACGTCAATCACATGAATGCCACGACCTGTACACCACACAGTCATTTTGGGGTCATGGTTTTTCCTTAGAATCTTACTTCAGTAACATTGGCAGACTGTGACAGAACAATTAAAACTCCCCAATTTGAATCCTGCCTTGGTCTGAAATAAAATATATTCAACACTAGTACTTAGTGTGAAATGTCTTATTTACATTATTGATGAAATTAAGAGCTTAATGTTGTTTACACTATATCACCTCAGTAGTTTATCAATATAAACTAGGTTATTCAAACACTTAATGTTGATTAGCTATAAGATCTGGTACAAGTTAAAAACAGGTTTATACACAGGGCGTTTCAGGTGTCTGGCCGATATACAATGTAAAGAACTGTATCCTGGCGGTCTGTGTCACATTAAGCCTATGAACATCCCGTAGTTGTCACATATTGGTCATATACTACACCACGTCCTGCCTAATTGCTTAAATATATCACATTACCATTTATTATTCTGATAATTGAAGTATGAATATTGAAGAATGAATGACCAACAAAAAGGTAATTCAAATACTTTTATTAAATATGGAAACACATGAAATGCATGTCCAACAAACATACAGACCATAAGTCCTATGGTAATGACTGAGTGGATATGTCCAACCCAAAAACAGCATCCATCCAGACTGGAAAAACAGTTCTTGTTCCATAAAGAGGATAACAAAAGTCCAATATTAGCTATTATAGAAGCCAGTGAATATTGATGTCAAACCAATGGGTTGTTTTTCAGATTGTTTGAGATTGGCTGGAACTATAGAAGTACTGGGAGCAGTAAACTGACTCAGGAGGACATGCCCTGAAAGTTGTCTGGTCTTCCATTCCCTCAAGTTATATAGCATGTTTCTCTCTGCACCTTCATGTGTCTAGGACTAAAAGAAAGTCAGCAAGAAATACATTGTTTAGTCTTAACAGATGTCAGTGTAGCTACTATAAGAGACAATATAATGTAGATTTACAGGGCAAAGAAATAAATCAACAATCACAAATGTGCAGTAAAAAATGTCTAGCCCTTGAATTGTAAATCATTTAGGTCAGGGCTTTAACAAACATTTTCCTCAAGCAGTTAGCTGTCATATGTCTTCCAATCACCTCTCCCTCCCTGAATGTTTGCATGCTTACTCAAGGGTATACCAATAACTTTCAGCCGGGGAATTTGAAACATTTCGGTTACCTGCCCAACACTAAATGAAAGGCTACCGCTCAGTTACCTTACATGACTGGATGATGTTAGCAGAGATCTTGTTTCACAGGTAGATGTATCCATAGTTTCCACAACCCTAAAGATATGAACTCCATTTAGACCCAGTACCTGTGGTCATCTGCAGCATCAGAGCTCTGAATAAACAGACAGATATGGTCACTGGAACAGTAAAGGGTTATTGACAAATTAATACACATGAATAGAAGATTTTCTAATTTGCCAAGTACACTGTTATTGAACCTGTTATTTTACCTGGTAAGTTGACTGAGAACATTCTCATTCAGAACAATAACCTGGGGGAACAGTCACAATGGGAGGAGGGGACGAATGTGCCCATTGGAGACTGATAATGATTAGGTACCAATGTTGTTTTGAGGCCCATATTTTATATTTTTCAAAACACATACTTATACTATCAGTGCCATGGGACCTCTAGTGACCAATCAGGATCCCTGTTTAACATCCCATCCAAAAGACAGCACGATGTTCAGAACACTTAAACCAACGTCTGGTCTCCAAAATAAGGCCCTGCCCTGCTTAGCTCGAAAGGCAAGCAAGCAACGGGATACATAGAACTTCTATAGACAGTAGGCATGTCATGATACCAGAAATGTAGTAGACGATACCAATACCAGTGAAAGTCCATGATTCTCGATACCCAATTCGATACCACAGCAAAAAACGAAACATTAAATCCCATGTACTTCAACATACACTCCTTTAATAGAAACATTTGAATATTACAAAAAACAACAACAGTGTCATGTTGCCTCTGGCTGATACTGTGAAAGGAAAATTGAGATATCAGTTATCAGCCAATAACTAAGAAAACAGCAGAGGCTACACACACACCTCTACTCAGAGTGCAAACAGAAAATATTACTGACATGGTGAAAGACCATTAGTCCGGAAATATTTATATAAAACTCAATTTGATGACAGATGACAGACTGAACAGTATAAGGACGGGGTATGGTTACATTACGGTAGCCTTAACATGGTAACCTTTAGCCATTGCAAATTTCGTATGGAACATAGTTGGATTGGCTACACAGCAATGCCAGCTGTCTCAAACCAAAAAAATGGTAACGTGTATTTCAGGATAAGAATATAACAAGGTTAACCCTTTGGATATGTTAATGTTAATGTAACTTGAATTATTTTAAATAAATCTTGATGTTTGTCTTTGAGGTGCTTCGCAAGTTTTTCACAAGTACAGATTATTTATTACATATTCACAACTCAGGAAATACAAGTATGCAAATCTAACGCACTTGCAAATCTGTATAGGGCAGTCATTTTCTTTGACCCCCCCTATCAGAAATGAACGAGATCTCAAGTGAAACGGATTGTCTGTAAATCGCGTGTTGTCTTTGTATTTGGTGATTTGTCTGCGCAAATAATTAAGTATGTGTAATTCTAAAGTCGTGTAAATATTTTTTGAATACTGAAAATAATTTGTACAGATGAAAATTGCTAGCTCTTGCAAGTCTTTAATCACGCATTCACAGATCTTTAAATGCAACTACTAAATGCAAAACCGTCGTGTGGATTGTGATTTACAGGTGTGCAAATCGCTTTATTTACCCACAAGACATGGCAGTCACTTGAGCCCATACCAAAGGACACTCGGGTTCTAAATTAACGCTCTCCAAGCGCTAAATGTGTGTGATTAAATTTCAGTAGGTTTGTACCAAAATATTAATGTAATAAAATATCTAGCATACGTGGCTCAGAAAAATAAAAGTGATACTTTTTTAAGGAACACGGTAAGAATGAAATTCGCAATCTAATAGCCAATGTGGTTTTAACAAACTCGTTCTTGCGCCGTAGTAAGATAGTCGTTTCTGTAGTGACAGTGAAACAGTAAGTTATTTGAAACGAGAGAAATCTCCCAAACTGAAGACTCTACCCTGTCTATAAGCTACGTTGTCTACGTTTAAAAGTTAGCAATGTCGTAGCCTAATGTAATGCTGCTGCCTTCGTTTTAGTTTTTGTGAATAATTAGACCTGTAGCTAGACATATTTTGCCTGTAAAACCATGGAAAAAGGCAAAAAGCGTAATTCTTCACCTCTCAGATTAATAGGCCACGAATGGAAACTATTTTTGCAAGGTGACCACAAAGCCTATTCATTTCACTGACAAAACTTTTTTAATGAAATGTTAAATATAAAGTAATAATATCTCATTCATTTCATTAACCCCCTGTAACTGTTTTATGCAATTCAAGGAAGTTTTTGTTTTTGAAAATGGTTTTGTAAACTGATCCAGTGACTGAAGCTTGGGTAGGGGTGCTGGAGGAGGAGCAAGCTGATGGAGAGCGGGCAGGAGTTGGATGACAAAGTGGCCCAAAGAGCAGTGAGACAGTGATTGAAACAGTGGTTGGCAAGGTTTTGATTTGGGGATTAATAAAATCAAAGCCTGACATACAGTACACATTCTTAATATGAATGTAGGTAGCTATAAAGCCTTTAATAAATAGGGGCTTAATAAGGTCTTCATTCATATTTTACTCCTTTTCATTTTGGCTAGCGTATGCAGCATACCATTATAGTCTCTTGTCTTCAGTACAGTAAGCAGTGAAACAATAATGGCTTCGTTGACACATTTTTGTAAATAGAGCACACGTCCTAAAACATAATGAAATGTTTCTTGCATGACGTGCATGAAAACTAGCATAAATACTAAACTCTGCAGAATGATAACTATCCCATCGGAGAACAGGGGCGAACATGATACTTACCATATCTTCATATGGTGTGTGGGAGAGTTACCTTATAATGTAAAATCCAATAGAAATGTTAGCGATGGGAGCCATTTTTTTGCCGGCCAAGAAGAGCAAATGTCACTGATTGATTGACCGACCCACAGAGCGATCGAGCGACCGACCCTTGTTAAATAGCGTAGTGGTTAGAGAAGCAGACCTGTACACTATAGGTCCCGAGTTCTTATTTCGTCACGGGCGAAGCAAAGTATGCATTATGAATTATTCCATATAGATGAAAACTTCACTGGCTACAACATACATTAATTATGTTATAGTAAGCCTTAACTGAAACTGTATATGGTTATATTGTGACTGTTTCTGGCATGGGAAAGTTAATCTTCAGTCTCCCTAGCAATTGCTCAATTCTTATGATTATTCCTAGGAAGTTAGTAGATGCTAAGCCTATAAGCTGTTAAAACGGCCTGTGGCAAAAGCCATACACTTCATAGACACTATGGTGGATGTGTTAGTCAGTTTAACACAATCCTCAATGGAGTCTAGTGACTGCTGAAATGTGTAATGCCGTGGTGTAGTGGTTAAAGACAGTGCCTCTCATGTGGAAGACATACGTTTGAATCTATTGAGAGCAATGACATTTATTAATTATTTCTGGTAGATTCCACGAATCTCTCGTCTTTTCACTTGATGAAAAAGTTAGATATCGTCACCTTTATTGATAGTTATTTTATCAATGTCATTCACGAATGAAAGAAAAAAGTATGTTGTTTTGCCACGAAATAAAAACAATACGTTCTCATGCCATGAAATTAAATAGATATTGCAGACTCGCTAGCAATTGCTCAGTTCTTATGACTATTCCAGTAAGTTAGTAGATACCAGTAAAGCTTATTACTGGTTAATACTCTGTTAAAACGGCCAGTGGCAAACACCACATATAGTAAGAAACGTTAGTCAGTTTAACTGTATCAATGGCATTCACAAATGGCCAGTTAACTGTTAAAAACGGCCAGTGGCAAAAGAGGGTTTGATCAGGATAGAGACAAGAGGCTATACTGACACCTGGCAAAAGTACAGTTCCATGGTGTAGTGGTTAATGACACAGCCTTTCATGTGGGCGATCCTGGTTTGAATCTCGTGGTAGGAACATTTTCTATTGCAGGCCGGCTGAACTAGGCTTCCCTGGTTTCTTGTTTCTGCTGAGCCTCTAATCTCCATTTAACACTAGAAATGTCTGGTCTTGTTTTGAGTGTTACAGAATATATATTGTTTGACTCATACTGAAAACAAATACAGTATATAACAAATTATGTTGGTAAAATAATAATTTGGTTTGTTTATGAAGGTCTTGGGTATAAAGTAAAAATGACACAGCCTTTCATGTGGGCCACCCATGTTTGAATCTCAAAGGGGCAACACTTTCTATTGCGGGCCAGCTGAACTAGGCTTGCCTGGTTTCTTGTTAAAATATAAAGGTATTTTACTGAGCTTGAGTACATTCTGTCTAATGTTCAGATGCTGTTGTGTTTTTCACTTAGAATCACTTTGTTGCAGTGCCACTTTTTACTTTGGGCCCTTAGGGGCTGTGTTTGTGTTTTACATTTGTCATTAAAATCAGTTTCTTTGTTTCATATAATCATTTGAATTACTTTTATTTGGAGGTCAAATATTTATCAATTTAATTAACAAAAATACGTGACTCTCAGTGTTAATTGCTAAGTAATGTATTCTTAATTGTATCAGGTAATAATGCACTTCACAATAAACAGTAATGGATTCAATAGTGGAGAAAAATCAAGTTTAATTGTACTGGCACTGCACGTTAATGTTGCTGACCTAAGAGGGAAATAGAACTCATCTGGGATTTAAATATTAAAAAGGCTTTATTTGTTTGGGCTACAACATAATTAAATTCTGACCTACTGGTTCTTGAGGTTCATGCAGGTCTGTTGATCGGTGATCAGTGCCCTCAGCTCGTTACTCTTTATTATTTAACTGTTACCCAATGTGGTAATTAAAGCCCTACTTCATTGTAGCAGCTCACAGCCAGCAGGCTTGAGATAGTTAAAGCAAAGCAACCCAATTGGATTACTGAGTCCTCAAACCCGGTTGGTGCTTGCCAATTGAGCTTACCTTCCATAAGACGTCTACCCATGGCTCCATCCCCAAAGGAGATCTCCATTGAGCTTGATATTTTATTCCAGGACTAAACTTAATTCAGTATGTGTCTCTGAAACTGGCCCCTAATGAATTACAGGCTCAACCTCCCTGGAGTCCTTCCACTTCCTCCTCGCAATATATCTGTTTGATTGAGGTCAGAGTTCAAATCCCAGTCACTACTGTTGCACAGGACAGGACTACATAATGCAACCCTGTACGCAACAAGCTCATGCCTGTACAGCTCCGGAAAAACTGAAGAGACCACTGCACCTTTTTCTTTCCAAAAAAGTTGAAAAGGAAAGTTTTGAGTGAGGAAAAAAAGCGTTCAATTTGCAATTTGGTCTCTTAATTTTAACCCTTCTGCTCCTCACTCCAACCTTCCTTTTCGACTTTTTTGGAAAGGAATGAAAAAGGTGCAGTGGTCTCTTATTTATTTCCGGAGCAGTACATTGCATTAACCAATCTTGTTGATATCTCTGTGTCTAATAAACTACAAACCCGATTCCAAAAAAGTTGGGACACTGTACAAATTGTGAGTAAAAAAGGAATGGAATAATTTACAAATCTCATAAACTTATATTTAATTCACAATAGAATATTGATAACATATCGAATGTTGAAAGTGAGACATTTTGTATTGTCATGCCAAATATTGGCTCATTTTGGATTTCATGAGAGCTACACATTCCAAAAAAGTTGGGAGAGATAGCAATAAGAGGCCGGAAAAGTTAAATGTACAGATAAGGAACAGCTGGAGGACCAATTTGCAACTTATGTCAATTGGCAACATGATTGGGTATAAAAAGAGCCTCTCAGAGTGGCAGTGTCTCACTGTCTCTCAGAATGGGCAGAGGATCACCAATTCCCCCAATGCTGGGGCGAAAAATAGTGGAGCAATATCAGAAAGGAGTTTCTCAGAGAAAAATTGCAAAGAGTTTGAAGTTATCATCATCTACAGTGCATAATATCGTCCAAAGATTCAGATAATCTGGAACAATCTCTGTGCGTAAGGGTCAAGGCCGGAAAACCATACTGGATGCCCATGATCTTCGGGCCCTCAGACAGCACTGCATCACATACAGGAATGATACTGTAATGGAAATCACAACATGGGCTCAGGAATACTTCCAGAAAACATTGTCGGTGAACGCATTCCACCGTGCCATTCGCCGTTGCTGGCTAAAACTATAGGTCAAAAAAGAAGCCGTATCTAAACAGGATCCAGAAGCGCAGGCGTATTCTCTGGGCCAAGGATCATTTAAAATGGACTGTGGCAAAGTGGAAAATTGTTCTGTGGTCAGACAAATCAAAATTTGAAGTTCATTTTGGAAAACTAGGACGCCATGCCATCCGGACTAAAGAGGACAAGGACAACCCAAGTTGTTTTCAGCGCTCAGTTCAGAAGCCTGCATCTCTGATGGTATGGGGTTGCATGAGTGCGTGTGGCATGGGCAGCCTACACATCTGGAAAGGCACCATCAATGCTGACAGTTATATCGAAGTTCTAGAACAACATATGCTCCCATCCAGATGTTGTCTCTTTCAGGGAAGACCTTGCATTTTCCAACATGACAATGCCAGACCACATACTGCATCAATTACAATGTCATGGCTGCATAGAAGAAGGATCTGGGTACTGAAATGGCCAGCCTGCAGTCCAGATCTTTCACCCATAGAAAACATTTGGCGCATCATAAAGAGGAAGTTGCAACAAAGAAGACCTAAGACAGTTGAGCAACTAGAAGCCTGTATTAGACAAGAATGGGACAACATTCCTATTCATAAACTTGAGCAACTTTTCTCCTCAGTCCCCAGACGTTTGCAGTCTGTTATAAAAAGATGAGGGGATGCCACGCAGTGCCTTGTCCCAACTTTTTTGAGATGTGTTGATGCCATGAAATTTAAAATCAACTTATTTTCCCCTTAAAGTGATACATTTTCTCAGTTTAAACATTTGATATGTCATCTATGTTGTATTCTGAATAGAATATAGACATTTGGAACTTCCACATCATTGCATTCTGTTTTCACAATTGTACAGTGTCCCAACTTTTTTGGGAATTTGGTTTGTAATAATTAACAAAGTGCACGATTTCTGTAGTTTGACATGATTTTCATGCCACGCGAGTCCAGGAGATTTTAATAAAATGTGACCTGATTAAATACACCGGACCCTCAATATCCCTTGTTATTTTTTTTTTACGAAAGATCATCTGATTCCATAAATGTCCAGCTGTTTGCCATTGTCTGCCTGTGTTGCCATTTGTGAGTAGCCTGAAAGTGTGTCATTTAGTCCCACTGAGTTTTGGGTCTTAATTGAGTTACCGTCATTTACATTTCATTTCATAAATGAGTAGATGAGAGCAGAGAAGACATGAATCGTGTGTTTAACCCCAAAAAAAGCTTTGCCATCGCTCTCAACAAACACTCAGCTTATCGCTGGGCGCATCGCTTCTGCAGATTGCTGGGTAAATCACTCAATTTGAAGCTTGACTGCACTGCGAAATTAGCGTGTGACAGAGTCTGCCACAGCAGCCTATTCGGCTCCAATTAAGGGGGCCCACACAGTCGTGAAAAAGCCTGCTATCACTTCGAGGAGAGTGCATCCAGAACGCGGGATTCATGCATAGGCTACACACACAGTGGAGGTGTTTGTACTGTGATAGCATCTGTGGGGAAATTCATGGGTAAAGGTCCTGTACTTTACGTCCTAACATATGCCAAGAACATTTCTCACTAGATGTCTCTGGAGAGTAGCACAGGCAGGGAATGAACAGACGACCCTCAGTCGACCTCCCCCGTTGCTGTTGGCAACACGTTTTCTATATATTGCCACAGTCATGTCATCAAAGTGAGTGGCTGATCCTGTTGATTTCGCCCTTCCCCTTCGTACCTTCAGGCACTGCTCAAACCCTACATTCCTACTGGGCTCTTTGTTCAGCCACCTCCGGGCTCTTGGCTGTCCCACCCATACTGGTAGCGAACTACCAATCTGAACAGTCTAAACTCATATCTCTCCTTGCACCACAATCATGGAACCCGCTTCCCCTTGAGGCCAGGATAGCACAGTCCCTGCCCATTTTCTGAAAATATACGAAACCCAACCTTTTTAGAGAGTCCTTAAAATTACTCCAAATCCACCCCCTCTGTGCCTTCAGCATATGCTCGCTATGTTTATTGTCCCTATTATCTTTTTTTCCAGCCTTGTCTTTTGCTGATTAATTAAGTAGAATCTACTAACTCCGAGTTGTGTTGTTGTTCCAACTCGCTCCTTTAAAAGGTGTGCACCAACAGTAAGGCTCTCTGGGTAAGAGTCTTCTAAATGACTAACACGTACATGTGAAATGTTGATTTCTGTATTCAACTGTTTACTGTGAAATGTAATGGTGTCAGGTGGAATGCTGTTTTCACCCTGTGCTTTTGTTTCTTTTTTTTCAAGTTTTGCAATGCAGGTGCCCCGAGGTCAAGTGTTTGTTTTTTTTTTTCAACGTTGTGGTTTAGTCTCCCAAGGCATTATTGTGCCCACCTGTGGATCACAAGCAGGTAGAAACATATCCAACAATCACCAGTATTTCAGGGTTGCCCTGTCAGCTGCTCTGCATCTACTGCTGATCCTAATCCGGAGACGCAAGCTCATACCATGTAGCTGAAGCTAGTAGGATGACTTCATAACAGCAACTGTGAAGTGAATTGACCTTCAGATGTTTTGTTTTGTCTTTCCCATAGTGATAGGTATATTAAATGTCCAGAACTACAGTGGAGCATAAAGGTATTTAGTCAGCCACAAATTGTGCAAGTTCTCCCACTCAAAAAGATGAGAGAGGCCTGTAATTTTCATCATAGGTACACTTCAACAATGAGAGACAAAAATGAGAAAAAAAGATTTTAATGAATTCATTGGTAAATTATGGTGGAAAATAAGTATTTGGTCAATAACAAAAGTTAATCTCAATACTTTGTTATATACCCTTTGTTGGCAATGACAGAGGTCAAACGTTTTCTGTAAGGCATCACAAGGTTTTCACACACTGTTGCTGGTATTTTGGCCCATTCCTCCATGCAGATCTCCTCTAGAGCAGTGATGTTTTGGGGCTGTCGCTGGGCAACATTGACTTTCAACTCCCTCCAAAGATTTTCTATGGGTTTGAGATCTGGTGACTAGTACACTCCAGGACCTTGAAATGCTTCTTACGAAGCCACTCCTTCGTTGCCCAGGCGTTGTGTTTGGGATCATTGTCATGCTGAAAGACCCAGCCACGTTTTCATCTTCAATGCCCTTGCTGATGGAAGGAGGTTTTCACTCAAAATCTCACGATACATGGCCCCATTCATTCTTTCCTTTACACGGATCTGTCGTCCTGGTCCCTTTGCAGAAAAACAGCCCCAAAGCATGATGTTTCCACCCCCATGCTACACAGTAGGTATGGTGTTCTTTGGATGCAACTCAGCATTCTTTCTACTCCAAACACGACGAGTTGAGTTTTTACCAAAAAGTTATATTTTGGTTTCATCTGACCATATGACACTCTCCCAATCCTCTTCTGGACCATCCAAATGCTCTCTAGCAAACCTCAGACGGGCCTGGACATGTACTGGCTTAAGCAGGGGGACACGTCTGGCACTGCAGGATTTGAGTCCCTGGCGGTGTAGTGTGTTACTGATGGTAGACTTTGTTACTTTGGTCCCAGCTCTCTGCAGGTCATTCACTAGGTCCCCCTGTGTGGTTTGTGTCATTTTGAACCCATGTGGTGAGATCTTGCGTGGAGCCTCGGACCGAGGGAGATTATCAGTGGCCTTGTATGTCTTCCATTTTCTTATAATTGCTCCCACAGTTGATTTCTTCACACCAAGCTGCTTACCTTTTGCAGATTCAGTCTTCCCAGCCTGGTGCAGGTCTACAATTTTGTTTCTGGTGTCCTTTGACAGCTCTTTGGTCTTGGCCATAGTGGAGTTTGGAGTGTGACTGTTTGAGGTTGTGGACAGGTGTCTTTTATACTGATAACAATTTCTAACAGGTGCTATCAATTCAGGTAACGAGTGGAGGATAGAGGAGCCTCTTAAAGAGGAAGTTACAGGTCTGTGAGAGCCAGAAATCTTGATTGTTTGTAGGTGACCAAATACTTATTTTACCAAGGAATTTACCAATAAATTCATAAAAAATCCTACAATGTGATTTTCTGGATTATTTTTCCTCATTTTGTATTTGTACCTATGATGAAAATTACAGGCCTCTCTCATCTTTTTAATTGGGAGAACTTGCACAATTGGTGGCTGACTAAATACTTTTTTACCCCACTGTATGTAATGTGCACACTCTCAGGCCTGGGTGCAGGAACGAGAGAGAAAAAAGTATGCATGCGATCATTTCTTTACGACCCTTTTTAAGTCACAACTTTATGTATGTGGACTCTGTCAAGGCATTCACAACCAAGGGAAAACTTTGACCAAACACTGAATGTTTCAGAAATAATGCAGTTAGGAAAGGCAGTTCAAGATATGGGCTCCCTAAAATATTAATCAAGCTTTTGTGTGGCTAAAAAAAGTATACTGTGTGTGTAAGGGGCCTTTTCCACACTCAAAATTGCAAATGCATATTTCTTTACTTATTATTGTTGGTAGCATTTCATTACGTTTTTATTAGGAATAATTAATTGTGGTGAGTTACATGATTTTCTTTGCTGGAGTCTAATTTAAATCTGACATATAGAACTTAAGCTATTTAAATAATGTGGTATAATTATTCTCGGTTATGGACCTATGGAAGTTGGAAGTTGATTTGGGTATTTTCACCAACATTATTGTTGATTGTAGTGTGTACGGAATTAGATTTGATGGGGATGGAGATATTAATAGATTTAACCCTGAGCACTAAATCAATAATATTAAAGATTTTAAATAACACTTAACTTTTTAAGGTCCTTATTTCACCATTTTACCCCAGCATACTTCTTCTCACCCTAGAAACATATACAGAATTGTGAAGGAAACGGTACTAGGCCTACCTGTAGGTGGATTCTGAAGCTTCTGAACACAGAGCAAAACTAGGGTATTTGTTTGTAAATCAAACATCATTCGGACCCAACACTTGGCTTTACGAGAAGAGATTATTGTACTGTATTGAATTAAAAAAAAGTATTGTGCTGATTATTGTCCTGTATTGAAACCTTTGATCATCTTCGTAAGTTATAAAGTGCATTCCATGTATACTCGGACAGTGACACAAATTTTGTTATTTTGTCTTTGTACTGTTCTCCAGGAAAATTTAGTTTGAAATTAGTTACTGAAATCGCAAAATGCAAACAAAATGAATAGCATGTACCAGAGCGAAGTGTGTGGATTCTGGAGAGAAAAATAAATATTTGGCATAGTAACTTCCCTGTGAAATCAGTTTGAGGGGTGTTATATTTTGGGAATGTTATGTATGTCCATCAGAATCTCCCAAATATGAATGTGTCATGAAAACATGACAGTATGCACTGCCAATTAGGTGTTCTGGTTAACATACAGAAGATCTGAACCGTCTGTGTTGGTGATGTCCGTCTGTGTTGGTTATGTCAACTCCAAAATGCAGATGTACGCAGAGCGAAATGATTGAGGTTTGGACTAAGGCTAGGAGTGAAGTTTAACAACACAAACAGGCAAGAATAGGTAAAGATTCCCGTGTGGTTAAGGTTAGGGGTACATTTTGAATCATTGGTGGCATTGTGCCTGGCCAAAATCCCCGACCATGACTCCCTAGCAATAGTTTCTTAATTTAAAGCTTTATCTATTATTGGATGATCTGCCGCACAATAGGCCATTGTGATTGATTGATGTGACTATTCATTCTTTTTAGATGTGAATTATTTTTAAAGTGACTGAGTGATAAACTGAGTGAATAGGTTTGATGATGATGCAAAAGTTCATGATATTTTGTATTTTTCTAATTCATGTCATCAGTGTCAACATAGCAGCATTGGCAGCAGGATGTAATTCCAAACTTGCCATTTTGTAATAATTGCCATTAATGCAGTGGGAAGTGGGAATGACAGTGGGAAGTGGGAATGACAGTGGGAAGGTGAAAGACGTGGGTCTTTTGAGGCTAAAATATCGAGAATCAACACATTGCTGTAGAAGTGGATTGGAAGTTGTTGAAGACACACAATACATTTTCTTGATATTTTTTAATCCCTTTTGTAAAAGAAAATTGTAATGGTAACAGATTTTCAAACAAAACCGGGTCAAAGACCTCCATTCAACAAGAAAGACCTCTGCAACAACAAAGCTACGCCAGACAAGGTGTTCACTAATAATGCATTAATGAGAGTAAAACCTAGGCTTATGCTAATAGAACGATAGTTGTGGTATTTAGGAGTGTTTAATAAATAATTGCATGCATATATATCATACTATAACTGTATGAGAAAATAATATACGCTGTTTCTGATTTGATAAGCCAATGAACATGAATATGTTATACATACAGTACCAGTCAAAAGTTTGGATACACTTGTGACTAACTATTGACAGGTGCTATATGTATTTCAGAATAAGCAGGTATCCTATCCCTGTCTTGTCCTCTGGGAGGCAAAGAGATTACAAGTGGATCATAATAATTGGTCTGGGATAATTCATCTCCTGTATGAGAGGAACATAGCCAAAGTGAGTAGGTGACGGTTCTCAGCAGGTTGTTTGTTCCTTGACAGAGATGACAGTCTGCTTTATCAGTGAAACAGTGTGATACCTGGAGCGCATTCTTGTGTAACAACAAACTGTTTTGCATATAAGAAAACAAAACCTTTTTCTAACCTTTTCACAAAACCCTATTATATCTTTTCACTTTTACAGTAAGCAGGCATGCTTTTTTTAAAAATAGAATCTTTTGTTTTGACATTGTCAGATTTTCATCCAATTTTGTGTGTGGGTGTGTATATGCGTGTGTGGGTGGGTGGAGATTTGTGTAGATGTGCAGATGTGCGTGCTCCCATGTCATTATTGTGGTAGCGTGGTGTGACTGCTGTTGTTTGGTGAAATGGATATCTCTGTGAGTTTAGAATGCTTCAGATCATGGGACAACCCCATTATCTATTTGTGTAGGCTATATTTTGTATAATTTGTAGCGTAATCATTAGCATCACCGCCCACGGATTATAAGAGTGATTTTGGGTCCCAGAAAATACACTTTGACCATTCTCTTCAGTGGAAACACATACAGACGCACACCAGCAAACACACCTAATACTGTTATTTACATTAACTGTATTAGGTGGCTTGTGACTGGATAGGGGAGGCAAAGGGACATACGAGCCTGGGAAAATGCAAGGTCTCCTGTTAAGCCCTTCCAGGTGTTTACTTTTAAACATTTGTCCAATTAAAAAGCAAAATAGAACAACTACAGATATATATACAAAAAAGAATGACGCAACAATGGCAAGCCACAACTCATCTGTGATTTCAGGAGTCTCCGTAATTACAAAAGGACGTCTCTCTGCTCTGCCACATACGATGACCCAAGAACCAATATCGATCCTTCTTTAGAAGACAAAGAAAGAGTTCAGTTCAGGAATCGTGTACTGTGGTCGCGTCAGTCAGAGTAACCGGGAACAAAAGACAGAGTATACATTTGCTCATTGTGCGGTCTGCAGAAAGGGCCACAACCTGCGCTAGCGTGCAGACAAGATCATTGTTGAACCCATCTACCCAGGTCATACACTGTTTCTCGTCTGGCAGATAGAGGACAGTCAGGCAGTATAGGTCAATCAGGTCTATCCTTTCACTTGAATGTTTTTTTTGCACCGTGCTGAGGCCCTTAGTAACTAGCCTTTACACAGCCCGCCAAGATGTTCATCACATCAAGCCACTGACAAACTGTTAACTCTTAATTAAAAAGCTGCACTATGCTGCTCCCAAAACCCTGTTCATCTAACTGCACCAAGACAGATGCATATACTGGAACCGTCTATCTGTTAATGTTAACATCTACTATGTTCATATCCAACCATCTCATTATGCTTAACACCCATTGTTTGTTTATTGCTTTCAGATATAATCCTAGCTTAAACATTACCTTTTGAGGATTCTAAGGGAGATTTACCTTTAGAAATTACAATGATTAAATAAAGCATTCCATTGTTTTACTCAAATTTGGTAACACTTAATTTTTTGTTTATGGTGAAAGGTGTGTGTAGTTGCTCTACAGATTATCTACTCACTAGCGGTTACAATTTAACAAATGAACTATCTAGCAATCCTAATCCATACCCTAACCTTAACTATTGATCCAACCCTAACCTCAACCCTTACCCTAAACCTTCTTCTATACCTAACACTAACCCTAACAAGCAGTAACTTATCAACACATAGCATGTTGAATGTTTGTTTTTTAGCTGCAGATGTAAATGTTAGTTAGTTTAGAACCAGTTCTCATTTCCAGTTATGACCTGGCTAAAATCTGCTGGACATGACAAAACACATGTACTGCAATGGCCAGGCATGGTATGTGATGTGCCAGATTTCACATCTCTATGTTCAGTGTTGTTCAGGTCCAGTCAGTGTGTTTCTATGTCCTGTTTCAAGTCCTCACGTTGATTGATTTCTCTTGTCCTGTTTATTCTTGCCACTCGTGTCTCATTTGCCCCTCATCACTTCCCTATTTAGTTCCCCCTGGTTCCATGTGTTTTGGTCGATCATTGTTTCATGTGACGTGTCTTGCTTGAAGTTGAGTCTTGTATTATTAGGTCCACTGAGTGAAGTTTATGTTCCACCATCACCGTGCCTGTGTCCTGCCATATCTGCATCGGTACTTGAACTCACAAATAAATATTGTAAAAAAATGTATATATTTTTTTCTTTTTTTTTACCAGCACTACTTTCATCAGATAGCAGCTCAGTTAATTTGTTTCTGAGTGATGTATAATGAGAATTTGAGAGACTTTTGCAATTAATTCAAGTTATCTAACGTGGTGCAGAAGTGAAATGGATGACTGCCAATGTAAATGTAGGCTTAGGGAACGATCAATGTGAAATATGAGTGTATGTTGCTATTGGAATGAACATACAGTATATCACAAAAGTGAGCACACCCCTCACATTTTCGTAAATATTTAGACATTGGCTGTGTGTTGAGTTATTTTGAGGGGACAGCAAATTTACACTGTTATACAAGCTGTACACTCGCTACTTTACATTGTAGCAAAGTGTCATTTCTTCAGTGTTGTCACATGAAAAGATATTCGTTAAATATTTACAAAAATGTGAGGGGTGTACTCACTTTTGTGAGATACTGCATATTAAGGAGTGAGTCTAGGTAAAGGGAGTTTCTGCCTTAGAGGGACATGTAGATAGTAGCAGTGAGTATAACATTGTGTATACTATAGTGAGTTTACCAAAAGTAAAGGTAATAATTATGACTATTGCATTAGGTTGCTGGGGACAAAGCGGATGGCATTGTTGTAAATTATATCTTATTTAGAAACATTTTACTGGCAAGCCTGTAAGATACTTTGTCATAGCCCAGGATTGGCAGTATGGTAAATATTAGATGGGCACAGTTGTCAGAGGAGTTTGGTGGTTTATTGCCGAACAGGAGACCAATTCTGAATTTAACTTCGGACTGAAGGTGGCTGACATGGGTTTAGAAAGAAAGTGAGAAGTCTAGCCATGCACCAAAGTATTTGTAGCTTTTTCACATACATGAACTCACCCAGATTTGGGTGAGGATGCTGGGGTGGGGGCAAGCAGGTTGTATCCTCTTAGACCAGGCCGTGGTGTGTGATGGAAAGAGGTGGAATGCCAGTGTAACTCAGTGACATCTCACTTCATGTCAACCCAGTCAAATGACTTGCTTGAGCTAAACTCATAAAGGTTGTCACTAGATTGTATTTATCATTGCATGATGATGGCCAAGTAATCGCCAATCAAAACTCAATCAAAATGTGTTTGTATGTCAGGTTTGTGGTAGACCGTACGCTTTTGTCAAGAACAGACATAACCTTGTGATGCGGTAAATATATCTCGTGGCTGTAAGAAATGTATCAAGTCAATTGGGTTATAGTTATATGCTGTAGGCCTAAATTATATTTTGGTTATAATTAGAAAAGTTAGTCCTATGAAGTTATTTCCAATGGCTTATATTGAATATGGTTATGCTGTTTAAGGTGAAATATTTCAATTGCATTAATATTTTAATACGAAGACTTATAGACTCAGAATGTAGAAATTATGGTCATGAAAATGTCTTCACATTGCAATAAGTGCTTTTTCGTTTTTTTTATTTTTTTATTCAATAACATAAATATCCGTCTTGTTTGATTTGTTGTTGCATTGGAATTAGACAAGGTTGTACTGTAACTTGTTTTAAGAATATCAGCAAATAAATGCAATTGCCAATACAAACTCAGTTCCTATTCCCTTTGTATTGTTTTTGACTTATTTCTGAGCATTTTAAAGCGCAATTTAACTGCTGTCCAGCCTTATTATCTTATCAGGCTCAGTGGGATAGAACAGGTATTTTCAGCACGTCTGTTCACTTTCTTAGGCTGTACAGTAAATCTTTCAACCTCAGTCTTGCATGAACATAGCCAATTAAATACCAGAAAAAAGCTGTGCCTCATCCTCTTCACCCCCCATCTCCCTCAACCTATAACACATTGGATTCTCTATGCCACTACGCTCCAAGTGAATCAACCTCAATACACACCACAAACTCACATCAAGGAATGCTCATCCCTCAAAAAACGGCATCATTCAGCTGCTTTGACAACCTTGAAGATGCAATTAGCAACGCTAAATCTCAAAGAAAGGTTGGATTTAAAATGATGCAGTTCAGTTCAGGACCAAATGGAATAATCAAATGGTAGTTATTGACAGTGTTAAACGTTCCTCCCTTGCTCTGCCCTCATTTCATGGCTATAAAGTTGATTGTGATGTTGTGTCTGATGCATGCTATTTTTGAGCAGCCCTCTTGAATGGTTGAATGCAGCATCTGGTCAAAAACGGCATCTATTTTTATTATGACTAACGCATGAGACAAATTCATCAGCAAAGCCACAACAGCTGGTATTATTTAACAGTGCTTTGAATCCAAGCGCGCATTGGCAGTGTACCCTTGCCATCCTGTCAACAAAGTGCATCTTCATTCACAACTGTGGATGAAATCAATTTCCAGTGACAGGCGATAGATGTACAACAGTGAGAACAAACACGCTGGATAACAAACACACATACTTGTCAATTTAGATTACCTGGTATTGGCTGACAAGGACATGCTAGCATAATTAGCTACATTATATACACACACATATTTCTCTGAATAAGCTCCCCACAGAGTACTATGGTACTCAACTAGGGTGTATAATTTCAGTAACTTAACGTGAATCCTAATCCATCCTCTACATACTTGCTTTGAGTGCAAACCACTTTACATGTTCCCAAAGAAAATCCAAGGGTGACTTCCATGGAGTGGATACAGTACAGGTTTAGTAAATGCATCAACTTCATGATACCCTTTTGATCTGATGCAATTAATAGTCCACTTTAAATTAATAAAAAATGCATGAAATTCAAACGTACAAATACCTTCTATTGTTTAGGAAGAAATATATTTAAATCAGGAAGTATTTCATTTCATGTGTCTTTGCTCAAAATCATATAGCATATCATTAGACACGCCTATCCATTCTTTTGTGGGAAATTGTTCAAGCACCAAAATAACGTGTCGCCTTACGGCATTCCACTTGACTTGTGGAGGCTGCATGATGGTACACTTGGAAGGAGCCACTGGAGAGTCTAAACAGCCCCAACACCCTTGTCTATTTTACTGCTTAAGCAATGGAGACCCTTGTGCCAATGGTGTAGGCGGTTGATTTGGGATTTAGCATAAAAAAAAACTCCCTGATTTCTGGGAAACCAAGGGAAGTGCGGAGAATTTCGAAGCATATGAATGTTTTTTCTTGTTTTGTGTCTACCAGCAGTTGCCTGATGCAATAGTGGAGTGTCTGTGCGCACTCAATGGGCGGCAGATATAGGTGTTGGGGGTTTAACTAATAAACGTAGTTGACATCAGTTGAAACAAACATTCAAATAAAAGACGAAATGACAGTGGAAGATGTTCTGTTTGATACCGAAGAGAAGGCGGAAGCCCAAAAAGGAAAGAAAATCTTACATGATCCCATTTACATGTTAATCTCAGCACAAAAACGAGATGCAAGCAAATAATGTGATTAAAAGGCACTTTGATTAAAATTGACAACCGGCGAATTACTTTTAACACGCTCTACACCTCTCAAGTAGGACTGTATTTGAAGCTAAATAGGATCCAATTACTATACACAAAGTCTGCACACCAAAAGAGAATGATTCACACAAAATTAGGCAGCTGAATATGATAAATATTGCCATGACGGGAAATGACACTGTAAACTACACTGTAATGAAAACCTGCAATTTATACGGATTTGTTATGTATTATCAAGGGTAAAAAATATATAAATTATATTTATATATGTATATGCCTGTAATTAAATTTACTGTAAATTTAAGTGTATGCACAACCATTTTAGTTTCACTTGAGTTCAATCAACAATGAACCTGAAGTATCATTAATCTGTATCTTGTTGTTTTTCAGAATAAAAAATAGTAATGTTAGAACAATTTTTTCTATAGCCAGAATCTCCTCAAAACACACTAGTCTAATGGAATGGGCGTGGGGATAACTTATTCATGTTTCTTAGTTTAAGAACTAGCTAGCTAGACCAACATCAATGGATTTGGCAGTACTGATAAGCAATCTTTAGTGAACTATTGTTCAAGATAAAACAAATAATTGATGAAAGGTGCAACGCAGTTCAGTTCTCAAAGTTTGCTAAAAACAGCCCTTCAAAAGAGATTTGAAGAGCCTACGTTTATCTGTGTCTGTGAAACCGGCCCTTAATGTTCAACATTTTGTATTGCTTTATCAATATACCCTTACATGGAAACTATGCATTGTAAATACTGAAATCGAGGTCATATACTATTTCTTTAACTATTGGCATTAACACAGTGCTGGCTCTAGATTTTTGGGGGCCCTAAGAAAAAAATTATTTAGGGCCCCCTCTCCCCTAGTGTGGGTGACCTGAGATCCCTAGCAGTTGGGCGGCCGAAGCTTATGTTGCTTATGCCTAGAATCGGCCCTGCATGAACATATAGATAACTATTAAGTCCCCAATGTTAACATATTTATCTTTATCTGTATTGAAAGAGCCAAACAATTGCTAGCTAGTTTGACCTAAACTAGCTACATCACATAACCACATCTGTAGCTAGTCATTTACTATTTATTTAGCTGAGTTGGTTTGGGTGAAGTTACCCTAAATGTTACATTATAAATGATTAGTTAAAACCAGATAAAGTGTACACAAATACAGAATCAATGTCAAAAGTGCATATATGCAACAACACTATTTTCTTGCAACGTGTAAGCTGGATAGCAAGTGTTTATTTTACTACAATATTTGTAATTTGTTTTGTATTAAAGTGACAACAAGCGGATCCCACTGGTGAACCAATGTTTTTTTGCCTGGATGGCCATTCAGTTAGTGCCATCCCAACATGCCACAGTCATATTTATATACAATGTTAGCAATATTGGTACATGCAATTAGTATGCTGTGTAAAGGCTTAACGTAAAAGCTCGAGTCTTGAATCTCATTCAATATTGCATTCATATTACAACCAGTTTAGAGCACCTGTAAGCTACTGTCAAATTCTGGGAATGCCCTTTACCATGTAAAGCCCTTTACTGTGCATTCAGCATGGTATACAGTAGTAAATAGTATAATATAGTATAGTATATAGCAAATATATATTTAATAGTAAATGGCATAAAAGCCAAAATAAATTGTTTTGTAGCCTTAATGACACTGACGTTTTCTATTGGCTTGTGTGTTATTTGAATACATCCACAGGTAAAGGGGGTGTTCTTCAACAGATAAATGGGGCTATTCTGACTGCGTAATGAAGGGTAATTACATTGTAGGGGAGCCTAGCTTGAACAGTCACAATGACTGACTGACAGCCTCTGCTGGTTCCATAATGCTGGTCGACCATTAGGAGAAGTGGGCCAGATTCATGACCCATAGTTATGTGCTCCTCGTTGGGGGTGGGGGGTGAACACACAGAGGGAGACACTGATTGTACCCTGATCACAGACGACATCACCAGTTGCCTTTGCAACTGAGTTTTCTTTGGATAAGTTGGGATTCTCTCTATTTACTCCAGGAGGAAGGGTCGGATTTGGAAGTCCAGAGGTTTGGAATTCTGTTATGAACCAAATAATAAAAGGCTTTATTTAGTAACCTGAATTGTCAGAATTCTTGAGATTTTAGAGAGATATTTGGACTTGAGTATTTCATCGGTTCTTGGATCATGAATTTGTGGAAAATTATGTGATTACCCTAGGCTTCATCTTAATGTGTGCCCAGCATACACAAGTGTTGACATGCCAGCACTATATTGGAAAGGTGTGTGCAGTTAAAATACATTTGAATAAAACAATTGGACCTTACATCTATACTGTGGATGTGCTGACTTTCCTTTTACCCTCCAGGCAGTAGACAGATGGGTTTTTACAAGTCATAATTGCAGACGCATAGTGTCAACATTGTCTTTTTCGTTCACCTGGCAGCCATTGCTAAAAAGCAGCCACACACAAGGAATTTTTCACCACAGCCTTTTCTCCTTCTTCCTTTTCCGCAGTGACTGGCGTGAAAATGTTGCCCACCTTTCGATTACCTTCAAAAGCTGACTAATATTGAACAATTACCATGATACATTGCTTTCCATTGACATCTTGTGGAAATCACACTTTTGAACCAATTTGATCAGGGCTGTGGTGAAGCCATGCTCTCACCCCATGCCCACATGTTTTATCAGAGGGAATGTGGCATAACTGAATCAAATGTGGCAGAGGGCGAGGAAGATTGAATATCCTCATATTAAATGCAGTGTACTCACAACTTCAAAGGGATCATGCTGTGATGTAAACCTCAGCTGGGACCGGAGGGATCAGAACCATTCACAACAGTCAGTCCCAAACTCAGCCTTTCAGACAATGTGTGGAGAGCTCCATTTGACTAGCCAGACCACATTATTGATAAAGGCTTTTGAATAAGTCAAATACTGCTAAGAAAAGTACTTGCTACTTTCCATCTGTTTCTTTCATTTCAAGTATATCTGTAAGGCTGAATAGATTCAGTGCAAAACATCCATTAAAGACCTCCCAAGCAAAATGTTTCTTTAAAAAAAAAAAATTGTAAGGTCAAGGGCTGTGTAGGTAAAGATTTGCTGAACAACTATACCGTCTATATTTCAGGTCATTTGCCCCTGTGCTTATAAACTAACACCTACAGCGAAAATACCGCTCTAGGGAGACAAAAGCCATAGACAGCACTTATCAGCGGAACACAAATGCTCTTTCCATATAATCTGCTCATGTTTGTCATGAGGGGCCCCATGATGTCCGTCTGAAATAAACACCAAACAGATAATTGACAGCATGGACATCCACCCACTCCAGGAAGCACAGAAGGTAGTCTTACCCTGCCAGTCAATCTACCAATTAAACTCCAGGCATAGCAGCATCCCAGGGACATGGCAATTAATGGCACCCAAACACAATCCAGCCAAGGTAGTAAACACAACGTCTCTCACGTAAAGATCTGGCCATGCTAAACAACCACCAAAACCCCCTTTCCATGCACTCAGCACCATCCTTCATGTAGCACACTATTCATGCAGCAGCTTGCCTGTGCAAAGAGTTATATTAGACTGGAGATCCTCTGATGACCCGCTGATGAGATAATGCACCTCGTCCACCATTTTATTGAGTCCAAACACGCTCAGCGTCTGTTACTTGGGTGCTGAACACGTAAATCATTGGTGTTTTCCACCATTACAATGTCTTGTCCCTGGTCTGGGTTGCCATTTCATTATTATTTACGGAAGACAACAAAGGCAAGGGAGTACCTCACAAATTTAAATGTTCACTGAGCAGCCCGGATCAGAGAATTTTGGTCCTACTTTGAAAAAATGGAGCCGACTTTACAACAGACTGTAGCCTAGAGTAAATCACAGGTTTGTAGCAAGGGCACAGAGTGTGAAAACAACTGCAGTGCATTACTTTAAATTTTGTCAATTCTTTTTTTCATATTCCTCCCGTAACACATTCTAGACTGTTGTGGCCCGAGACTACCATCAAAACATTTCAGATAAAACTCCTCAGAACAAGATTCTCCCTGCTGTATCTTGACTGTCGCAGTAATCTTGTTTTCCCACTTATTTCGGTTTGTTTGAAGCACTACGCCAGCAGGTTCAACAACACAGACATTCTCATTCCAATCTGGTGAATCTAGTGTGGAATCACACCAATAATTCCCCAAACTGGCTTTTGCAGAATAGAAAAAATATATAATACATATATATATATATATATATTATTGCTGCCTGAGTAATCACTGCCTGCCAGCGGTTCCAATGTGGGTGAGACGCCGTCTCAAACACATTGATTACAGTGAATAGTATTAGCCTAATCACACCGGACAACGAAGCGGCACAGGCTAATGCCCAAGGCCGTCTTGATATTCATGCCGAGGACAGCTGTGGCATGGACAGAAATCTGTGTTTCATGATTCCATGGTTGAACGACAAGTAAGAGATGTGATAACCATGCATCAACCTGTCCATATCATAAGGTGAATATGCAAATACTGAGGAAAAACTGCAAATCATCCAATTTAGTTTCATTTATTTTATTCCATTTAGTGATATTCTGTATTTTGGCTGCTGCATCTTTTTTCTTCTTTACTGTCTTGCATCAGATGGCATTAATACAGATGCCAAAGTGTCTCAAGGAACCCTGTATTCTAGCAGATTGTGGAACTCATCTGTAAAATGTGATATTTTGTTTATGTGCCTAGCAGAAGTCCCTATGTGCCTAACAGAAGTCTGTAATCCACACTCTCATTGCTCTCTCCAATGAATACTGTAGCTATGGAACAGAACACCACTGGCAAACACTGACAGGCTACTGGAAACAAGTTATATTTGGAAGCATATTATCTAGACAGTTAATTTAAATGGCCATACACTATCTTTAGCTAATTTGCATGTTGCAGATTAAGATGTACTGAAATCCCTTCGGATTGGAAACTGGCTAGGTATGAAACACACATATCTACTTCCACAGATCAAACATCACCTCCTACTAAATGACAATCAGAAATTGACTGCATGTACATTAATACCACATTTGCAGAGCTGAGATGGAAGGGAACTTTGAAGGAGGAGAAGAGAGGCAGGACAATGTGACCCTGAAGTTCCAAGTTAAACTCAATCTCAGGAACTATGACCTGAGGGAATCTGAGTATAGTTTAACACCAAGTAGATGGATAACTGTGGAGACAGATGATTTGAGGATGGCTATGACAGAATAAAGTGCTTTGATTGAGATGTGACTGCCTGTGGCCAGAGTCGTCCCAGACGCTTGTCTCCTATCAGTAATCGGACAGATAGCTGAATGTCTGTTTATTCGCTGCTGTCTCAGCTCTATCCCTGCACTTTGCAATTAGTTACTCGTTCCACTTTGTCTTGAAAAAAAATATTCTCGATTACTAAATTACACAAATACTTTAATAACCCTGGGGTCCAGTTGATCTCCATTATAACCTATTGCACTAATTTACATTATCATTATAAACTAAAGCACTAATTTACATTAGCATTATAAACTAAAGCACTCATTTACATTATCTTTATAACCAAAACACTAGTTTACATTCTAATTATAACCTAAAACTCTTGTTTACATTATCATTATAACCAATAATACTAATTTACATTATCATTATAACCATGCCCTAAATTGTAATCAGAGCTGACACAAATTGTCATAACCTGTTATAATGTTGTCCCAACAATAACCATTCATTGCCTTACATGTAAACAAACTGAACAAAAATATGAACTTAACCTGTAAATTGTTTCAAGGAAATCAGTCAATAATAAGTATTGAGTTTCTAGCCCTGACTGGTAAAACAAATGTGTATGGAAAGTTCCTGGGATGTTTTACTTCAGCTCATGAAACATGAGCACTTCACATACAGTATATAATTCACATTTTGGTTCAGTGTAGTAGTTTTATATATCCAGGAATCCAGATATTATTATTGTTATTATCCAACTATGGAATTCAGATGCGCACATACCAGAGAGCTATTTCTGATGACTAGAAAATAACGAAGAAGCATACTTCTGACACTATCAGATTAATTTAGAAATGTTTGAATATTTTTTATTCACTTTGAAATGATATACTTTTTTGTGTTGATTTTCATCAAAAACAATGACATGTGCAAAGGTCCGGGGGGGTGGATAATTTTCAGAGGCATCTGATATCCGGGGGTCGCCGGATCACCTGTCCACAGCCTGGCGTAAGCCACACTTACCCATCGTTCATGTTCTGCTGTCTCCCCAGGCTGCGTGGCAGGACACTCTCCTGCTCCTCGCCTTCGGCCTGTGCAGGCTGCTCCATCCCCTGTTCCGGTGGCCCCGCCTCCCCAGCCTGTTCCGGCGGCCCCGCCTCCCCAGCCTGTTCCGGCGGCCCCGCCTCCCCAATGTTTCTCCTCTGCTCCCCACTGTTGTCAGTTATTGTCGCTTGTGGGTCGCACATAGCTGGTGGGTGTTTTGTTTTGCTGTTATACGTCAGCACTTTACTTTATATCAGTTCATGTTTTTCATTCATTGTTTGTTTGATTAAAATCGACTGATTGAATGCAAGTCTGCCTGAGCCTGGTTCCTCCACTCGGCCACCACGTTACAATAAATGAAGATAACTGACTATTTCGTCAGGTGAAAAGACGAGAGAATCGTGTAGCCAGCAACGTTTTTGTCTGTCCTGAACAAATCCTAATGCATAATTCAAAAATCCACCAGAACTGTTTAATTTTAGGCTTCCTATAACGTAGCTACCGAAGGTTGTAGCCAGCAAAGTTTTTGTCTGTCCTGAACAAACCCTAAGGCATAATTTGTTTTGACTGTGATGGGAAACGAAAGCGAGACCTGTTTTTCCGTAGTTTGCGTCTCTAACCACTACGCTGTTTAACAAGGGGTAGTCAGTCTGTCAGTCAGTAAGAGACATGCGCTCTTCTTACGCGGTCCGGCAAAGATGTTGTAGGCAAAAAATAACTGTTAACAAAATGATTATTTTCACTTATGCCACTTGACTATTTAGAGTTTCTCTTTTTATTGTCATGGCTTTCTTGGATTCATCTATAATGAAATCCATCTCATCAATAGAGTGTTGGTTCCAGTTAGTTGCAGACGTTCTACAGTGGGGAGAACAAGTATTTGATACATTGCCGATTTTGCAGATTTTCCCACTTACAAAGCATGTAGAAGCCTGTAATTCTTATCATAGGTACTCTTCAAGTGTGAGTGACGGAATCTAAAACAATCACATTATTTGATTTTTAAGTAATTCATTAGCATTTTATTGGATGACATAAGTATTTGATCACCTACCAACCAGTAAGAATCAGAACATAATATTTGGTACAGAAAACTTTGTTTGCAATTACAGAGATCATACGTTTCCTGTATTTCTTGACCAGGTTTGCACACACTGCAGCAGGGATTTTGGCCCACTCCTCCATACAGACCTTCTCCAGATCCTTCAGGTTTCGGGCTGTCACTGGGCAATACAGACTTTCAGCTCCCTCCAAAGATTTTGTGGCTAGGCCACTCCAGGACCTTGAGATGCTTCTTACGGAGCCACTCCTTAGTTGCCCTGGCTGTGTGTTTCGGGTCGTTGTCATGTTGGAAGACCCAGCCACGACCCATCTTCAATGCTCTTACTGAGGGAAGGAGGTTGTTGGCCAAGATCTCGCGATACATGGCCCCATTCAACCTCCCCTGAATACGGTGCTGTCGTCCTGTCCCCTTTGCAGAAAAGCATCCCCAAAGAATGATGTTTCCACCTCCATGCTTCACGGTGGGGATGGTGTTCTTGGGGTTGTACTCATCCTTCTTCTTCCTCCAAACATGGTGAGTGGAGTTTAGACCGCTCTATTTTTGTCTCATCAGACCACATGACTTTCTCCCATTCCTCCTCTGGATCATCCAGATGGTCATTGGTTAACTTCAGACAGGCCTGGACATGCGCTGGCTTGAGCAGGGGGACCTTGCGTGCGCTGCAGGATTTTAATCTATGACGGCGTAGTGTGTTACTAATGGTTTTCTTTGAGACTGTGGTCCCAACTCTCTTCAGGTCACTGACCAGGTCCTGCCGTGTAGTTTTGGGCTGAGCCCTTCCTCATGATCATTGATGACCCACAAGGTGAGATCTTGCATGGAGCCCCAGACCGAGGGAGATTGACCCCTGAATTTTCTAATTATTGGGGGCATTTTCTAATAATTGCGCCAACAGTTGTTGCCTTCTCACCAAGATGCTTGACTATTGTGATACTATTATCCCAGCCTTGTGCAGGTCTACAATTTTATCCCTGATGTCCTTACACAGCTCTCTGGTCTTGGTCATTGTGGAGAGGTTGGAGCCTGTTTGATTGAATGTGTGGACAGGTGTCTTTTATACAGGTAGCGAGTTCAAACAGGTGCAGTTAATACAGGTAATGAGTGGAGAACAGGAGGGCTAACAGGTCTGTGAGAGCTGGAATTCTTACTGGTGGGTAGGTGATCAAATACTTAATTTTTTTTAAATCATACCATGTGATTTTCTGGATTCCGTCTCTCACAGTTGAAGTGTACCTATGATAAAAATTACAGACCTCTACATGCTTTGCAAGTGGGAAAACCTGCAAAATCGGCAGTGTATAAAATACTTGTTCTCCCCACTCTAACTGATGATAAAACACAAATCCATTAAATTCTGATATGACTGTACGCAGAGGGTCAAAGTTAATTAAACAGAAGCTCCATGAAAGTTTTCGGGAAAAAATTGATTAATCACAAGAAATCACCAATCTTCTGTTAAAGTCCTAAAGTGCTTAAACAGATTTCAGGGGGCCCTGACAGCTACCTGTCAGTTTAGCATCTAATTGGACTCTAACATTCAAGAGCGTGGTACCCTTGACACTGATTACAGAAAACACGTTTAGTCAGGCTTCACCCTACATCCACTTGATAAAGACACAAAGAATGTGAAAGAATATATGGTCATACATAGTCATTCAGAATTCCCATGGCCGACTATTTATTGTTAGAAAATATGTACAATTAAAACTACAATTACTGTAAAAAATGTTTTTGGAAGTTTTGGAAGTTTCAAAGATAGATAATCTTCTGTGTTGAATTACAATTTCATTATTAACCCCCTCGCTTTTATTCACTATTTTAGAGAAAGTGGAGGTTCCATCCAGACTCTCAGAGAATCTCTCGAAGTACACAAGTTACAAACAGAATGCTCAAAAGGAAAGAGACAATGCACCATTGTTGTGAGAATCACACCTTCAATAATGTATCCAAACTCACACGCCCACTACCCACACAAGAGTTTCAATAGAATTAGTTATTAACAGCAACGCATACTATTGCAGCCACAGCACCTAATGAACAATCTTGTTTTCCTCTTTGATGATTGACTGATAACATTTACATAAAATGTACACTAAGACAGCCTAATGGAGTTTTTAGCCCCTCTTTTGGCTACATCAATTCTCTTCAAATCCTCTGCTTACTCCTATTTCCATCCGTTTTATCACTGAGCACACCTCAGTGGCTCTTTCACAAATTCTAAACTCATATGTACATTTTTTGTGATATGACTCAAGGTACAACTCATTTGCGGCCTCTTCTTTGTTTTACCTAATGATGTCACAGAAACAGCAGGGTAACCATCTGTAGTGCCTTTCATGATTTAACACATTTTTCTGTAAATTAAATAAACAATTATTATAAATGTTTCTCTTTTAAATCCCAGCCAAACCTTGCATTATGTTCAAAGGATTATCAAAAAATTGGCCTGGTTTTATGACATTTTTTTTATAATGAAAAATAGAAGTTTTCAAGAACTGTTTGTTTAATGCCCCAAATAATAATTTGTAAACTTTTGTCTGCTTCTTGGTTTGTAAAGTTATGAAAAAAATACTAAATTAAAAAAGTAGAGCTGTGTGGTAAAAAAAAAATACTCTCCCTAGAACATGTGGTACATCATATAGCTGTCAATTCATGGCAAGCCTTCATGACAAGCCTTGTCCTTATGTCGGATTTGTGACAGTTTTGTGAGAGTCTTAGTCGTAGGCTTCTAGGCTCGTAAAGAGGCAACTATAGACTAGTGTTTAGAGCACCTGGCCATTAGCTGAAAGTTTGCAAGATCAAATCTCCTAGCTTGCAAGCTGAAAAAACTATACCTGTCCCAGATTTGATCATTACATAAAGAAATAGTCAATTCACATTGCATTTGATTGGAATCCATTCCCTTTCTATAACAAAATAGATTTTCCTACAAGCTGCAAACTTAGCTATCTAAATAAAATAAATAAAATAATAATGTATAAAAAATAAAATCAATCAAGTTCAAGGTAATAAAAATTAAAAACCACTCATCAGACCACTGTTACCTGTCCATCTTCCCCAGTCCTTCAGGTACTGAAGAAAACTTCAATTTGAAGCTGGCAGGGAATTTAGTAAGTAACATTTTACATAATTTAATTTCCAGGAATAGCAAAGCTGTGAAGTCTGGCTTTGAATGGAGTGTGTACTGCCAAAAACTTCCTATTGACCTACTACTGGAAAAAAAGAAATCCTAATCTTCAGCAACTTCATTAGATAATTACAAATCTCAGTAGGCTAGCCAATGGCATCAACAAGAAAATGTACTAAAAATAGTGGTAGATGTGTGTCACGCTTCCTTGGGAAAGTTTCCAAATAAGAAGTGCACTATTGGAAAGGTATTGGACACATACAGTATGATTTGGGGTTATGATACAAACAATCCCAAAAGTGACATGGAAAATGGAAGTTGAGTTTAGGAGAGAACTAGTACTAGCAACAATATCACAGAAAATGTGACACAATGTTAATTCAACAATGCAAATTGCCAAATAACCCTTTCATTTATTTTATTTAGCTGTGTATTTTGCCATTAAGTTCAATCAAGCCAAGACAAATTATGAATTAATTATGTTGTCTTATTAGCTGCAATAGAGTAGGTAGGAAGATAAGATGACTTTGTAACAGTATAACTGCAATTGTAGCTAACTGCTCTTTGGCTAACATGGAACAGATTTTGGCAATTGACTGAAATAAAATGAGTCATAATCCTCAGAACTGTCTGAGAATTACATTCCTTTTTTATAATGAAGAGCAACAAGAAGGGGGCCCCTGAAGGATGAAAGGGCCGTCGAATGGCTGTAAAGACCAGGGTTCAAATCCTGCTTGTGGATTAGCCTAAAGGGTCCCAAGGAGAGCATTACAAACAGCCAGCATAATTCAGGGGCTTTGTAATTGAATATGGTTGCTTTGTCTTACTGCAGTCCAATGACTCCTTTTGGCTTGGCCCCATGTGAGGTAAATAAAGTAACAAGGCTTTAGAATGCATTTTGCCCCAAAATGTCCTTTACTTCAGTTAATGTGCCCTCTAACACAGTTCCCTAACTATAAGATGGTGGTGGACCTAAGTTGCAAATACAATGGTGCTGTAAGGCAAGTAAACTCCTCTAATCATAGGGATAAACCTGATTGGAAATCTTAGCCTGGGTCCATGGGGAACTCTGTTCCATCTCAGCTGTCCTGTTCCTCTGTTGGCATGGCTACCAGAGTGAAAGTTTGGGAGTATCATTTCTACGTTAAGCTTTTATTTTGGTAATGGTAGGGTGGGTGTATGTGTGTGTGCGTTGGGTGAGTTGGTGTGTGGTTGGTTGGTTGGTTGTAATGCATGTGGCGATTGTCAACCATTGATTGAAGCATGATTGAAATAATAACACCCACTCCGCAACATGTACATATTTTCCTATTGTGTAGCATGATTTGGTTGTGTGACAGAAAAGTCCTAATGCCCACCAAATTCCCAATCCAGCAACAGTTTTTGGACATGCCAGAAATCTGCTTAGTAACACACGTGAACACAGATTGCGGATTACCTGACCAGGCCCAGATAATCTGATGAGCGCCAGGTGATGGTGATCAGGTGCACGGGTTAAGCACTGAGTTCACAGCAGATCCAAATAGTAATCAATGTTTGTCCACGCACCCAGGATGTTGGGAAAAGCATTCAACACTGTCCACTAGGGGCAACACTTTTGCTATCATCTGGACCTCTGGCTCAGAGGATCACATGTTCAAAACCAGTGCTAGATGCTCATTGTTCGTTTTTTTCCTAAGGCAACAACAATTCTTCACAGTCAAAACCTAAAGCTCCATGCATTCTTTGTCATTGTATTTGTTTTAATCATTACTGCCTTCCTAAAAATATTCTGTGTGTTCAATTAATGAAAAGACTGACGTGTAACCATGCATTTAACTAAATCTCTTTTAGCCCTTTCACTGCTCAGCCTGATTGTTTGGGCATTAGAAAACATTTGTGAAGATATGAACATATGCAGCCTAGACTGTTAGATAGGATAATGTAGAGCCAACCTCCCATGCTATTTTGGTATAACAGCAATGAGGTGCCAGCCATATGTATTTTAACACTTCTCATGGGATATAACATAGGTCTAGTAACTGTCTTCTAAGTGTCTTCTACATTGTCCCCTCTTTCTGAACACTGTAGATCTCCACCAAAATCCTGAAGCCTCCTTTCAGCTGGAGTGCATGGCAGAGGCATCCATCTGCCTTCTTCTGTTGTTCATGCTTTGCCCTGGATGCGTTTGTAAGCCGTGCTGCCTGCCTCCATGTGGGATGTTTACATAACTCACAGACGCACAATTAACTCCCAGAGCAATCTGCTCCTATCTCAGCTGCTGGATTAGCTCCTCTGGCCCCGCCCTGACACTTCTGCTGCCTTATCTGGGGCGTGCTTTGGCTCACTGTTCCACTCAGAGATAAGACACAAGCCAGACGGAGAGATATACTCCCCGGTGGTGGTCGGTCTTTGTGACGCACCAAGCGTGAAGGTTACCATTTGGGATACAATGACCTACCTCCCCCCCGCTCCCACCATAGAGGACGCTGTCATTTCTGTCTGTGTGTAGGCCTAGCGACCCGGAGTATCTCCTTTCATGGGTCATTGTGTGTGTGGTTATACCCATGGGCTGTCAGAGTTAATAAACTCAAGTCATTGTATTGCATTAAAATATATGTATATACACATGTATGGTTGAGGTCCTATCATCTGGGAGGCCTCACAGTGGCATTTTTGGAGGTATGGGTGAGGGTGTTTGAAAGCTGGGTGGTTTCTTTTTTGGAGACTATATTTGCCCTGAGGAGATTTCAGTGGGAGGCAACTGGGCATGGGGAGTGGCTGGTCCTTTTCGCTGCCTCCGAAATGTTCCGGCACCTGCCAGCCTTTTCCTTTAGGGGGCATTGGTGTGACACTGATGCAGACGACGAATGCAGATTGTGTAAATATAGATGTATAGATGGTTTGAATGCTGATTACCTGATAGCCATGGTATATGAGACTCTATACCACAACATCACATCACCGATCAAATTGAGTTGGTAACTGATTTATGAAAGAGACAAGGTATTTCAGGGGTTTGTGATTTATTGTCAATATAGGTAAGGGCTTTGTTCTGGCGCGCTGCTGTGTCCCGGCACTCTGTGCCTAAGAACATCTCTTAGCTGTGGTATATAACATATAGCACACTCCATAATTACTTTTTGCTTATATTAATTGTAAGAGGGACAGAAGTTGATAGAAGCTTGCCTAAGATTACAGCCACTCTTTGACATTTTTGCTAGCTCCTTGTTAGCAATTAGTCAGCAAGTTGCCATCAAAGAGTTTTGTATAAAACGTGCCAATACGTTATAGACTGTAAACAAAATAGAATCAAAGAAGTAAACAAACAAAGATAATCACTCAAAACATGACCTGCAATTGTTATGCCATCTTCGAATCTTACTAACATCTTTGTACTTTAACTGTTTGAGCAAAATACAAGGAAAATCCATGTTAAATATGGGGAGGGAAAAGAAAAGAGGAAGGAGGGAAAGGAAGGGGGAGGGAAATAAAATGAGAAAAAATGGCAGGGTAGGAAATGATGTGTAATCTAATGGAGTCTAATTTCTGTTCTAAATAGTTTAACGCTATCGGACGTTGGTTGTGTTCACACTGAGAATGGGGAAGGTCGTAACAAAGTTCTGTAGAATGGCTGACTCTTATGCTGACTCTTATGCTTCCTTCGTTATGAATTATGTCAACACATGCATTAAAATCATCATCACCCACAAGCAAATTTCAAACTTTCGTAATCAGAAGCCTTGGATGAACAGGGAGGTACACCTTCTCCTGGAGACCTCGTGACGTCGCCTTCAGATCTGCGCGATGCAAAGGCCAACAGCTCAGCCAGGGCTGACCTGAAGAGGGTAATCAAGAGCACCAAACACGACCATACATTGCAGATTGAGCAGCACATCAACAAAAATTCTGACCCCTGAAGCATGTGGAAACGCTATCTTCAATGACTACTGCCCTGTGGCACTCACCTCCATCATCTTGAGAGGCTGGTTCTGCCTCACCTCAATGTCTGCTTACCACACACCGAATCCCTATCAGTTTGCTTACAATCAGAACAGGTCAGTGGAAGATACCATCTCCTTGTCACATCACTCCATCCTGACTCACCTTGACAACAATAACACCTGTGTTAGTATGCTGTTCATTGACTTGAGGTCAGCGTTCGACACCATTATCAAGCTAGCCGTCAAACTCATGGATATCGGCGCCAGTACCTTTCTCTGTAATTGAACAGTCTGCGGAGGAACGTGTATCCAGCTTCAAGTTCCTGGGTATACACATCTCTGACGACTTCTTCTGGATCCTCAACGCTTCCACCCTAGGCAAGAAGGTGCAGCAGCGCCTCTACTGTCTAAGCAGACTGAAGATGTCTCCTGTCTCCTCAGATGATCATGGTAAACCTCTACCGTAGCACAATTGAGAGCATTCTGATCAACTGTATCACAGTGTGGTTTGGCAGCTGCTTCTGACCGGAAGGCCTTGCACTGGGTGGTGAAAACTGCCCAAGTATATCACCAGCTTCCAAGCTCCCTGCCATTACGGACCTCCAAAGCAAGCAGGGTCTGTGTTGGGCGTGTGGCATCTGCAGGGACCCCTCCCACCCCAGCAGCATTCTGTTTGATTCCTTCCATCTAGGAGGTGTTTCAGAGCCTCTGTCCCTGCACCGGCAGGCTGAAGATCAGACTCTTCTCTGCAGCTCTCTCTGTATCCCGGCGGTATGTAAAATGTGCACATAATAATGTGTTTACGGTCATGTCACAAAAAAATCCTGCACCTACCAAACATATTCAATTAATGAAAACTACAAACAAATTCAATTAATTATCATATCAGGAAAACTTAGATTTGCCATAAGATGCACAAAAGCTTCAGTACGTAAGCTAATAATTGTTGCAGTTAAAATGAAAATAAACATGCAATTGTGCATCTTTTAAGGACTGTGAATAATCTCTAATTATATTGTTTAATGTTGTTTGTCATTTCAAGTCGGTGATGATCTGTCGGTAGTAAATGCACATGCCATAGTTATTCTACGAATGAGCTGTGAGTGTTAATGTCAGATTCCAGAAGAATGTCTTTGCCTTTTTACACAGGGCTGGCATTGGAACGGAGGCAGTAATGAAATGAAACTTCTGGTCAGATATGCCCAAGTCAAACGTCAGCCAATAAATTCCCACTCCCCTCTCACATACTAGTTCAAAAGTGTGCTCCTTATGTGTGGGAAAATCAACCTTATTACACATATCGAAACAATCCAATACACTGTAAATTTAAATTCACTGGCATGTTTGTTGTGAGATTGGTCAACCATAAGTAGAAGAGAACTACAAACCTGATTCCAAAAAAGTTGGGACACTGTACTAATTGTGAGTAAAAAAGGAATGGAATAATTTACAAATCTCATAAATGTATATTTAATTCACAACAGAATATTGATAACATATCGAATGTTGAAAGTGAGACATTTTGTATTGTCATGCCAAATATTGGCTCATTTTGGATTTCATGAGAGCTACACATTCCAAAAAAGTTGGGACAGGTAGCAATAAGAGGCCAGAAAAGTTAAATGTAGAGATAAGGAAGAGCTGGAGGACCAATTGGCAACTTATTATGTCAATTGGCAACATGATTGGGTATAAAAGAGCCTCTCAGAGTGGCAGTGTCTCACTGTCTCTCAGAATGGGCAGAGGAACACCAATTCCCTCCAATGCTGCGGCGAAAAATAGTGGAGCAAAATCAGAAAGGAGTTTCTCAGAGAAAAATTGCAAAGAGTTTGAAGTTATCATCATCTACAGTGCATAATATCATCTAAAGATTCAGATAATCTGGAACAATCTCTGTGCGTAAGGGTCAAGCCCGGAAAACCATACTGGATGCCCGTGATCTTCGGGCCCTCAGACGGCACTGCATCACATACAGGAATGATACTGTAATGGAAATCACAACAAGGGCTCAGGAATACTTCCAGAAAACATTGTCGGTGAACACAATCCACCGTGCCATTCGCCGTTGCCGGCTAAAACTCTATAGGTCAAAAAAGAAGCCATATCTGAACAGGATGCCAAGGCCAAGGATAATTTAAAATGGACTGTGGCAAAATGGAAAAGTGTTCTGTGGTCAGACAAATCAAAATTTGAAATTAATTTTGGAAAACTGGGACACCATGTCATCCGGACTAAAGAGGACAAGGACAACCGAAGTTGTTATCAGCGCTCAGTTGAGAAGCCTGCATCTCTGATGGTATGGGGTTGCATGAGTGCGTGTGGCATTGGCAGCCTACACATCTGGAAAGGCACCATCAATGCTGACAGTTATATCGAAGTTCTAGAACAACATATGCTCCCATCCAGATGTTGTCTCTTTCAGGGAAGACCTTGCATTTTCCAACATGCCAGACCACATACTGCATCAATTACAATGTCATGGCTGCATAGAAGAAGGATCCGGGTATTGAAATGGCCAGCCTGCAGTCCAGATCTTTCACCCATAGAAAACATTTGGCGCATCATAAAGAGGAAGATGCGGCAAAGAAGACCTAAGACAGTTGAACAACTAGAAGCCTGTATTAGACAAGAATGGGACAACATTCCAATTAATAAACTTGAGCAACTTGTCTCCTCAGTCCCCAGACATTTGCAGTCTGTTATAAAAAGAAGAGGGGATGCCACACAGTGGTTAACATGGCCTTGTCCCAACTTTTTTTAAATGTGTTGATGCCATGAAATTTAAAATCAACTTGGTGGAGAGTGCCTGCCTCAAGTGGAGGAGTTTAAGTATCTAGGGGTCTTGTTCACGAGTGAGGGAAGGATGGAACGGGAGATTGACAGACGGATCAGTGCAGCTTCTGCAGTAATGCAGTCGATGTATCGGTCTGTCGTGGTGAAGAAAGAGCTGAGCCGCAAGGCGAAGCTCTCGATTTACCAGTCAATCTACGTTCCTACTCTCACCTATGGTCATGAGCTTTGGGTCATGACCGAAAGGACAAGATCCCGGATACAGGCGGCCGAAATGAGCTTCCTCCGCAGGGTGGCCGGGCGATCCCTTAGAGATAGGGTGAGAAGCTCGGTCACCCGGGAGGAGCTCAGAGTAGAGCCGCTGCTCCTCCACATCGAGAGGGGTCAGCTGAGGTGGCTTGGGCATCTGTTTCGGATGCCTCCGGAACGCCTTCCTGGGAAGGTGTTCCGGTCCCTTCCCACCGGGAGGAGACCCCGGGGAAGACCTAGGACACGCTGGAGGGACAATGTCTCCCGGCTGGCCTAGGAACACCTCGGTGTCCCCCCGGAAGAGCTAGAGGAAGTGTCTGGGGAGAGGGAAGTCTGGGCATCCCTGCTGCGGAAGATGATGGTTGGATGGAACTTAAAGTGATACATTTTCTCAGTTTAAACATTTGATATGTCATCTATGTTGTATTCTGAATAAAATATTGAAATTTGAAACTTCCACATCATTGCATTCTGTTTTTATTCAAAATTGTACAGTGTCCCAACTTTTTTTGGAATCGGGTTTGTAGATACAGACTTCAGCTGAGTGATTATCTCTGCGAAGTCAATCAAAAAGCAGTTAAAAAAGATAAGGAAGGTGGCAGACCATAATGACCAACATATTGTTTGATTTGTTACCAAGTTTAACATTCAAAGGAGGCAGTGTTTTCAATTGGAATCTGTGTCCCTTTGAATTCTGAGCAAAAGATAATTGATATCCCACCTCCTCTGGGGCCAGTTGTGAGGCTTTGCAATGTTCTTAAAACCGAGAGATGTGGCCTGCTTTAGTAGTATGCAATCATTTCATTGTTGCACAGTCTCTGTCAAGAACAGCAAATCAATATTGCAATGAACAACAGAATCAGCTTAACATATAGCTTTGTCACTGAGCAACCAATTGTTAAAACGTGCTATTAGCAGAGAGGCTAGTGCATGTTAGGGCAAGCATAGGGTTATCTGCCGTCGTTGGTACTCTGTTCGCGATCAATATTTGCTGACTATTTGCCAAGTCCTCTGGACAAACAGGTAAGAGCAGAGCAAACTGAGAATTCAATAAACTTCCCTGAAGTCACTTGATGCAGGGTCTGGGGCGAGGACTGGGCATGAGGCACCATTGCTGGGATGAGGCCCATCTGCAAGAGTTTACATGTCATTTTCTAATTTGGCAGGAGAATTAATAAAAGGCCAAAGAAATTGCCTTTCATCTGTCTGGTTATCATTTGTACATTCCAAACTGAGAATAGAACACTTAATCTTGGGCACTATGTTCCTTATCAAAACATTCAAAACTGAGAGAATACATCACTAATGTGCAAGCTCTGGAATCTTTCTACAGGGACCATGGTGTTTTGATTGGGGTATGCACTCTCCTCTTTGCCACCTGAAGTTCATCATTAGTTCATTGCGTTAACTTAGCTTCACTCTGCCAGGGCTGAAGAAAACCTTGCATGGTCAGCTGGTGACAGATTCCATTAATTCTTTAAAGTTCTTCTCAGTGGCCTCTCTATATGTTTCTCAATCCCCTTGAAAACAGTCTTGTAACAGCTCTGGAAACCAAGGTCCCCATTTAGCAGGATGAATCGCATATGCTTGTAAAAGTGAATTTACAATGAAAAGAAAATACATAACATTTTTACTTTCATTTAACCCCTTGAACTTGGTGCTAAAGTGTTCGCATTTTTATAAACTTGGATGAAGGAAAATTCCCTTGACTGTTATCATATTTGATTAATTTCAGTTGGAATCCATCTCCAAACAATTTAAATCGTCAGAGAATTACCTGCTAATTACCATTACTATCTTCTGCAAACCTATATGTGCTACAGTTAAACGTTGTCTTCATTGAAATGAATTGTTAATAATGTGTGATTTAAATCTGGATTGGTCACGACAGGCCTCTGACCTATAAATTGTAACATGCTCAAATTGACTGATAAAAAAGTTCACAATGCTGAATCTAACAAATCTAACAAACAACATACTTAGACTACAATATGCATTATCCAAAGATGTAAACTGGTAAAAAATCTGAATTGTCTTATTGCAAACTTCCAGAGGTTACGTGGTACACTTTTCTGAAAAATACTACATGCGGCTACTTATGTTTAAAGGTGATGTATTGGTGTCTGATTGGCATGAGCATTGAAATAATGAATCTGGTCTTGCTCCAAGTATACACAGAATCATAAATAAAAATAGAGATTGGGAAGCCAATAAAGACATCTGACATTGGCACTGGAAGAATTCTACTATCAGCAGCAACAGCAGTGTCCAAAGGAGAAAGCAATGTTATTTACCAGATAAACACAATTGTCAGTATTGTGTTTAGGACAGTGGTGTGGACAAACAGTGGTGTGGCCAAACAGTGGTGTGGCCAAAGCACTGCACACACATATGTTTTCCCTTACTGCGTAACAAAAAAACACTTTTGTGTGAATCTCAAAATGTACATACAATTGTTCACATAATAACTATCATAGGTTAATAAATGTGAGCTCATAAATGTAAGCCTCAGACTTATAAATAACTTTAAAATCTATATTGAATAAAGTTGTTTTACAAATGTATTTGCCTAAGTGACCTTGAATATATTTTTTTCTTTCCTGGAAACTGAATTATCTCCAAATTACTTTTCAAATGTTTTCAACAGCATTGCAGATAATCATGTCTCTTGTAAGATGCTCACAGTGAATAAAATAATAAACTGCTGATTAACCCCTGAATCATAAAGTTCTACACAAATGCATTTACTAACTTAGGCCTTGATTGCCAGTCATTTCAGCAACTAAGGAATCCATATACTTGATAACACAATTCAGAAAAAAACAACATTTATATACATATTTTGTTGGACTGTAAAAGGTTTCTGGAAAAAGGCTTTATCCCTGACCATTTTAAATTCCCCTTCTATACCCCAGCCAAAAGACCTTTGCCCCATTACTGATTAGCGTGCTACAGACCATTCATTTCAGCACCACATTATCTCAGTGGGCTGTCTTTTGTAAGAACATGTACATCTACACCCACTCTTTGTGAATAAGAGCTAAATGAGTTAGGGCTAAATGCTGACATATCTTAAATAATAATGAAGGTTTTTCTTTTCAGCAATTCACAATTAAGTCCTTGATGCCTTGCTAGCTATGGACACAAAGAAATCCACAGGGGCCAAAATGCTGGTCTGCTTAAGTGTGCAACTCTGCTCATTACAGGCTCTTTAACCCATATTTTAAATTTAACATTGGTCTCAGGAGAATGTACCACAGTGTGGAAAGCTGCTTATGTGCTTCCTCTCCATAAAGCTAAGGACACTGGCAACCTTGATAACAATGGGCTAGTTTCATAACTATCTGGCTAAGAGTTATGAGTGTATCTAACAGAAGCATTGGTGAACTAAAACCCTTCCATTTCAAAGGAGCGTTTCACCCAGGGGATCCTTAGTTTGTTTGTATAATTTTTTAAGAGATTTCTAGGGCAGTGAGATTGGATTCACACATCATTTTCCAGAGGGAGGACAGGAATGGGCTTTGTTTTATGTCGGACTGTGTATTGAAGGGAGAGCAGGTTGTCTTTTGGCGTAGAGATATATTGATAAATGTAGAAGGTATCTATAGTTTTCCTATTTAGGTCAGTTACTGCCTCAGTTACTTGGGTGCTTTACTGGCTACTGAGATTTTAAAACTGAGAGAATACATCACTGATGTGCAAGCTCTGGAATCTTTCTACAGGGACCATGGTGTTTTGACTGGGGTATGCACTTCATTTTTAGTTCATTTTGTTAACTTAGCTTCACTCTGCCAGGGCTGAAGAAAATCTTGCATGGTCAGCTGGTGACAGATTCCATTAATTCTTTAAAGTTCTTCTCAGTGGCCTCTCTATATGTTTCTCATATATATATATTTTTTTAAACAAGTGGCATCTTTCATAGAACTAACAACCAGATTTAGTGGAACGAAAGCATGAATTTGAGTCAATTTTTTTTTTTATTGTCATTGGAAAAGTTATTTCTACCGGTAAACGTGTTTATGTAAACTGGAGTGGCATTTGCTCACTCTAGAATGTGTTGAGAAGTAGCATTTATTGCTAACAATAGCACATTTAATTGGTGAGTAATGGTGAATATCCTCTGAATAACAGTCAGAATCACAGCTTTTTACTGCCATGAATTGGTAATGGCAATGGTTGAGATGAAAATTGGAATGGTGTTGCCCTTTTTGCTTAATCTTTGGACATCAGGATGAGTACCTGTTGCTAATGGGGATCCTAATTTAATGGATTTTAAGTATGCAATTTAATTTTGAAAATACAGCAGTGTCCTTAACCAAACCTGATGTTGTAATATGTATCATTTAACTGTAGGTAAATACTATATACAGTGACTATATAATCTTTTGGCTCTATATTCCAGCACAATGATTTTGAATGGACACGATCGTTTGTGCTGACTGTCAGTTTTCATTTGAGTTCATTCATATTGGATAAAATCACAGCATGGTTGGTACATACAATACTTAGTCTTACATTCTAATTCATAAAATACATTTGTTTGCCATCAATCTACACACAAAACCTAATAAAGACTGAAATAGCTCGTTAATAAGTATTCAGAACCTTAATTCATTTTGTGTCTTTGGCAGCGATCACATCTTGACACAGCGAAGACTTCTTGAATATTCCTCTCCCACGTTTGCACACCTCTCGTTGGACACATCCGGGCGTTGTGCCTCAAGTTGAGTATGACAGGGGCACTGAGTGTCTCCACTTGCATTAGGGTCCCCAGATATGCCATAGATCCTGTTGATAAATGCAGGTCCTGTAGTCTTTGCGGCATCTACCAATGCCTCAGAAACACCAAAAGGCTTGGCCATTCCCTGTGTCTCCAGTGTAATGGGGAGAGACACTGGGAGCAGACACATTGCAGGTGTTCGGTGCCCTGGGGGGCGTTTTATTAATTAACTCAGGGGTGAGAGGAGACTCAAAACTAAAAGACAAACTACTCTCCAGAGGTGTCTGCATTGTCTCAGGGGTGGTCTGCAAGCAGTAGCTTGGGAGGAATGGGCTCGACAGCCTTTGTATCGATGGCGTATTTTCATTGATGTGCAGGAACGGGGCTGGCACTGTTTGCTGCCCCCGGTAGGTTCTGGAACCAGCCAGCCTTCTTTGGGGTCATTGCTATACTACCTGCTATAACCACCTGGTCTCATAGACAACTATTACAAAAGACTGCACGCTGTCATTGATGCTAAAGGGGGCAATGCACAGTATTAAGAAATAAGGGTATGCACACTTTTGAACAGGGATCATTAAATGTTTTGGTTTTATGATTGTGCCATTTTGTTATGACCTACAATTGAATATGAATCCCATAAGAAACAAAAGTAATGTGTTTTGCCTGCTCATTCATGTTTTCTTTACAAAAAGTACACATACAGCTCTGGAAAAAAATAAGAGACCACTGCACCTTTTTCTTTCCTTTCCAGAAAAGTTAGAAAGGAAGGTTTTGAGTGAGGATCAGAAGGGTTAAATTTAAGAGACAACTGCAAATTGAACACTTCTGTTCCTCATTCAATACTTTCCTTTTCAACTTTTTTGGTAAGGAAAGAAATATGTGCAGTGGTCTCTTAATGTTTTCCAGAGCTGTATATACACTCACACACATACATAGTTTGCTCGGAATGGGTCAGGTTTCATTTCTTCGGATTGTCCATTAGAATCTTATGAGATCCTTTTAACAGCCATTGAGTGAGCAGCTAAGTTCAGAGAATACACAATTAACTTGGCATAACCCCATATGTGGGCTATCGATTTCTTAATGCAAGGCCCCAGGTTATGGTGCATTAGCCTGCCAGTCTATACCCGTGCTGACTCCCTCAAATGCTGCCTGCATGTGTGTGTAATCTAGGAAATGCTCCTTATATTACTGGCCTCATTCAGGGATCCTTTCACAGATGATTCATATGCTATTGACGTACGTGGTCTGGTGTTTGTTTGGTAATTACACAAAATGAAATGGAGAAGCCTCTTAGATCGAGTGCTTTTGGGCCCGTATCACAGTGAGGTTAAAAGGACCTGTCTCTTGTCCTTTAAATGTAGTCCCTACAGGGGAAGAGAGAAGGTCACCAGTCGCTGGTTGGCAGACTTGATGGATATCGACTTATGATGCATTGAATGTGTTTGTACAGAAGAACCCTCTCACATGCACACACAGTACAAAATGAAAACACGTACAATCACTGTCAACTTCGTTTATATGTTTGTATATTGTGCACCCCATGAAAAGGTAGGTGCTACTTTGGCAGGAGAAATCTATCTTTATGGGGACAGAACAATTAATTGCCATGCAAAATAATTTTGTCAACAACCCCTACACCTCAACCCTAATCTCTAACCAAAATTCTAAGTCACCCAAACATTGACCCAAAATTTTTACCAAAACACCAAAATAGCCTTGGGACCCTGCAGAATCGGTTATTTTCCAATCAGTGAGGGATTGTAACGTCCAAGGTTAATATTTCAGGTCCTATTATTTTGATGCCATGACTCATTGATGCATAATGCACTGATTTGGTTTTTAATGAGATGTCTAAACAGTGAGGACAATAATACTTCATGCTTTTTAAAAGTACAAATTAAAATACAAAATGGGCCACAGCAAAATGTACAGTTGTGTGTAAATGTATAAAATTTTGCATGAACAAAGTGCGCAGAAACACCATATACAGTGGATATAAAAGTCTACACACCACTTTTAAAATGTCATGTTATTGTGATGTAAAAGAATGATACAAAGATAAATCATGTCAGAACTTTTTCCACCTTTAATGTGACCTATAATGTGAACAATTCAATTGAAAAACAAACTGAAATCTTTGAGGGGGAAAAGAAATACCCACAATAACCTGGCTGCATAAGTATGCACACCCATAAACTAATACTTTGTTGAAGCACCTTTTGATATTATTACAGCACTCAGTCTTTTTGGGTAGGAGTCTATTAGCTTGGCACATCTTGACGTGGCAATATTTGCCCACTCTTCTTTGCAAAAGCGCTCCAAATCTGTCAAATTGCGAGGACATCTCCTGTGCACAGCCCTCTTCATATCACCCCACAGATGTTCAATTTGATTCAGGTCTGGGCTCTGGCTGGGCCATTTCAAAACATTAATCTTCTTCTGGTGAAGCCATGCTTTTGTGGATTTGGATGTGTGCTTTGGGTCGTTGTTCTGCTGAAAGGTGAACTTCTTCTTCATCTTCAGCTTTCTAACAGACGCCTGAAGGTTTTGTGCCAAAATTGCCTGGTATTTGGACGTTTTTCTTTGTAAGAAAAGGCTTCCGTCTTGCCACCCTACCCCATAGCCCATTCATATGAAGAATACGGTGGATGTCACATGTAGAGTGAGGAGAACAAGTATTTGATACACTGCAGATTTTGCAGATTTTCCCACTTAAAAAGCATGTAGAGGTCTGTCCTAGGTACCATAGGTACATAGGTACACTTCAACTGTGAGAGACGGAATCTAAAACAAAAATCCAGAAAATCACATTGTATGATTTTTAAATAATTAATTTGCATTTTATTGCATGACATAAGTATTTGATCACCTAACAACCAGTAAGAATTCCCGGCTTTCACAGACCTGTTAGTTTTTCTTTAAGAAGCCCTCCTGTTCTGCACTCATTACCTGTATTAACTGCACCTGTTTGAACTCGTTACCTGTTAAAAAGACACCTGTCCACACACTCAATCAAACAGATTGAGCCAGTTGTAGCACACAGCCAGTATTCCTGCAGTTCCTTTAATGTTGCTGTGGGCCTCTTGGAAGCCTCCCTGATCAATTTTCTTCTCATCTTTTCATACATTTTGGAAGGATGTCCAGTTCTTGGTAATGTCTCTGTTGTGCCATATTTTCTCCACTTGATGATGACTGTCTTCACTGTGTTCCATGGTATATCTAATGCTTTGTAAATTATTTTGTACCCTTCTCCTGACTGATATCTTTCAACAATGAGATCCCTCTGATGATTTGGAAGCTCTGCGGACCATGGCTTTTGCTTAATCAGAGATTAATCAAGGTCACTTTAAATGATGGCAGGTGTGTAATGACATGAGTTTGAATGTGATTGTTTAATTCTGAACACAGCCACATCCCCAGTTATAATAGGTTGTGCACACTCAGTTTGTTTTTCTATTGAATATTTCACATTACAAGTTGAAAGATTTCTCATAGAAATTTCTCATAATCTCATAGACTTTTTCTATCCACTGTAGGATATGTAAGATCTTCAGTATTTGTCATACCTCAAGTGTCAAGTTGGACTTATGAAGAAATATTGAAATCAGCATACTGTATGTTTTTTTAAAATATAATTATTCAGAATTGAATAGATTAGAAGCATATAATATGTTAATATATGATGAATGAAGGGAACATCATTTGAAGAATTAAAAGAAAAATACTGAAATATAATAATTGGATAAGTCTTCACTCCCAAGTTAATACTTGGTAGAAATACATCTGGCAGTAATTGCAGCTATATGAGTCTCTTGAGAGCTAGATTTGGCAATAGTGGACGATTTGTCCATACAAAACAGTTAGAGCTTTTTTCGGTTCTTTGGGGAGGGTATATAGACAGTAATCTTCAAGTCAAGCCACACATTTTAAATTGGATTTAGGTCAGGGTTTTAACCAGGTCACTTGAAGACATAAAAACATTTTCATCTGTAGCCACTTCCCTGGCAGTGTGCTTTTGTTTGTTGTCCTGCAGAAATTTGAACTTATATTCCAGTTCCAGTGTTCTTGCAGAGGGAAGCAGGTTTTCCTAAAGGGCCTCTCTGTGGATTCCTCCCTTAATTTTTTCCTTCTATACTGACCCTTGAAGTCCCTTGAAGATGGCACACATCCGTTTAAAAATATACTTTCACCGCCATGCTTCATGTTAGGGATGCTGCTCATTGGGTGAAGTACCTTGTTGGGTTGCGACAACGTAGCATTTTGTCCAATTTGAACTGTCAAAATATTGGCACTTTTGCACTTCATTCAAAAAACAGTTGAAAATCAAACATATTTTGGTACACAGCAGAAGTTTCCCCAATGCTAACTGCTGACATGTAAAATTTATGAAAGAAAATGAATCCCACACTTTGATGTTTTTAGGTTTTGTTTATGTTATGATAGGAGGCTGAATTTAAGTCTGGCCATGTACTTTTTTAGTTTCACGTTAATTAAATTTAGCTTTGCCAAGCACTAGCTGTCTTGTGTCATTTACTGATACCCCTCATTAAAAAATCAAATATCAAATAAAACTTATGTTCAACATTTCAAACAATAAAAATAAAGATGAAACAGGGAATACAATAATACAGGCCTTTATAAATGGTCTGACTGAAGATACACACCTACGTTATATTGCAAAGTTCCATGGAAACCATGTATAGTATCTCATTTCTATCATGACCATACAAATGCTTCATTACTTCATATCGGAAAACAGAATGCTCCTGTTTTGAGGTCTCTGCACAAACGGTGTGTTTTCGATGACCAATGAAGTTCATGGAAGTAGGTGGGCGTAGTGATGGAACACAAAATAACTATATCTGATGAAAAGAACCTGGAGTGAAGGCATGACGATTGTCAATGACCCTTAGTCATTGACCAATGAAATGTATAGAATTGGACATCTACTGTTCCGTGTCTTTTTAACTATGTGTTGTAACTGGTTTGCTAGATAGCTGTTACACAAGATGGCCAGCTAGCTAACATACTGTACTGCTTTCTAATGAATCTCATTCTCACATCGATTTGGAGTAGGGAAATCGCTTGGACTGCTATAATTGTTGATGCGTTTTCTGTAAAAATGTCCATGGCTTGAAATTGTTGGCTTGAGTGGATTGACAACACTGTACCGAAAGGTTATATACAGCTCCGGAAAAAAACTAAGAGACCACTGTAAAAAAGTTGCAAAAAATAAAAAGTTTTGAGTGAGGAATAGAAGCGTTCAGTTTGCAGTGGTTTCTTAATTTTAACCCCTCTGTTCCTCACTCAAAACCTTCCTTATCGACTACAAACAGTATTGGGGCATATGTCTTTGGGTTATGGTTTGTGAGTTCCTGTTGTTAATGGGCTATGGTAAATGTATAAGTGTGAAGGGTGAATTAATTCAGTTGCAAACTATTTAACTCTACTACGCTTTAATTTTAAATCTCTCTATGAACAGAGATTCTGTTGAGGTCTGGCTATGAAAAGCTGGCCAGAATCTCTTAATTTAATTGATATTTACTCATTTGAATACATTTCTGTCTGAGTTTACACTAGGTAACAGGGTGACCACGTTATAGGATATGATCACACTGCTGATAAACATTTTCCAAATTAATATACAAGATGCATGGTTTCACATTTGCAAAAGCAGTTTACTCACCTCCACTTGGAAAGGTTTACAGCAGGAAGAGAAGGCGAATTAGAACCTGAGTGAAATGTTTTATTGCATGGTCATCTCTCTCTGTGCTCATGTCCGTTAAAGTCAGCCTTTCTCACTTGGGAAAATATGTCTTTTATTTTACACATGCCTCAACAGGGAGCCCATAAATAGCACCTTTCTGAACAGAAAATAAAGAATATATATATAAAAAAATGCTTTCCCCCTCATTCTCTTTTGCTGCATCTCACTCCCCCCTCTGTATTCTTGTACTATCTATTTCCCTATCTTTAGTTACCATCTCTCCTGTATCTTCTTCTTATTGCTCTTTACTGCCCTTGCCTTTGTCTCTCTCCATTGTCTCTCACTCCCCTCCCTTCATTTTGACTTGGTGGGGAACAGTCTGCTGGGATGTGGCCTGATAAACATAACTCCAATTTGCTTTTCTCTGCTGGCATGAGTGAAACAACAGAATGATAAATCCAGCCAGGCAGATCAAACACCCCGTTCTTCCGGTTCTGTCCCATGATGGATACGTTACCCTGCCCTCCTGCTGCTGCCCTATCACAGCTTTCTGATGGCACACATCTGGCGCCGGCTCAGCCAATCAGCATGTGAGGTTTGTTGCCTATTATGGTCATTTTCCATCGCTCTGTCCCACAGGCTCTCTGCATTATAGAGGAGCAGAGGGTGAGAAAAATGTGGGAGATCTTTGCCGCAGCTTTGCTCCCAAGCTCGGTTCTTGCCTTCTCCTTACCATATTTGCATGTGTGCCAGGTTGTTTCACACAGGTGAGAGTGCCTGGGGTGGAATGTGGAGGAGGAGGTTGTCTACGCATGTGCGCAGTGCCTCTAGAAAGAGGTCAGGCAGAAAGTGCTCACCATGCTGTGAACTAAAAAGACAGCCAAGTGAAAAGGCTTGCATTAGAGCTGCTTTATTGCATTATAGACCTTCATCAGCTGCTCTGTTTGAACTTCTCCGTTTTAAGCAGTACCATCCTGCTGTACCTCCACGGGACCCCTAGATTAATGGTAATTATTGATAAGTGTTTGCCTTTTAAAGACTCACCAGCGCAATTATAAACTGTGCACTTCCTCTGTGATCTCACTTGAAGAAGCACAATTATTCATAGTATCTCTGTCCTTGGTGATCTGAAAAAAAACATCTGAGATTCAGGAACTTTCAGATTAGCTATAGATTGGGTTGAAAGGTAGGCAGGTAAAGTGGTGGACTTCGTTCACTAGAGTTTGAGTGTTAGATAGGGTTAGGCTATCTGTGGGTTATTCTTTATTTGACAAATTAAAATATAATAACTCTCCTGGCTTTTTCAGTCAAATACACCAAACATTCTTTACTCTACTGACAATTCTCAAAACTTAATTCTTCATGATGGTTATGTGGCAGAAGAGAGAGACTGAATTCTCTCTATTGTTGAAAGCTTTACTAAAACTATTCATTTAATTATTTGTAAATAGTTCTCTGTTGTCTTTTCTAATAATCCAACCTGGTAGAATTAGCCAAGATAATTATGGTAATCAATCATGTTTTCCACTAGCCAATCACATTTCTATACAGGTCAAATTGATCACTAGAGAAAAATGTATGAACTACATAACTATTGAGCATACAATACAAAACAAAAATGTATGTCATTGTGTCATGTGTAATTCTGTAAATAATTGGGATTCTAAGAAGATTTTGCCTTTATTGTGAAAAACAAAAAAATGAAGGACATAGAACTAAGAAAAACAAATTAAATTTTCAAGGTGAGGGCTGCATTTTCCATCAACACAGAATCTTCCTGCATTTCACTGGTAGCTAAAGGCTATCTACATTTCCTGGTTGTAACCAAACCACAATATCCAGAAGTCATATTGATTTTATAGTGATTTTCAATCATTAGAAGCAGCCATTTTTTCACTGTCTCAAAAAAGCCTAGCTAGCTAACGAGCTTATGAGAATCTGAACTGCCACTCTCCCAGCACTACATTCTTGAAAATTGCTGTGGTGCATAATTATGTCTGAGACCTCCAACCACTCATAATTATCTAGGGAGACACAAAAAAGTACTGTTTAATGGTAGATTTTCTCCTAAATACCAGCTCAAAAGTTCCAGTTAATTTGATACGCTCAATTCCCTTTGATAAGATGTGCCGATTCCTATAAACGCCCAGCTTGTGTTTATGAGCATGGTAGCTTTCGTCTAGCAGTGTAGTTATGTTAGCTTGAGTGATCCAGATATGCTCGGCTTCTGCAGTGTTTCTTCACTCTCTCTGGAAAGTGGTCTACAACATGCCACTGTCTGCTAGCTGATAAATGGAATAGAATGGTTTGTGAACACAGTATTCTGAAATAAGGAGCCACAAAGCAATGCTTTTACACTAGGTCCGTTGAAAGTACAGTATATTGCTGTGTAGGTAATTAAGACCACTTAAAAAGGATCCAAAAAGGTTCATTAGACTATTGTGTTTACTAAATTGTTTAATACGATTTAAGAGATTTAAGGACATGGCGCTTACATGTTTTTCAAAAGGGGATCACTGAACCCCTCCAGTCACGCCCTCTATCCAACCTTTGGCTTTCATCAGCAGCACTTCATCAGAAAACCCGAGACCATAGGAAGAACTCTTATTTATTGAAATGTACTGAAGAGCAGCCAATTACCAAGTGTCAGTCTATAGTCTACAATCGCCAAAAAGCATGTGTTCGGCCAACAACATTATTAGCCTTTATCAACCAAGAGGTATGAGGGAGTTGAGCACGCGCCATTCCGTGCGTTCGGAGGCCTTGGGCGCCGCAGCCACACTGAACTACTAATCACACATTTTCTTTAGGTTGGCAGAAGGCCACGGTCTTACACCATCACGTCTGTCCCATATTCCAAATCGAGGCAGGATTCTCTGGTGGGGGAAACGTTAAATGGAAGTGTGTGGGTTTGTGTGACTGAGTCAAAAAGAGTTTCCCACTGCACTTTAAAACGTCCCCGATATAATTAAAACACACTATTACACTGAAGGGGAATGAGGATAGCATGTATTTGCCAAGGCATGAGAAGCGTCCCACATCTACATGAGAGGGTTCCCTTGCGTTATTGACAGGGAGATCATTTTATAACACTGATGACTTCACAGTTCGGTGATTTATGTAATAACAGCATTATGATGATTTAGCATAACGGCGAAGATGTCTTGGAGACAGAAACAGTTGTAAAGAACAGGCTCTTACACTTTAAATATGTTTTCCAGCGCACACAAAGCAGCCAGCATACAGAATACTATTTTGGTTGGATGCTTGATTTGGTTCAGACGTATTGCAATAGATGAAAAAAAAATATTAAAAAGAAGAAGCACCACCGGGAATTCTGTGCAAATTGCAGTTTACGAATTCATCTACATTTCTCTGTATGTGCGGAAAAAGATAAAAAAAAGTATGTGAATTGAGTTTTCAGAAATAAAAGCCTAATAGGTATGGGAGAGGGGCTAACTCTGAAGCTGGTGATGAATTTCTCCGTATGGAGTAGGACTGGGGGGTAATTATATAAAGGTCTGGTCTAGGCTCTAGAGTGATTCAAACCTAATTCATTTTTTCCTCAGGGATCCCTCTTTCCCTCTAAAGTCATTTGGATTGTCTGCCATTGTGCTACAACCAAAGGGTTACACAGGGTTATTAGCTTTGTAGTGCCATGAGGCAATGATAAGGAAACAAGTGTGGTTGTAATATGTTGGTAGAACTCCAAAGGAGGAGATGGAGAGAATAGAAGAACAAGAGGTGGTGTAACAGAAGGTAAATCATCAGCCACAAACAGGCTGCTAGTCTCTAGAGAATGATTCCACATTTTGGTTTTATTATAAAAAATTTCACACACCATAAAAATTACATGTACAAAACTATAAGATTTGGAATTGCGTTATGTACAGTTACAAAAGATAAAGCCAAATAAAAAGTGACAGAGAACACAGAAGAAGGTGAGTCCCCAGTTATGAGCATTTTTCTTTCTTTCAGTCTGTCTGTTTAATTCAGTTCTCACTAGGTTGGCTCAAAGGGGAAAAAACTCAGCACAAGAGGAGAGGGTGATGAAGACCATGGTAATGAAGAGGTGTTGGTGACGCACAGACATGCGGTTCAGTTTGCTTAGTCCTTGTTAGTTGGCATTGGAGTTTTTTATCCTATATGTCATTGGGTCCTTTGAGTCTGGACGGAACCAAACATACTCTACCTGTGGAGAGAAAAGAGAAATGGTGAAACCAGTGAATAGTATATAAGACTTTGCCTTATTTAACATCACTACCTGTTGACCACATACTGCAAAATCCACTAAATCAATGTTAATCATGAAGAGCCGTCATTTTGTTGAATCCTTGCCATACTAAACCTGCATGTGATGTAACAGAAAACATCTAATAATTCCCTTATGGAAAAAGACCAAAGTAAATCAGCTGAATACTGTGTCCGAGGCAAACACAGGTAGAATGACAAACGCTGGCATCAGTGCGGTCACTGTGCTTGCACGATGCCCTCTGTTTTGATCCATGCAGCATTGAGCTCCACTGATGTTTGGTGCATAATGTAAATGGCCGCCCTCACAGTAACAGCCAAACTTCGCCTGGGCATGCCTGTGTGGCCATCAAACAAAACAGGATTATAAGGAGAACAACCCAGTGCCATTGAACAGCCATTGAAGTGAATAGATGCTTTTCCAGTACAGTGCGAAATTACATTTTGGACTCCGCGGCCTTACTCGTCCTCAATGTCCCACACACTGTCCACGGAACGGCGATAGGAGCTAAGCCCTCATGGTAGCCTGACTAAGCCTGCCTCAGGCAGGGAATGTCATGGTTCTGGATGTATGGCAGGTGGTGAGCTAAACACAAGCCTGGCAGACATTTCAAATGAACACTTCTGCTTGAATCCACATATTGAAAAAGCACTTTAAAATATGATAGCATATCACTGTGCCTGGCAATAGCAGTCACAGGCTGGCTGGCACTAGGTGTGGTTTGGATTGAAGAGGAAAGGAAGCAAGGCTGAACAGGTGTGATAGCAAGAGTCATAATGATAGATGCCTTTTTTGGAAATTATGTTTCCTTGTAAGACAGGCTACATTATTTGAAGCAGGAGGCCCTGAGCTTACTAAGCCCTGTAGGGGACATGCTGACTTGAGACAGTACTTTTTTGTGCTTGTCAGCACGCTGAATGTAGCATGCTTTTTATGTCAAAAGCATAACTGCATGAACATCTTAAACCCTTACATCACAAACATATTTTAGATACATGGAATGTTGACTTAACCATTGGAAAAATGAACAATTATTGCAAATTCACCTAATGCATTTCATTTTAATTTAAGTTATCAACATTTAAATGACATATTTATTTGCTAAATCTCCAACAGACACGTAGTAGAAGCAAGATGTAAAAATCAATCTGAAAAACAAACCAATGCAAATGGAAAGGCATTTGTTTAGCTCACAGGAGAAACTAACAGGACTTTATAATCAAAATAATTGGAAGTAACATATTTCAGCTCAAATTACACTGGCAAACTCAAGACCTTCCTGGAAAGATTATAGATTCTGAAAGTTCAAACACCATTACAATGTTAAGCTGGTGTTTGTGGAAGATTCTAGAAAATCAGATATCCTATGCACTGTCAGTTATATCTGCAGTAATGACACCCACATCCTACAACCGGTTGCATACATACTAAGGAAAAAGTGTGGAACTGATGTAACATGAGGTCTACACAAACAGTGATCGGCAGTACAAAGATCTGTGGCAGATCTGAGGCAGTACACCCAATGAAACCCAATGCCTCACTGGAGTCAGAAAACATGAAATGGTGAATACAGCCATGATCATTTTGACCAAAGCAAGAGCAGTTCACATGGATTTTCAAAAGCAAAAAAGGGTGTCCATGGTGACAGTGATGTGAGCTAGCTACTGTCCGCGAGCCAAATTCTGTAAAGCTGACCTTGCCAAGAAGCAGGAGTCTGTAGTATGTGGAAATAATAAGCTACTTGACAGTGTATAACTACGGCGATCAGCCATAATGTTATGACCTTCTGCCTAATATTGTGTAGGTCCCCATTTGCCGCCAAAACAGCCCTGACCCGTCGAGGCATGCACTCCACTAGACGAGGAGGGCACTCCATGGATCTTGTTTGTCCAGCACATCCCACAGATGCTTAATTGGATTGAGATCTGGGAAATTTGGAGGCCAAGTCAACACCTTGAACTTGTTGTTGTGTTCCTCAAACCATTCCTGAACCATTTTTGCTTTGTGGCAGGGCGCGTTATCCTGCTGAAAGAGGCCAGTGCCATCAGGGAATACTGTAGCCATGAAAGGGTGCACATGGTCTGCAACAATGCGTGTCAAAGTAACATCCACATGAATGTCAGGACCCAAGGTTTCCCAGCAGAACATTGCCCAAAGCATCACACTGTCTCTGCTGGCTTTCCTATTTCCCAAAATGCATCCTGGTGCCATGTGTTCCCCAGGTAAGCGACACACACACACACCTGGCCATCCACGTGATGTAAAAGAAAACATTATTCATCAGACCAGGCCACCTTCTTCCATTGCTCTGTGGTCCAGTTCTGATGCTCACATGCCCATTGTAGGTGCTTTCGGCAGTGGACAGGGGCCAGCACGGGCACCCTGACTGGTATGCGGCTATGCAGCCCCATACGCAACAAACTGCAATGCACTGTGTTCTAACACCTTTCAGTATCAGCATTAACGTTTTCAGCAATTTGAGCTACAGTAGCTTTTCTGTTGGATCGGACCACACGGGCCAGCCTTTGCTCCCCACGTGCATCAATGAACCTTGGCCACCCATAACCCTGTCAGTTCACTGCTTTTCCTTCCTTGGATCACTTTTGATAGGTACTGAGCACTGCAGACCAGTACACCCCACAAGGGCTGCAGTTTTGGAGATGCTCTGACTCAGTCGTCTAACCATCATAATTTGCCCCTTGTCAATGTTGCTCAGATCCTTACGCTTGCCCATTTTTCCTGTTTGTAACACATCAACTTTGAGGACAGAATGTTCACTTGCTGCCTAATATATCCCACCCACTGAAAGGTTCCATGATGACGGGATTATCAGTGTTATTCACTTCACCTGTCAGTGGTCATAATGTTATGGCTGATCGGTGTATATATTTATATAGATTATCAGTGTCATTCACTTCACCTGTCAGTGGTCATAATGTTATGGCTGTTCGGTATATATATTTATATAGATTATCAGTGTCATTCACTTCACCTGTCAGTGGTCATAATGTTATGGCTGGTGTATATGCCTATATCACTGATGGCATATGGCCAGCCACACTTAATCATAGACCTCGAGAGACTATGTACATACAACATACTAACATTCATCACCACAGGTATTACACATTTTCAAAAATAAAGGAAATCCCTGCCGGAACCCCCTGCCCCAAGTCTTCTTAATGAACTTCTATTCTCCATCACTCTGCCACCTTGCCTAAAGAGCCAACCGGTCTGTGGACAATCCTGTAAACATCTCCACTAAATCCTCCACAAAATCCCCCACCACCTCAAAAACCCAAAGGATAATGTTTGTGGACTTTACCAGGGGTAAATTGGAACACAGTGTACACTAAGAGATGCATGCAAATTAATTCTGAACAATCTACTGTATTTTTTTCATCAGAAAATGTCTGTGAAGTTACTTTACCTGATTGACCTCAAAGAGTTTTGTTTAAGATTCACACATTTGGACCCAACCAATTAAACAGCCTTTTATTCAGCAAGAGCCTCTCTCTGATCAAGTCTTTAAGGACATATTTTGACTTGTCTTATATTTGTAATACAAAAATGTGAAATCTATTTAAATTATATTTGCAATTTTCATAACACTTTAATAGTAGAAGGGGTTCCAAATAATAATAAAAACAATATGTATCATAATTCTTGCCTAAAAAAAGTATTTTAAAGGGGCAATATTTTTTTTATTTTTACTGTATAACTAGCATAAAATCAAGCCAACATGACCAGTTGACATCTGCAAAAAAGACATCTGCTTTATTATTTAGAAACAAATTCTACTAAATTATAACATAATATAGTTCTTAAACACAGTTTTACAGAATAAACGTTTGCAGCATAGGGGGCAACAAAGAAGGTAATGAGTTGCCAGCTGCCTTAGGTAAAAAGGTTTTACATTTCCCGAGTGCTTCCAGGGAAAGGAATCACTCAGGAAAGATCATCGCTGACCACTGCCAACCCAGTCAAAACTGTTCCAAAAATGATGCAGAGACAGGCAAGCACCAATGTGTTCTACTTTGCCATTCATGACAACGTAGAAGATTGACATTACACTGAAAGAACAAGGACTGCCAAAACAAAAAAACACTTTCACATCAGAAATAAAGCCTTAAAGTTGTTTACCGTTAGGAAAAAAAACAACATTTTTGATTAGTTTGGTTATTTATATTTACTTTTGATCTGAGGTTGATTTTATTGAATTTGTTTTTATGCAAATGTCTGCCTGTTTACAGGACTACAATTACAAAATGCATCAGGGTATTAGATTAGTGTGTATTTAGGGCAGACACTTGACTATTTTGATTTAAAAAATGATCACTAATATCACCAGTTGCACAATTGGTTTTAAGACTAGCTAATGTGACCCAACGCTACCTCACTTTCTAGTTCAGGTGATGGATAACTACATCTGTCAAACTGAACCACTTTTGCATGGCCATGCTTTTATACAGATATTCATTTCATATAATAGGGATGATAAAAAAAATATATAACTATTGTGGATTTGTTATACCGTGGCTATGTCTTGCCACTACTTTATACATTTTCGATAATTCCTGCTGCAATAAGTTGGCTATTATAAGGCTCATTGTGGATGACATTATATTTTTAATAGAAATGGCAATTTAATTTACAAAATTCAATGCCAGATACACACTACCATTCAAAAGTTTTGGGGTCCTGGTTTTCAAGAGAAAAGCCCATTTCTGACCATTAAAATAACATCAAATTGAACAGAAATACAGTGTAGACCATAGGTCTTAAAACGTGTCCTGGGGATCCCCCAGCCATTCCATCTATTAGATCTATCCCAGAACTAGCACACTGAATCAACTTATTAACTAATTAACAAGCCCTTACCTGCTGAATCAGGTGAGCTATTTCCGGGCAAAAACTAAACTGTGAGATGGCTGGGTGAGATGGCTGGGGGGTCTCCAGGAGAGGGTTGAATACCTATGATGTAGACATGGTTAATGTTGTAAATGTCTATTGTAGCTGGAAACTGATTATTTTTAATGGAATATCTAAATGGGCGTATAGAGACCTATTATCCACAACCATCAGTCCTGTGATCCAATGGCACATTGTGTTTGCTTCTCCAAGTCCAACGTTCAGTTTTTTAAAAGGCTAATTGATCATTAGTGTGAGATTATGGGCATGACAAATTATAGAATTAAGCTTGACACAACGCATGATAGTACTAAATGACAACTGTATGAGGGACACTAGGTAGGATATGTGATGCATTACTGATGGGTCCCACACACCCTGTCCATGCCACCCGCTAGGAACTGTGTATGGGACGGTCATAGGAGTCTCTAAATAGACCATTGGACCATAAGTTGGAAAATCCATATGAAGGTATTTTGTAGGATAATGCTTGGCTATGACCACTGACCACCTCCTATGTGTTCTGGTATACAGTAAAAGACTGTGTTTACTTTGTAATCGTTGGAGAACATGTAGAACATGAAGAACTATGGAACATCATGGACTTATGCTAAATAAAGGAAGATTATCCCCTGACTTGTGGGCTGATTCTGTTCATGAATCAAAAGTGGGCAGAAGCAAACATTAGAAAACCCTTTTGCAATTATTTTGGCAAAGCTAAAAAAAATTGTGCCAACTGTCCTTCTATAGACTAGTTCAGTATTTGGACTGAAGGCAATTCTGGGTTTGATTACAGCCTCAAAATTGTCAGAAAAAAATACTTTCTTCTGAAAATTTCTTCAGTCTATTCTTGTTCTGAGAAATGAAGGCTATTCCAAAAAACTCAGAATCTTGTAAAATGATGTGTACTACTCCCTTCACAGAACTGCGCAAACTGACTCTAACCAGAATAGAAAAAAGAGTATGAGGCCCCTACTCGTCTTTCATGAGTGTCTAGTTTGAGAAACAGATGCCTCACAGATCTTCAACTGGCAGCTTCATTAAATAGTACCTGCAAAACAACAGTCTCTACATCAAAAGTGAAGAGGTGACTCTGGGATGCTGGCCTTTAGGGAGTATTGCAAAAAAAAAAAGCCATATCACACACTGGCGAATAAAAATAAAAGACTAAGTTGGGCAAAAGAATAAAGACTGGACAGAGGAAGATTGCAAAAAAAGTGGTATAACAGAAAAATCTGAGGTGTTTTGTGAAAAGCAGACTAAATGAAAAGTTGCTGGAGGTGTGCTTGATGCCATCTGTCAAGTATGGTGGAGGCCATGTGATGGTCTGGGGGTAGTTTTGGTGGTGCTAAAGTGGAACAGGGATCTTGAAGAAGAAAGGCTATCACTCAATTTTATAACGCCATGCCATACCCTGTGGATGGTGCTTGATTGGAGCCAATTTCCTCCCACAACAGGACAATGACTCAAAGCACAGCTCCGAACTATGCAAGAACTATTTAGGAAAGAAGTCGTCAGCTGGTATTTTGTCAGCTGGTATTCTGTCTATATTCCCTATACAAACTCATGTTATGCATGTTTCATGGAAAACAGTAGTGTATATATGTTTTTCCTTTCACCCTGCTTTCCTCCCCCAATTTCATAAGTGATTAATGCCCTGTTTCCTCGCAGCAACTCCTAGTGGACTTGGGAGAGTCGATACGTCTTCCAAAAAACATCATGCCGTTCTGGCTCTTATCATGCTGCTCGCTCAACCAGGAAGTCCATACCAGAATCACCGCACTCTGGAAGAAACTCCCACGAGGAGTCTCTAGTGCATAACGAGGCAAGGCAACCATATTTAAATACGAACACCACTGATCCCAGAAAGTGACGGCCAATTCCATTACTTTCTGCGGGGGTCCTGGGCCAATGGGGGGGGGGGGGGGGGTAGGTTCAGTTCTCCTTCTCCATTGTAAATAATTGTTAATCTAAGGAATGTGCTCTCTAAATTTTCCTTGACTCCTCCTACGTTTAAACTTAGTACGACATGAGGTTTTGGCGCACGCCTCCTGAGTACCAGGCTCAAAAGACTCGTAGCTGTCCCTGTCCAAAGTCCTCCTGGTTGTGTTACAGATCAAGACAATACCTGACGATTCCAACTGCCACTCTGCTGACCATTCTTCCCCCCTGGGTTGTCCGTGTCCTTGTTCATCTGGTCATGCTTCTGACCTGGATCGTGTTTTCTAAACTCTGGACACAGCCCAGATGCATTTATTAATTACTGCAATTAGCAAAGCCAGAAGAGGACTGGTCACCCCTCCAGGTCTGGTTCTTCTCTAGGTTTCTTCCTAAGTTCCAGACCCTTTTAGGGAGTTTTTCCTAGCCACTGTGCATCAACACTGTTGTTGTTTGCTTCTTGGGGTTTTACGCTGGGTGTTTTGTAAAAGCACTTGGTGACAACTGCAGGGGGAAAAAGGGTTACATTTGATTGATTGACTGATTTATCATGATCATTTCTGTCAATACAGTGGATATTTGTGTTGACAACTGCATCTCATGTGGCTACAGAAAATTCAAACCAAGCAACTGTGCTTGGTCTATGTTAACAAATTAAAGGATAACTGTACACAAAAGAAAATACATTTCTTTAATTTTTACCTCACCTCAAAAGTTGTCTCAAGGTTTGGTTCAGGAATTGTTGTAAACTTAGAAATTCCAATTTGGATGATTCAATTAAAATGTTTAAAAAAGGGGACAATTAGAAACAGCTGAAGTACATTTGTATGTGGCCCAACTGTAATATACCAATAATAGGCCTATCAGACATTATTTAGGTCACTCAGAGTGGTCTAGATATAGTAAGCTATTTAGGTTGTTTAGAGTCACCATGTTCTTTACACCAGGACACCTCACCTTCGCTGTGCCAGCCAGCGAAGGAATTAGAGCGTAGCCACTTCTCCAGACAATACTATATCATTGGCTGAGGATGCCAAACAATATGATCAATCATCGTCATCACCATGCAGGCAAAAGGATATTGAACCTGTATGAGGACAGTATCAGTACAGACATTGCTGTCAGAGGGTTCACGCCTTAAAGCAACTCTCGAGATGTACTGAGAAATCTGACAGCGTTCAACGGAGGAGGCTGGTCTGATTCATGTTGTCAGACTCCTTTACAACCCTAATTATGATTCTCATCATCACACCGTGTTTCTCATCAGCACACATTGATTATGCAATTAAATGTGGCCTGAGCAGCAGATATCAAGTGGGCCTGGGCTGTATTATGGATTATACTCCGCCCCGGGGGCAATCACCAAATCATCATCTGATATGAATCACCTCAGAGCTTTAATAAACCAGCAGTCAGCCACACAAATCTTTTCTCTGCCATCCACTGCCCGCCGACCCAGACACGGTCCTGGCTGTAAACTGTAAATTATCCTCACCGTCATTGCACTTTTACACACTGGATGTTGATGTAGTTGGTGTCTGGCTAGAGAACGAGTGATAATGTAAACAGTATTCTGGAATTAACGTCAGTGTCACTGGAACTTAAAGGAACATCTGTTGACCAAAGGCACAATTGTGGCAATGTGAAACTAGCTACCTATATAATTAACCCTATGAACATGATTAAGTAATACAATGGAAACAAATAGTGCCTCCAACCTAACCCCTTACACCTGGGTTCCACTCAATGATATTGGAGTTGAACATCACTGTATCAACCAGCAGTATCCCTCTGCTGGCTTGTCCCTGGAGCTGTGGAATGTTTGTCTTGAAGGTACTCATATCAACATGGCTGCCTAATCATCTATATATTTTGACTCATTTAGCTCATTGGCATTCATAAAATTTCTTTTAGGTGAAAACATTTTAAGCTTACTAAATGTACACAAGTCCATAAATGTCAGCGACTTGAATCTACATATATACAATTTATCAAATAACAACTACAAAGTGCTTTATCACAATTAACGATTAATCAAAGATCAGTTTGCTCTGTTCTTAACTTTCATTAGCTCACCGACCTTGGTTATCTCACTCTAAACATCCTGTTCATTGTTGCCAATGACCCATCATCAGGCTTCATCATGCCCTCACTGATACAGTAGGTTAGTAGGTTTATCACTGTGTCATCAGAAGATTATCCACATAATCCCTTAATTGCCCGAGAAATTAGGCTGGAGTTCACATGTTTATTTTTTTACATTTGAACAAATCATGACCACATCTGTTTCTTTAAACCAAATGATACATCACCCATAATACTTACAAAAATTGAGTGTGATTAATCTGTTTGACAATCATTTCCAAGATAACAATAGAAAAACTTTCTGAGGCATTTCAACTGAGACATTGTATGAGGAAAATATATTGATGAATCATGTAAATGAAAGCCTAATACTTTTTTATTTTTTTAAATACAATATGCATTTTTCTATTCATGCAGAAAATGTTTTATGTATCTTGTAGGGATATATTCCTTTGGAGGCATGAGTAATACAATTTAGACCATTACGGTAGCAATGAGAGTACTTATCTGTCGGGTTATTTTTGTGGATTTCCCGCTGCAATCAATAATAATACATTCAATTTGTATAGCACTTTCATTACAGTTTGCTGTTCCTTACATTTTCCAATTTGTTCAATTTCATTTAATCCAGAGGTAACCTGCTGGAGTGGATGCATTTCAGAGTATTCATTGAAATTCTGTCGGTCTCATGTTTTAAATGCAAACATACCCAAACTGGAAAACAGAAACAAAAAAGGGAGAAATTTCTCTTCTCCTTAGGCTTCTGTCAACAGTAACAGACCAACGTTTATAGGAGAGAACAGTGTGCTCATAGCAAAAATAATAAAACCCACTTTCTACTAGTAGTGTAAAATTCAAATGTACTGAATATAAATGCAACATTACTGAGGACTACAATAATAACTGAGTAATTGACTCAGACATAATAAAAAAATTCTACATTTGTATTACCCTTATTAAACTAAGGTAGGATGAAAACCAGTAAGTAAACTGTGTACATGTGTAAACATAGATTCTACAAAATGAGAATAATAATTTCACCTCTGCATTTAAAATAGGTGATGAATTTTCACATGCTAAATTTGTATTCACAGGTGAAAACGTTATTCTCTTCACATGGGATCAGGTGGTCGTTGCTTGAACTCTATTGTTGTGACTTTCTTTTTGTACTTCTACAAAGCAATAAGAACAATAGCACAAGCAGCTAGAAAATAATGTTTTTTATGGGAAGCAGAAAAATGGCAGCACCTAACCCAATTTTGTTCTCGCTCAATACAAATGTGAAGAGACAAGGATGGTATACCAACATAATTTACTATGTGCAGACAGGCTGTGCTGCAAAAAAACACAATCAATGAATTTGGCACTGTTAGAAATTAGTGCAGAATTTGAATTGAGCTGCAAAGTGCCCTGAGGCCAAGTGTTGGTCTATAACCTACTGTGCTAGTTGAAAGCAAACACACATCCACCAATCTAAAAAGTTTTCCAGTCACAATGACGCTAGGAAGGGATGTGGGGACACCTTAGATTCAAATTAATCTAGGGACCAATGTAACCATCCTATGAATATTTTCAACATTTTCAGTTTAGTCATCGATGTTATTATAAGGCACTTGTTGTTCTAATGAAATAAAGCAAATCAAATAAGCCCCTTTGCCCCAAAGCAAAACATAATGTAGTGCTAATGGTGAACAGGCTTCATCCAAACACAACCATAGTCAAAAAATTGCCTTATACAGTATATAATTATAAGTGTTTTTGAGATGACTTGGCACATTGCTAGTTATATAAGTGAAACTGAGGATGTTATTTATATGTTATAGAAGGTGAACATTCTTTGTGTTTATTAAATAGTTTCCTTTTTTCTGACCAGCTTTCCCAAGCTTGAGATGCAGTGGTTCACAGTAGCATACAGTGAACTACGGCATATCATATGCAAGTGACTAGATCAATAACTTTGCTTTTTTACATGCAAAGACACAAACCTTCCCTTTGCTTTTGTTGTGTCATTCAACCATTAACAACGAACAGAGTACCGTTAGGTCCACAAATATTTGGACACTGACACAGTTTTCATATTTTTGGCTCTGTATGAGACCACAATGGATTTGCAATGAAACCACCAAGGTGCGATTGAAGTGCAGACTTTCAGCTTTAATTCAAGGGGTCGAACAAAAATATTATCAAGGTCGACCACTTTCATACACAGTCCCTTTATTTCAGGGGCTCAAACTTTTTTCTTCCCATCATTCTGGTACAGGTTTGAGCCATGGCTTCATCTGTCCAAAGAATGCTGTTCCAGAACTGGGGTGGCATTTTCAGAAGTCTAATCTGGCCTTTCTATTCTTGAGACTCATGAAACCTATGAGACTTATAAGTTCGCTCCTTGTGGGGAACCGTGTGTATTTAATCTTTAAAGTATTTTCTTTATGGTAGACTTGGATAATGATATGCCTACCTCCTGGAGGGTACTTCACTTGGTTGGATTTTGTGAAGGGGTGTTTCTTTACCATGGAAAGGATAATACGATCATCCACCACTGTTGTCTTCCGTGGACCTCCAGGCCTTTTTGTGTTGCACAGCACACAAGTGCATTCTTTTTTTCTCAGAATGTAACAAACTGTTGATTTGGCCACTCCTAATGTTCCTGCTATCTCTCTGATGGATTTGTTTTGCAGCCCAAGGATGGGCTGTTTCACTTGCACTGAGAGCTCCTTTTGTGGGTTCACAGCAATAGCTTCCAAATGCGAATGCCACACAAGGAATCCACTCAAGACCTTTTACCTGCTCAATTGATGAAGAAATAATGAAGGAATATCCCTCACCTGTCCATTAAGCAGCTTTTGAGTCAATTGTCAAATACTTTTGGTCCCTTGAAAAAGAGGGGGCTACATGTTAAATGGCAGTAATTCCTAAACCTTTGCTCCAATCTGGATGTGAATACCCTCAAATTAAAGCTGAGTGGCTACACTTTCAGCCCATATTAATTATTTAACTGTAACTTGAATGTATTTTGGTAAACAGCAAAAAAACTAGTTTTAGCAGGGGTGCTGTACCTGCACTGATAATGAATAGTAACAGTCAGAAAAAAAAAAAAAAAAACTAAATCAATAGCAAGTATGAGATTTAACATAGTAGTTATATAAATAACTATTGGCTACCAGGCTACCATGGTGATGTTTCTGCAACCATTATGTGTGCATCACCCTCTTAACGCAATGTTTGTAAACATAGAAAAGTGTATTTTAATATGGTTATAATTTGCTGAATAAAAATATCTCATAATAGTAAGAAATTACCTATTCCATTGTCAGTTTGGCACAATTATAGGCTGGGGAGAGTGTATCGGTAATACCGTGTGCAATTGTTGATATAGTCCGTGCTCAAGATGTGCCGAGTACTCTGACCCAACAAGTATTTAGCCTAGGTGGAGACTCTTCCAATATGACCGTTATACCATTATGTTGTCATTTGTTGTCGCCCCAAAAAATCTATAATTTCAGTTGCAGCACATGTCTCTGTTGTTCTAAAAACTAAATTGGCAAGTTTGGATGAAGGTTAAACCTGCTACCCGGATTGGGTTAGAAGCAACACCGTTTCACCTCCCTCATCACCCAGACACACAAAGCATTCCTCCCCTTCTTTCTACAGACAAGTTGTGTGAATCAGACTTTCTAGTCGGCTAGTTACTGTTATAGCAATCATCTTGTTTTCTGTCAACTGCGTTGGAGCCATGGCATTATTTTCCTGTGTTTGCGGCATTGTAGTTAGCAGTCTATGTTCCCTCCATCATGACTGAAGTCTGGTCGTTTCATGGTGAGCTGAGCCAACGCTTGTTTCCCCAGAGTTGATATGTATTGTTCCCCAGACATTAACAGAGCCAAGTGCAACATATAATTTGAGTTATGTACATTTTGGAAATTGATTGTACAGAGGTTGTGGCAAAAGCGTTGGGAAAGAAAGGTCTGCTCCTTACGGGCAAACATGTTAATCTTAAGTCGAGCATGCCAAAACGAGCATGCCAATCAGCACACTAGCTAATGACCCTTTTGACATAAGTTGGTTCGTCACTGGAAATAACCAATGGTTATCCCTATTGAGATTAACTATTCCCAGCACTAAACTAAGTTTTAATTTCCAATGACTTTTTACTGTACACTTCAACCTGGAAGTTGTCTATATAATCAACCAGACATTTGGTTCCACTCAAGGTGAATAGATGGAAGAAAACTGACTGATAAGGATAAACCCAGTTCTTGTTCAGCTGCTCTAAGTAGGGCAGATTTTACAGACCTATCCTAGAAGTCTCTTCTATTCATGCATTTAGACTGTTTTGTCTATTAAACCTTATAAATATAAACAGTTGTCTTTTCACTTGTCTTTTGTACCTTGTATTGGTCTATGCAGACCTATATTTAGTTTGCTACAATACGCATATAGACATTTATTTTACACTCACCCAGAACGCACACACTCAGAAATGTCGGATTTTCAAAAAAATGTTTCCACATTGTCCTTGTGGTGATTAGCAAACAAATGAGCAAATTACACTGAAATAACAAAATACAAAATGTTTCAAGGTAGCACATTTTATCTTCTCAACACGTACGTTTTTTTGGGGGGGGGGATGTTGTTGATACAAGGTTGAGTTTGAACTCTTTTTTGATTAATGAAATAAAGGGACAAACCCACACAAACACATCTTGGCCTTCTCACATCTCATTCGAGTCTAACCTTAAACTTTTCTCATTTCTCAAAGTCCTGCTAGATCTTTAGATATGGATGATCAATAGTGATTTCATGCCGGGTGTTAGTATTGCCTCTGGCTAAGCCTTTCCTTGTCCTCTCTGTAAATGCTGTTGGCTTAGATGCAGTGGTACCCAACCAGTGGTACTTGGCACAACCACAGGGGGTACTTGTGTAACTGAAAAACTTTGGGAACTAATGGCTTAGAACAATGGATTATAGTGACTGCCCTCATTACTATGACTTCACCTCTACCCTATTCACATTACGATCCAACAGAGAATAAAAAACAATTGCACCTGTCTAGCCATAAAATGAGTTTGCTCATGAAATTGAATAATTGTCAGTTTATTCTCTACTATCAAAAGCCAAGACTAACTCCTTGCAGGAACCTTGACGCAAACCATGATTGTGTTAAATAATGTGGTACCAAGAGATGAGTTGTGATTGGTCTGGTATGTTGCCTGCACTTGTTTGCTAAGAATTGCATAATGCCAGTTTGAAAGTGTGTTTTTTTAAATAGATAGCTAGCCATGGAGAAGTGCAAAACTATTGATACTGCTCTCATTACTGCCATGAATTTAGTTTACAATGTTTACAAAGATCAGTGGAAGAAAGTTCTGATGGATTGCTATTTGGACAATTATCATGGCGTGTTTAGGCTTTTGACTCTGAATTAGATACTGATGCAAAATGCCTATATGAGTCAGAGTAGTAGGAGACAGCTCAAAAGCCCTTTATATAAAATCTTTGTTTTATCCTCGGGTCTATCCCATAGTGATGGATGACTATAGGAATTTGGCCTGTGTCACCTCATATTTTTACCCCAGTGAAGTCACGGCTTACCATGTCAGTGCTACTAAACACTCGAGTGAACTTAAAAACTTGGACTTAAGTTAGATGTTATACGTAATAATTTCTAGGGTTGCCAATAATGGTGTCACGTTTTTTTCCCAATAATTTTACTTCAATTGAAGGTTATTTTTTTATATTTTGAATGAAAGACCATGAGGATAGACAGCAAATAAAAAAAAAAAAACATATTTACCAAGGGACCCAATCTTATTGGTGGGCTGTGTTGGTTGGGATTGTTCATCGTTTAGCCAGCTAGATGTCTGATGTTTCCAACAGGTAGGACGAGTAGTTCGCAGTCCATTAATGTCCACTTACTTTATTTATTTTCATATTGGAAAAGGTTGGAGTCCCTGGCTCTATACGCATTGTTCCACCATACATACATTTATCCTGCTAATGACACTTTCCTCCTACAGTAGTTACACATTGCTGCTCTTGTTATTGTACATAGTGTATATTATTTTGTTCTTTCTCATCTAGCACTTTAATCTGATATTGATACTGCCTTATCATTTTTTTATTTTAGTTTACAAGACTGCCATACTCTGAATACGCACCTCATGTGAATCATTAAAGAGAGGATCAGTCAGTCAGTCTAAGGCTTAGAGGGTGTGAATTATTCTGAAGGGGTGTAAATGAAGACCTCTCTAGGAAGTGAAGTTTACATCAAGAAAACATTTTTGAGGCCAATTTCCTGAAAGGTCATCACCTCTTATCCCATCCCATCATAACCTTCTCATTGTTATTTTAATCCTAACAGAAGCTGGATTACATTTAATTGGACAGTGAAGCTCCAAAGCACATTGTGACTATTTGATTGGACATTTGTTTTGGATTTGTTAATTTCCCTTCCATTCTTGTCATGCCTTGGTGCTTTCAGAAGTGAGCAGTCCAAAAAAAAAAAAAAAGACTTCACAAGGGGATGTACAGCACAGTTTACATCTGAGGTAAGAAATAGCCCTGAATTAATTATACATGCTTTCCTTGCTACGTTTGAGAAAAGCTGATATGTAATATGAGAGGCCCTCCCAAGATAGATAGGGACCAGATCACCTTGTAATCACCTTGTTGTACAAACTGTCAAGCGGGCCTTCAAAGAGACCCAGATAGAGCCATGACTACACTCTGCAACCCCAGGAAATACAGATTAAACAACACCTACAGTAGAAGCATTACGGTGACTATAGACACTATTGGGTATAATGTACTGTATTTGTATAATGTAATTTAGTATGTTGTTTTGCTATTATGTATATTATGCATTTATTGGGTTTTGATTTATGTTTGGACCACAGCTGCTAATGAGGATCCTGTATAATTATACATAAAAAAACAATCACAGGGGTTGGAATTTCTAAGTTGTGGGGTTAAATATGAATGTATTTGATCTTCCAACCCTGTATTTGGGCATCATTTTTCATACGTACAACCACTATGGTGTTCTGAGATAACATGAGCCTAAGACATATTCAGAACCTCATTACCAGATAAAGCAAGCCAGTAACCCTGAGGCAGTGAACCAAATAGGTAATCAGTGATTTACTGTGTATGTGTGACAAACACAATGATCCATGCTTACATGCTCTAGTAGTGGATAGTTTTTAAATAATCTATAGAAAGCACCCACATTTAATTGATCTGAGAATAACTAAGTATAATCCCATAGCCTTCCTGCAATTACCTCCTGCATGCTTTCCCTCCAAGAAAACAGATTAAAGTTAACAAAAAGTTAAATGTTGGCATTACCCAGCACAATGAAATACACAGTCACCCTAATGATTATACACATAGCCTCTCTCAGCCTGTCAACTCTCAATGGGAACAACCTATTGAGTGTAGTGACTTGTATGAAAGAAGAGAAAACTAAGTAGGATTGTTTAAACTGAAACAGATCTACAGATGTTTCCCCATCAATGTGTGCAGGAACTAATTAACCTGCTCGCTCACCGAATTGGATTCCTTAATTGCCTCTCTACACATAATCATCTTCCCTTCATTTATTCAGATAACAGAGGAAAGAGAGTAGTTTGGGAGACGGAGACTATGGAGTAACCTTGTTTACAGCGTAACCCACTTTACTACTCCAAGCACACATCGGCAGGCTAAAACCAAGATCACCCTTTACATTCTGAAGTACACCCTAAAAGACCTTTTTAGGTTCAGTTCATATTTCACATAAAATAAATGGTTAAGTTACTTACATCATTATTAAGGTCAGAGTTGTTTCTGGTTAACAGAGAAACAACAACAAGCCAGTGACTCGGGGGAAGAGTCACTGGCTTGTGGTTGTCTCTCTGTTGCGCACTTGTGCAATTGGGCTGTACTCTGCTGGCAATATTCGGCCCTCATTCAGGGTGGTTGCGGTTGGTGGGTGTCCCTTTGGTTGATGCCTGGCAATGTGGGTGGATTGATTTCCTGCCTGTTGGGCCCTGTCCGGGGCCTACCCCGGGTTGGGCCACAGTGTCACCGGACCCCCCCGTCTTAGTTCCAAGGTCTTACGCTGCTATACTATTTTGCTGGGGGATTGGGTCAGTTCTCTTTCCCCACTAAGTTCTCCTTCTCCACTATAAATTGTTGTTGATATGAGGAATGCATTTTCTGAATTTTCCCAGTCTTCTCCCGTTTTAAACTTTAGGAGGACATGAGGTCCTGGTCCACACCTGCGAAGTACCTGGTTTGGGGGGGCCCGTTGCTGTTCCTGTCCTTGTCCATTTGGTCATACTTCTGACCTTTAAATTTAAATAGACTTTGGATTTAGCCCAGATGAATTTATTAATTATTCCAATTGGACTCTTAATATCTCACCCGGCACAGCCAGAAGAGGCCTGGTCACACCTCTGAGCCTGGGTCCTCTCTAGGTTTCTTCCTAAAATTCGGCCTTCTTAGGGAGTTTTTCCTAGCCACTGAAATTCAACACTACTGTTGTTTGCTCCTTGAGGTTTAAGGCCGGGTGTCTCTGTAAAAGCAACTGCTGTTGTAAAAAGGACTTTATAAATACATTTGATTGATTGATTGATTAACCCGCATTAAGTGCATGATTCTGTATTCACTCACCTTTGACCAGGTCTCCGTCCTTAGTCTGAAGACAGACAGGGAAAGTACAGATTGGTCCAGGAGTAGAGTATGGACTGGTCCAGGAGTAGACTATGGACTGGTCCAGGAGTAGACTATGGACTGGTCCAGGAGTAGACTATGGACTGGTCCAGGAGTAGTTTGTACTGGTCCAGGAGTAGAGTATGGACTGGTCCAGGAGTAGTTTGTACTGGTCCAGGAGTAGAGTATGGACTGGTCCAGGAGTAGCTTGGACTGGTCCAGGAGTAGAGTTTGGACTGGTCCAGGAGTAGAGTTTGGACTGGTCCAGGAGTAGAGTTTGGACTGGTCCAGGAGGAGACATGGACAGGTCTAACTAGAGGTCCAAGTATTGGTTTGTCCACGTCCAAGTACAGGTCCAATTACAATAGTAGTGATGTGATCATGGCAGAGGATATACAGACAGTCAGAGCCACACAGGGATACAAGGCAATATGTCCCAAAAGCCACTTGGGAGGCTGTTGGACAATTTAGCTCCATTCCCATAGATTATGATGGTGAAGTGATTTCTTTTCAAATCCATCCAGGTGAGTTTCCCTTGGGTTTCTATGGATACAGTGTGAGAAGTGACAACTCTGGGGACAAGGAAGAAGTCCGGCACAAGTCCAAAAAATGTTCCTGATTTATAATCCAAACAGCCTTGATTCCTGGAATCCTATAATAATCTGAAGAAAAAAAACAAAAAAACAGCCATGGTTACTGACTGAGTCCCATAATCCTACAAAATCTCAAATACATGTTAAAAAAAATCCTTTGTGAAATGTTCTAAATTCCAGATATACAGCATGTCACTTATTATAATACATTTGACATCTTTTTATTCATTTCATATTTATCCTTAAATGCGTCCCAGAAATTATTTCTTTTTATTGTTTTCTGTATGAGTTTGAATGTGTGACATACATGCAATCACAAATGATTAGCTTCAGAAACCTGCAAAAGCTTAAATGGTAATTTTGCTTTCGATTTGGGTTGGAAGAGAACACCAGATGACACATTAGTTAAATGCTTCTGTTCTATGAAATGTTTTGTATTGCCACTAGATTCTTTTTGGTTTATGATGCAAATGCAACTAAACTGGAAGTCACGTTTCTGTATAATGTTGTTTTGATGCCCGCCGCTTTCAAAAGGGCACCACTGAGTGTTAAGGGGGTGTGCTCTGCAATTAGTCTTGCTGAAGCTGCCATATGTGTGGGAGCAGAAGCCTCACAGACGTCTCTCACAGAAACGTGGTTAGCAATATGTTAGCTCTGACTATTTTACGTGTTCTCTCAGATCCAGCCGTCTCTCCATCTTAGTCGGTGCCCATTCATCTATCAGTGAAGCTTACTCACTTATCTTTGTCCATCTCTTTTGTTACCCAAGCAGATGAACGGAAGAGAAATAGAAAAGAAGGGCACCGTTAATCTTGGAGGTTGACGGCTGCTTCTCGCCCAGAACCAGAAGGAGTCATCAAATTTTAAAGTCGCTCCAGTCTCGATGAGCTCTCTTGTCGTCGGCGGGCCCTGGTGTGTCTGTCGGGAGAGAAAAATATAGGTGAGGGATGAGGTGGCGAAGGTTAGTGACAGCCATGCCATGGTGCGGCACAGCACGTCCCTCGCCCCCCCCCCCCCTTGTCTCAGGTACATAGCACTCTGAAGCCTGCGGACAAGGCCGTGGGAATTTGATTCATGGCAAAGTGTCAGCTGAACCAAAATGGTACCATTTTGTCTCACACAGGGCAGTTTCACTTGCTTTTGGCACAGATGTAAAATGGGATCCGGACTAAATGATGTAGCCTTGCATTTACTGGTTGTGTACTCTCTATCATTATACTGATTAAAGCAAATAATAATTAGGGATTTTAAAGAGTGATTAAAGAGTGTAAATATAGAGTCACTCTTCATTGCAGAATGTTTTGGAATAGATTGTCTGCATGGGATTGCAATGTGTGTGTTAACAATGACTAATACAAATTGGGTTGGCCACTGCAAAAGTTCAACAGAAATCCAAGGAATGTGACATTCCACTGCGTTAATTGACAAATTCTTCTCAGCCTAAATTGGATGTTTTTTTCGTTATGTCCCTTAACTTCAACAAAAATCTGTTTAATAACTGCACTTGGTGATTGACACTAATGAATGACTGTGACCCTGATTTAATTCTCCATATTGATTTAGTGACTCACAATGCCAAAGGGTTTGGACATCCTTGGCCATTCTTTCAGAAAGTGGCCATTCAGTCGTAAAGTGCAATAATCCAATTGGAACAATGTACCCTAGTTCCTCACATTGGAGAGGCTCTTTACAATATACTTGACTGTGGCCCATTGAGTCAGTTGAATGGCCCTGTTCTTAACAATTACATGTCTCTGTCCCAGTGTTTTATGTGGAGCAATGAGGTGTGCTGAGCTGTGTTATACAAAAGGCTAATGTTTAGTGGTAGGACTCTTGCTGCCATTACCTACTCTTGGTCAAAGACTAAATAAAAATGAATTACATGCCAGTTATTTGAGATATTCCATAGCAATGCTAAATTGAAAACAGTAAAAGAAGGGTGTAATTCTCCCATTCTATCGCATTTTGTCCGTCTCTGTCTGTGCCTTTGTCACACTTTTCCTCAAGCTAATTCTCTCGAGTAATTCTCTGGAGTACTTACTTCCCCCAACATCCACGGGGGCGGCCTCTTTGGGCGTGAGCGACGATCTCCTCTTCATCTCAATGGCAGTCCTGGAGTGACGCCTCTTACCTGGCGACAGCTCCTCTGCAGTCATGTCTGACATCTGCATTGCCCTCTCACAGTCAACCACCAGCGCCATGGTGTTGGAGTCCTTTAGGGTGGCACTGGGCGACGCTGCGCCACTCACACCCCCTCCTACAAGCCCTGTTCCAGGTCCCACTGCCACGCCAGCAAAGGCATGGGCCTGCTGCTCATCCTGGTTCTCTGTAACCTTTGACCCAGACCGGGACACCTGTCCCCCCGCCTGTCCTCCATTGGTCTGGGAACGGACGTTGGCCAGGCTGCCAACCTTGCCTATGTCGGTGCCTTGGTGGCTGTACACCTTGTAACGGATCATCAGGATGATGATGAAGACGAGCACGGATGCCACGATTATGCCACCGATGATGATGATCATGGTGCCGCCCAAGAACTGGCTGTGCAGCGCCTGGCACTGGCTGTACTCTGTCTCCGTGGTGAACTGGACGCAGCCCACCTGACGCGTGGCCGTCAGCGCCGTCAGGCCGTCGTCGTACACGGCCAGCACACACAGGTCGTACTCGCGCCCCGACACAAGGTCACGAACCAAGAAGTCTTGACTGGTGGACGGGATCATTCTGCCAAGAGAAAGAGCAGACCGTTTTTATTTTCAGAGTTCATCTTTTCCAGTATGAAGGAAATAATTTTAAAGATTGAAACCTGGTGTCCACAACCCCGTTTCCAAAACTGTTGGGACACTGCGTAAAGTGCATACAAACAAAAGAAGAAGAAAAACAGACCGCAATGAGTGCAACTCATTCATTTACAAAGACAACATATAAAATGTTGAAACTGAGAAATGTTTTTGTTTTTGGAAATATACATGCCCATTTTGAATTTGATGCCAGCAACACGTTTGAAAAGAAGTTGGGACAGGGGCATGCTTACCACTCTGTTGCTTCCAGACGTGCCCCTATTAAAAACATTTGGTGCATTATGAAACAAACTTACGACAAAGGAGACCCTCTGTTGGGCAGCTGCAATCCTATATCAAACAACAATGGGAAAACGTTTCACTTTCAAAACTACAGCAATTGGTCTCCTCAGTTCTCAAACGCTTACAGAGTATTGTTAAAAGAAAAGGTGATGCAACACAATGGTAAAAATGGCCCTGTCCCAACTTTGTTGAAACCTATTGCTGGCATCAAATTTAAAATGGGTATGTATTTTTCCAAAAACAATAACATTTCTCAGTATAAATATTTGATTTGTTGTCTCAGTACTATTTTCAATTAAATATTAGGATAAATGATTTGCACATGATTTCATTATGTTTTTGTTTTTTTGCATTTGTTTACTCAGCATCCCAACCTTTTTGGAATCAGTGTTGTATGTAAACAAAAGTAGTTTTTTTTTTTTTCCTTCTTTCAATAAAATTTTTTTGAAATTTAGCAGAGACTCCGGTTCAGAACAATTCACATTTGTTTTCACCCCCCAGGTTATCTACTTCCCTCAATCGAGTGTTATAACGTTCCGGTAGTATTTGGTGAGCCCTTGCAGATTCCACTGTACAGCCCATTGGACTTAATGGGACCATCATCATGACACACATCACTAACCACCAGGCTATCTACCTCCCCACTGACACACACCTCATTGATATTATAGTTCTATATATATATATTATAGCTCTATATAACTGTTATATGAAACCAACATTAAATATACAGCATTTGGATCAAAGTAAACGATGTGTGTGAAGCTTTGCATTGTGAGCAGCGTTGGAGATTTTTTATTTTCAAATAACTAATTAGTTACTAGTAACTGTTCCCATAAAATTACTTTACTTAGTAACTTGATGTAGAAAGTAAGGCGTTAAGTAACTTAGATATTTTAAGATTAGTCTTTTGATTCTATATTCATGCATTGGTCACTTATGCCCAAAAGGCACAGATTTAATGGGACGTCGTACAATTATGTAGTCAGGTATTGTGTAGTCATTGTCACCCAACAGCATATAACATTAGGCTATCAATCATTATACAGCAACAGTGACCAATCCTATTATCTCAAGTAATCATATATCATAATGCCAAATAATATTTGCGTTTAGTTCTTTAATCAAGGCTTATTATACAGCCTATATGTGCAGATCCTTAATACTAGATAGATCCATTGTGGTGATCAAAATAACAAATAACAACTGTAGCATTGTACACTGATAAACATACCTTCTCAAATAGATAACAGCTATTTGAAATCTCTTTGCAATAATGTGTATAATCCATTACCATTATTAACACATATACAAATACAATGTGGGCTACATAACGTTTATTAACAGAATGAAAGTGTACTCCTGTGCATCCCAAACAAGCTCTGCTGCCCTATTAGTTTTACTGTATTTAAGTGCCCTCCTTAATCGTTTGTTGTTAATAGCTCTGAAGTGGCAGCTACAACGTTGGATGTCCAACAGGCAAGTTCCCAACAGGCAAGTTGATCACAGCAAAACATAACAGCAACCGTGGTGATTGGGTATACTGTATGCGAGGGCAACAACGATGTAGTACAAATAGTGAACTGCTTCCCAAGCCAGAATTACCAAGTTCACCGAGCTCAGCCTTCCACTGCACAAATCGCTAGTCGACGCTACATATCGTTTTGAAATGCGTGGGAGCTAGTCAAGTGGCTTTGGTATGTGTATCATGTCCTTTATCTAGAAGAGCTGGTGCTGCCATCTTTGTGTCCTTTGTTGCCACTTGCTACTAAAGAAAAGTAATTCTATGTAAAACATAATAGGTTGCAGTGAGGTAAATTGAGTAACCAGTAAGGGGTTATTTATTAGAAAAAAATTATTAGTAAAGGATTGTTTTAATTAAATAACTAACGCGCTACGTTACTCCTGTATACTAAGTAACGCGTTACTCCTACACATTGTGAGTAGCTCATCACCATTTTTTCAAAGACTGCATGGAGTTTAAGGATTTTGATGGGACTTCAGATATAAAATCAATTGTCCAACTTCAAGTCTGTTCTTCACTAACATATATATTCTTATTGTTTTACTTGGTCATATAGTTAAATAAATACACACATTAATTTATATACAAAGTATATATCTATATATCTTCATACATAAGTTAATTAGTTAATTAAATAAGTTATTTAATCATGACTTTGTATTGAGGTAAATGTTTTTGTGTTTTTGTGATGTGTGTAGATTAAATTACTGGTTGAGACATTCTTCATCCATATAAATGCAACAAAAAACCTTTGTATTCCCCTGAGCCCATTTCAGCCATTACAGCTGTGAGTTTGAAAGGTCAGAAACATTTCTGTGAAAAACAAAAACATGACTCAAGTGGTAAACTCACCAGAGTAATATTAATGCAATCCAGCAAGATTTAAGGGGAGGTAAAATTTGCAGCCTTCAAAGTTTAGAGGAAATACATGGCTGAACAGGAAACATACTGGGCGGTGCTTGCACAATACTATGGTCAGGGACATAAAAATATGGGCAAAGAGAAAACTATGCAGTCATCAACAGTCACATTTTGCTGTCACAATAGTCTGGGAAATCAATTACCATAACAAAATGCATACTGTTGGGAAAGGTTAACAACACTGTGGTTCATCCTGCAGGTCATTTTTGAAAGTCTGAATATCTAAAAGAAGGATGTGGCTATATGACAATGTGCTATATAATGTCCCAGCATGGCCAGTTGAGAACTGAGCCAGCTATCTAAGCCAGGCCTCTCTTCTGAAAGTTTCTTCTTATATACTGGCCTTTCTAGAGAGTTATTCTATGCACTGTGCATATCACTTCTGACTGCTGACAGTATGGGCGATTTTAGACAGAAAATTAAAATTTTATTTTCTCTATAATTGTTCCACTAGGGATGATGGTGAATGATACCAGCAACATTTGGAGCTGTGTTCAAATGTCATTATACACTGGCATAACTCGCAAAAGCTTCCAAATATCAAATGTTATTATGTTTTCATAATTTACTGGCTAACAAGTCTTGACATTTAAATTAACATCAACTGTTCATAAAGCTGACTGACTGTCTAAAAATGTTTGTTAACAATGCCCAGTGTCATCTCATTCAGCCATCTTGCTCAAGGCTAAATATACAACGAGGACACTTCTGTGTATATCTGCAAGCTAAGAAATCTCTCCTGGACCCGTCAAAACAAATTACAATCATCAAATAATAGTGACAGAAAAAAAAATTCTCTGGACCAGTCATTGAGTCCCAAAGGAGAACATTTTGTTGATCCTGTGAAGAGAATGTGTGGCATATGCTAGGACTTCAGACTCAACTCAGACTACGTAACTGAGCTGTCCATCCCAAAATGTCCTCCGCTGGGACACAGCGACTGGACCAGTGTATTTGCATTGGTTAGACCAGCATTAAATCTTATGACACGTGCAGATTACGATCAATGGCACTCAAATGTTTTAAACCAGACATATTCTCAAGTCCTATCTTTGAAAGTGTCATTAAAATGTAATTATTACTTATCGATTAAATGTTACATTAGCTGAGGAACCTGTTACCTACACCAGAAATGCTGACACATTTATTAAACAGAAATATTCAGTTTCGAGAAGTTTAGGGGATTCAAAATAACTACTGCATACAATGAACTAATATTGAATACACCAAGAAAATTGACAAAATGAATTACATGAGAAGAGTAACAATGATTGTAACCCTGACATCCTGTTTATATGATTATTGCATCCACCGTACCCTATTCCTGATCTGTAGGCACCAGATTATTTGCGTCTTTCACCAGAGGTTTTTCAATTTTTTTATCCAGTGCTAGCCACAGTAGATAGGTGGCAATCGAATGGTTATGAAAGGTTCAAATTCACAGTTCCCCACCCGACAATCAACCACTATAACCTTAACAGTTGGGCCTTTACCCCATTTGTGTGAGTCATTGTAATGCTTGTACAGATGATCTTTGTTCTAATTATGGCAGGCGTCTGAGTCCAAGGGATTTCCTCTTTCAGAATTGAATACAAAGGCTCTTATGGTTTGCCATAACAATACATCATATAATCTTGTTGGGTATTAGTCAAAGCATTAGGTATGTTTCAAATGTAAATCTTTACCTATAATATAACATAAATGCACCATCACAGTTTGTAGCCAGCATCTATGAACACACTCTGTGATCAGTTAACCAGCGTCAATTCACCCAGCATTCCTTCCATTTATCTTGGTCAATATTCTTGTCTGAACATTCTTGAGGTTTAATCGATAGCTTCACACTTGCATTGGCAGGTTATTAGTAGATTGTATACCTTAAAGACAGTGCTTTGTTGTCGATCTCCTGAGGTGGCTGTTTTCCTAGGTAACTTCAACAACTTCAACATTACAAAAACATGACAAATTTGATTGAGAAAACAGTCTCTTAATCCAACCAGGATCCCAGAAGCATGCTCAAATTAGTCTTTCCTCCGTCTCTCGCTGTGTATCTCTCTTTATCCATCTGGCAGATCTCAATCCTGGATTTTACTAAAGTGTGTCAGGGGAGAGGGATGTGCTCCCTGTCTAACCACTTTAAAGCTTCCTCTGATTTGCCTCACCTTTGCCTGTACATTTGACTGGGAACCCATATTCTGCCTCAGTCTGTCTCTCTGTATGGAAATGACCTTATTGCCTTAACAGAGATTCATTAATACACAATGCTGAACAAAGTTGCATTGGTCGGGGATGTGCAGACGACCTTTATCTGGTGTTTTCTGCACTTTGTTTTACCACAGGAATTATTATGGATGAGGCTGCTCTGCACTATGCCGTGCTGGTTCTAGTCATAAGTGACATTAAGTGGTCGATTAAGGCCCCCGACCACCAGGAGACTTAGAATCGCTATGGGAAAGGGACCCCAAAATTTTATTTAGCACTGGGAGTATGCAATCAGACATGATGAACTTGAGGTGTTTTGGGGGAGCATGAAAAATATTTGTGAAAAGTAACTGAAAAAAGGGGATTGGAGTGTTGCAGGGTGTTGACTACTGCCAATAATGGCTTGCGTAGAAAAATATACACAGTGTGCCACTGAACTGTCATATTTACTCGTTCTGGGGGACTACTCACCTTCCTAAAATAATACAGGAATGATTGCCTTGGCGTTCATGTAAACTCCCTAAGAGTGGCGCAGAGTGTCTAGCTCTCTGCCCGACGGCTCCTCTTCTTCCACAAAGAACAACTTGCCTTGATCTACCATCAACAAATCATTGCTAAAATGTATTTATATCTTGGATAAGGAAATTGATGTGACGTTTTCAACAGGAACTTGGAGGAAGTTATGTTACCTAATCAGGCTACACCACCAGGCAGTATGTACCTTGGTCATGGTATGGGGGCTTGCTATTATCTATCTTTTGAATGTCTGGCTCTTGGGCTGGCTGGTCCTCAAACTCTGCAAGTGGCCTTAATCCATCGTCTTGCCAAACCTTCCTCTTTATTTTATCTCAGAGCTCTCAGAGGTCCTCATGTCTGTCTGCTCCATGTCACCATCCACGCATATGTTGAGTAACTTTGACATCCATGTTGATGCCAACTGTTTTTGCTGCCAAGTTCCATTATCTTCTGAACTGTATTAATATCATAGAGTGTGTACAATTTCCCACACTCAACAATGGCCATGTTCTCGTCCTCATGTGCTCGACAGGTTTTGCCCTCTTCAGGTTTGGCTTGGATCATGTCAAATCTCAGACGATCTTGCCATCCTGTGTGATATGACCATCCCCCTAAAGTCATGGCAAAATCTAAGTATTACCTTCAGGAACAATAAGTCTATAAGACCAAGGCTTCAAATACACAAAAGTCCCTCCTTATTAACAACTGCATAGGAAATCCCAGAATCTATATCAAATATGTCTGCTACTCCATCCACATTAACAACATCCAACGAAATCATCAAAAGACTACACAGGCCCCCGGATTCCTCCCACTACACTGGAAATATGTTGCAATGTTTCTTTTTGGACTTTCCCATCTCAGGTTCTGGATAACTCCCCTACAGTCACCCTGCCAAACTGCTGTTTCTCAGCCTTCTCTCCTGTTCATGGATTCCACACCACAGAGTGGCTCACCAAAGTTAAAGCCTCGACATGTTCACTGGATCTCGTTCCAACACCCCTGGCAAAGGCTTGCCTATTGTCCCCATGCCCGCTGGTGGTGGACATTGGAAATAATTATGGGCAGTATCACCTACCTAATACTGGCCTGTATGAAACCTTCCAATCAGGGTTATGGGCAAAGAACAGCACTGAGACTGCCCTAATCTAAGTCATGGACAAACCCCATCACTCCCAGAGGCTTCTGCCATTTCAACATCCTTATCCCCCGGGACCCCTTTGCTGCCTCTGACACCGTCTGCCACACCATCCTCATCAACCACATGGAAAACCACATCGGTTCTGATCATTTCTGACTGCATCTAAAATCTACCCCTGGGCCATATCATTTACCACCATGGTCATCTCTTCCACTATTACACAGATTACACCCAGATATGCATCCACACCAAACCCACGTCACAACTCCCTCCCCAATCTTTGATTAATTGTCTTCAGGGCATTACGATCTGGATGACTTCTAATCTTCTGAAACCCAACAGCAATACAACTGAGGTCGTGTTGGTGGCTCTCAAGGCTCTCCTGGAAGAAACTGACCTCCATCTGCCCCTCCACCGAGGTCAGGATGGGCGTCATGGAAGACTGCACACTCTGCTTTGAGCCGGACATCATGTCCAACACAAAATCAGCCTTCTTTCACATCCACAATAGTTCTACTACATGATTTTGGAACATCTCGCCTGGATAACTGCAATGGAGTCCTAGTCATGGGGGCCAGACAATGGCTGGATAGGCTCCAGGATGTCTACAACTCCACTCCCCGGGTCCACACAGGTACCAAACCATGGAAACATGTACACTGTACACTGTACCATCTTCACTGGCTCCCTGTCATTTCAACACATGCAATCTCTCTACTATATATACAACATGGACATATACAGAGGGGCCATTTTGTACTTAACATGGAATCGTTGGAGAATTTATATTTGTAACACCTACTTGTTATTTTCAATGTCAAAATATTAGAAAGAGTCCTTACTGAAATCAGCCTCTGTTTTCTCAAGAGGAATAAGTACTATCTGAGCACTAAAATATGCAAAAATCCCAATAATTTCCAACCCACATGATCCCTACAGTACGCTTCACTGTATAATTACCAGAATGATTGGCTCTCAGTCTGGAGAAACCCTGACCCAAAACATGTTGACTCAAGGGGCATTTGCATCATGGACTATGGTGTTGTAGCACGGACGCAGCAGAATTTCCAGGCGTATTAGTGGCAAGGTTTGTAAGCGTACACACCATGCTTATTTATTCATACAATTATCAGAGCTAGTTTTGGTCTCAGGCACACCTGACTAGGTTACTAATGAGCACCCACTGAGAAGCGTTGCGTGTGCAGTGATAGTTATTCCGCGCGTACGCTCAAACACGCATACCCGCACTAACGTACACATTGGAAGCATACACACAAATGCACACGCACACAAACATATGAAGCGCAGGCCCACACATTTTTCGCCAAATGGGAATTTCTAAAAGGAAGAGTGAGAATAAGTGACAGTCAATTCTATTTTTCTAGCACTCCTGTGTTCTCTAATTCATATCAGGTATGCGTCAGGAGGCCCCAGAATGAAAGTCAGATGGGAAATATTTAATGCTCTTTGTAAAATAAATGTGCTTGACAGGATTAATTATACCAGGTTGGGAGAATAATGTGAATTCAATTAGACAAGGACAGGATTCTTAATATAAAGTTTAGTTTGATTTCAATTTACATTCAGTCCTGGGGCTGAACTTACTTTTCCCTGGTATTTCCTAATCCAGACAATGGTCACTGAATGCAGGGACATATTAGGACCAACACACAAACCCTTCTTAAATCGTGCATTTCCACTGCATTTTCTAATGCATATCCCCTTGCATTTTAGTACAAACATTGGTGATGTTTATTGAATTGCTGATAGTTGAGTCAATGATTCAATTGTAAATTGAATGATAAAGGAATTATGAAATATAATTGGTGCAGCTGTACTGAAGGTCACCCCAATCCCTCTACACACACACACACACACACACACACACACAAACATTTTCATGCATGCATGCACACACACAGTTGACAAATAGCGGTATAGTATTTTGTTTTAGCCAGATTAACAGTGCTGGGCCCCAAGAGGCAGAGGCTTTTTGCCGTTTGGGCAGCAGCTAAATGTGAGGAACAGTGTGTTTGTCGTGTTGTGGCCGCATTAGCATTCATACAAGGGTACACCACTAGAGGGGTTTATAAAAATATAATCTGGGCCTGTCATTTCTAAATACGAACCTGTATTTAGCTAATGAAGGATGTCGTGATGTCCTTGATATCTCTTCTTTGTCTATTGTTTTGTTTTTCTCAGCTACATTTGTTCCATTGCTGGGTGCCAGGGCTAAGTGCACAGCAAGGGACAATTAGTCTGCAAGTGTCAAAACCTCTACCCGCTCCCCCTTTGCATTTTAAAGGATTACATTAATTCGGAGGGACCCCAAAAACTGTATATTATAGAGACTAAACAAAGAAACCCCTATGTACACAGGAGCCACATCTTCCTTTCAGAGCTTGCCTTTCACAGCTTGCTCTGTTATGCTCTGCTATTTTATCTGTGTTTCAGGGCACAACAGCCTCATATTTTCAACCTCAGCATCGCTGGACACGCCCGGCATTGCAGAGTTGTAGACAGATAGCCAACACATGGCTACTTTACTGACAGCAATTTTAGAAGCGGCTTGTATCACAGGGCTGTTAGATTGCATACATTTGGAAAGACATTTCAAAACAATGGAATAGATTAATTTTTTTTTAAACAGTCCTTCTCCAATGGTGATTCACCCCCCCCCCCATGCTAGTTTCCTTGCATTTGCACAAATTCGACATTGTTTCGTCTCCATTTGGGGTTAAACTATTTGCTTGGATATTTTTTAATTGGCTGGTCTATTAGCTGATGATAAACTGTTGAGAAAATGTAATTAGAACATATAGCTAGTTATATTGTTTCTGTCTAACAGTGTTAACTACTATCTTTTAGTATAGCTTGATCTATGGATTCACTTTAACATAGCTAGATACCTATTATGAAAACAATTTTACAAATTGTACAAATAAGGTAGCAGATTGACAAAATGTGATGTTACTTTTGAACTGAGCTAACTAATTGTGTGTTGAAGGACACCTAACCCATTCAGATGAGAGCTAACTAGTTGTACTCAAGTATTGGGTTGAGATCATGGTCTTGTTGCTTGTCAGTAGACTTGGATGTCTGCAGAAAAATATTCCCCTGCCAATAATTTCCTGTGATTATAGTCCATTATCTACCTCTCAGACCTGGCAGATTTCACAGTCAGCTCAGTCACTCCCATGCACTCACTGTTGCTGCCAATATAGAGGGCTAACATATTAAGTACATTTACACTGATGAGCCAAAACATTATGACTGCCTGCCTATATGTGGTTGGTCCTCCGTGTGCCGCCAAAACAACACAGACCCACCAAGGCATGGACTCTACAAGACCACTGAAGTTGTCCTGTGGTATCTGGCACCAACACATTAGAAGCAGACCCTTCAAGTCTTGTAAGTTGCGAGGTGGAGCCGCTGTGGATTGGACTTGTTGGTCCAGCACATCCCACAGATGCTCAGTCAGGTTGAGATCGGGGCAAATTAGGTGGCCAGGGCAACACCTTGAACTCTTTATCGTGTTCCCTTCCTGAGCAATGTGTGCAGTGTGGCAGGACACATTATCTTGCTGAAAGATGCCACTACCATCAGGGAAAACCATTGCCACGAAGGGGTGTACCTCGTCTGTGATGATTAGGTTAGTGGCACATCCATATGTATGCCTTGACCAATGGTTTTCAAGCAAAACATCGCCTGGAGCAACACACTCCCTCCATCGGCTTTCCACAGTGCATCCTGGTGCCATTACTTCCCAAGGTCCAGTTTGATGCTTGTGTGCCCATTCAATGCTTTTGACGGTGGGCAGGGGTCCTGTTGGGCACTCTGACGGGTCTGTGGCAACATAGCCCCATACACAGCAGGGTGTGATGCACTGTTTGTTGTGACACATTCCTTCTGTAACTTGTGCCACAATAGATCTTCTGTTGGTTCAGGCCAGACGGGATAGCCTTTGTTGCCCTAGCGCATCTAAGTGGGCACCCAACATCCTGTCAACTGTTTGTGGTTTGTCCCTCCTTGGACCACTGTCGGTAGGTACTCACCACTGCTGACTGGGAGCACCCCACAAGCCTTGCGGTTTCAGAGATGCTCTGACCCAGTCATCTGATCATAACAATTTGGCCCTTGTTAAAGTCACTCAGGTCTATTCTCCTGCCCATTTCCCCTGCATCCTGTCTTCCCAGACCTTGACATGTGCCCTTGTTAGGAGATGATGATTGTTCTTCGCTTCACTTGTGAGTGGTCATAATGTTTCGGCTCATCAGTTTATTTCCTGTCTACGCACAAAACAACCCATTCTCCAAGGCCCACACTTCCAGACTGGATCCAGGAAACTGGGACACATTTGCAAACTCACACTGGATGCTCTGGTCTGGTATGCAAGTTTAGATAGGGAATGGAAGTACCCTCAATATTTTTTATTCACAAACTGCAAAATTGACAGATAGACAGGCTAACATCTAAGGCTATGCTAAAGTTGCCTAGGTAGCAAGCCAACGGTAAAATTGTACATAAAAAGTGTCTTGAATCTTAATTAATTAACACATTAATAGACAAATCTACATCGTCTCCTGTGTTGGTTTTGCATTTACGTTGTTCTATTCAACGTGTTGATTTATTTTTTTGCCAGAGCTCAGATCAACACTACTGCTCTGCCAGAGCTTCCAGCATGAGCTCCGGGTCCCCTGAAAATGAAACACTGTGATTTTACGAATAGGCAAACTGACAACCCTGAATTAATGAACGGCCCAGAGCGCCTTTTGACACTTCAAAGGGAATGTATGAACGCATCTCCAGTCTTTGTATGAGGTATAAATGTGTTGAGGTTGCTGAGCTATCTGTTCAGGTAATTACCACACATCTGTGGCACATAAGGCACGCGACCAGAGGTCTTTTCACAATTCCCAAGTCCAGAAAAGAACTGGGAGCCGCACAGTGCTAGGTAGAGCCATGACCTCAAAACTCTTTGCTACCCCAACCCAAACTAGTACCGCAACCAGATTCAAAAAAGAAAAACAGAGATCGGACAACTTTGCTGCAAAACCAACACACATTATGACTGCATTTACAGTGCATATCCAGAGTCTACACACCCTTAGTGAAAATGCATATTAGTGATGATTCGTCTTGATTTTTGCGTCCACACCCACAACATATTCAATCAGCTTGTCTCGACCACTGAATGTATTATATATTACATTTGATTCAACATGTCAGCTGAATGACTAAAATGCCAAACCTGTTCTGTGTAAATGATCATGTGTCACGTTTCTATTTCTGTTTGCACCCCGGGAAGACTAACCGCAGCCTAGGCAGGCACTATCAGGGAGTCCTAATAAATTCTACATATTAAATTTGCGCAGACCTTCTCCTGCCTACAGTGTGGTGTGTTACATTTTAACACACAGTGTACATGGCCTGTGTGTGGTAAGGAATTAAGCTGGTCATGGATAAAACATGTGCAGTTGGTGCAGTGCTGTCTTGCCTGCCGTGCCCCCCCATCACTGGTAAGCATTGGTCTGATGTATTATTGATGCTGGATGGCCAGGGAGAGTGTCAGTCAAAGAAAATAAACATTTGGTGTGTGGGGGGGGGGGGGGGGGGGGTGGTCTTGGGCATGTGCTGTACATGCCCAGGCTCACCTCCCATTTTTTTCTTCTTTTTTTTTTAACAAGCCCCACCTGCCAAAGCCGGTGCCTGAGCCAAGCAAAGAAATCAATGGCCAAGGGAAAGCAGAGAACAGGTACAGTATGAGCAGTTTTTTTAAAAGAGGGCAATTATTTCATTATTTTCTTCATGGGCTTACCTATGTTTCCTCTACCTGGTAGCATTTGAAACTATGCTACTCTAGAACACATTCTATACTGAGCAATTCCTCATACATGCATATTTTTGCTCTTTACTCTTTAAGTAAAAAAATAAAAGAAATACTTGAGTGAATAACTAGACACTTTTAAATGCTTCCCTCAGCCCTCAACACAAATTGGCTGCGTGATGAACTTGGCCCTCCAACCTGGTTATGTACGAGCGGTGTGTCACAGTCCTCCGGCCATATGTCCAACAAGTGCGCGAACACTCAATTATTTTGTATTAGCCTAAACATCTCTTCTGTAATTCTCACTACAGGCTATTCAGGGCACTGCCATTTCTCTGCACACACCCCTCCTCCTCCATGCCTCTGCGGCGATGCATCTTTAAGACAGGGCGCCTTGTTGTGGTCGTTTGTCTCATTGTTGTGTGTGCCAGAGCCAGGCATCACCAAGTTGAGAAACGACCACAGGTGAATACCCGGCGTTCTCTCATTTCGAAATCCCTATGAAACACGCAATAAAACATTTGCCTATCATGTCTAAAACACACAGACAGGTGCCGCTTCCACCTCGAACAAACACTCTCACAGCAGCGAACGCTGCAGTAAAACCATGTTCAGGGTGTCGCCGCTTTTTACTGTGGCATCTGCACTACTCTCCCAGCCATTTGTCTCATTTAGAGCCTAGATGAAAAACATCTCCTGTGAATTTTGTATTTAGTGCAGCTTTTTTAAACGCCAGAGATGTATTGTGTGCCAGTGGAAGTCCTTCCCAATGTAGCCTTCATTAATCATTACCATTGTGCTACAATGCAACTGGCCACCGGGTGATACACCGTGGAGACTGGTGATATCCTATGACTGCAGTGGCCTTGAAATCCCACAGTCTGCCGCCATTAACAGCACAGCGCCTCCCTTTATTAAGCAGCCTCTCCGTCGTTTCACGTTTCATCAGCAAGACTAGACAAATTCAGCCGCTTCTCTAACGAAACCTGCCAGTGTTTGGAACCGACAGCAGTCGGCATTTCACTGAAACGGATTGGGGAGAATCAAAGGTGAGATTAATGGAGGTTTGATGGCGTATCAGAGCTCAGCATTAGATGCAAGCCTATTTATAGTCCCATGCAGTGCGTCGCATTCCCTCACACCGGTGTAGGGACAAGGCTGATTCCTTCCTCTTTCTAGAAGAAGAAGGCACGGATAATAAGGCCCCCTGTGGAGGATGTAGGATCTTCTGAGCGGCAGGTAAACAGCAAGGCTTTCACCCAACGTCTTTAGCTCCGCATTTTTACAGGGGCGCCAGACTAATGTAAGGGAAATGACGAAGCCCCTTTATGCTGGTAGCTAAGTTAATGTGTATCTAACACTGTAACTTTATTAATGGCATTGTAGTTACATAGGTATTAGTGTGTAACGTCATTGTAAAATGGGATTTTTCTGAATCGGCTAACTGCAAAATTTCAGAAAATCTATGGATGCTTATATATTCTCTCGGTCCTGAATGTGACCTTTGTATATTTATGATTATAAATTATATGATTTAAATATACTGACATTTTAACAATAATTGTAACAACCGTGTTAACTCCCCCAAATTGTCTGTCTCATGGTTGAGATGGTGTGACATTATCCCGTCCTGTAATCCATAGCTCCCTGTGGATTTTATTTTTTTATTTTCTCGCTTTAAAAGGCAGAAATTTCAGTAATTCATGTCTTCTGAAGGTTTGTTTATAGTCATCAGCAGATGTCTGCTGAAGAAGGTATTTAAAACAATAATAAAACACAATGACCTGCAAACTCATTAACATTCTTTTGGGGGAAAAATATGTTTTTTGATTTGCAACTCCCACAAGCTTCTCTTCCAACCTAGAGGTAACCTGAGAAGTCTTATAACGTTTTATCTTACCAAATGACAGTGAATTGTGAAATACTGTAACTGATCCTGTGAAGAATCATATTACCAAATGGTTACATCATTTCACCAATGGAACTAACGTTGTCCCTACATTTTTATTTACAGTGTCAGTTATATAGTAATCCAAGCAACTCAACATGACGTGTTACCACCTCATTGGCAACAAAAACATGGAGCACACAGACATAAAAATGACTAGCACGGTAGATCAGTAGACATGTCTTGGTAAAGGCAGAGATGGTTGTACATCGTTCTTTTGCCAATCGTAATTGTGGATATGGGGGGAGGGTAGGTGTAGATCTGGGATGCTGCTCCTCAGTCTATGGTACTTCTCTGGATGAGCAACAAGTGCCCCAAGGGCTGAAACCGGGCTGAAAGTGGATTATTTCGGTCACGCAAAATACAGTAAAATGTGTGGTATTGATTACCGCAATTTTTATGGGGATTTAAAAAATATTTTTGTTTATATCCAATATTCCCTTTAATAAATAATGTTTTTCAAGATGTTTTATTATTTGAAACTATGTTGAAGGTTATGTTATGTAAAAACTCTTCTACCTCTGGTTTTCAAATATAAATTCAGAACACTTTAACACTCATTCATTATAGAGGTTGTCCGTATTTTCAAAGTTATACTTTGGAGACTTTTGTGAATCTTTCCTCCAAAACAAGCCTCATATCTTTACTTTGTGAAGTTCCAATGGGGTTTTAATGATGTTCCCGCCCAGAGACCATCCGTTCCATAAACAAAATGTCCCGAGGCTGAATCGTGTTGCCCACCCCTGATCTACCCCTGAGTTCAGATTGCTATGGTCAGGCAGACTCAGCCCACGCTAATAAGTGTCAACTCCGCTCCCCTGCTAATGCCGCACGACGCACACTCTCCCAAGTGTGGTGCAGAAGACAGATGTCATGTGTCATCGACCAGGGAGGCAGGTTACCAATATGGAGGGGGAAATCATAGAAGAGTCTGCCAGACTCCAAGCCAGTCATCAGAGCACGTCAGCAAGTTGCCGTGATCATCGCCGTCATCCTTATTATAGATGCCAACAATGTCATCACCGATCAGTTCTTACTTTGAACCTTGTCATCTGTATCCATCAATATAAGAATCACCACTGTAACCCCAACCATCATTATCAAATTCCCAGGGGGACTTTGTGGGAGTGTTTTCGATACCTGTCTTGTATCTCAATTGATTACACAAGCTAGTGCTAAACAAAAAAGCTGATGGATTTTCACCAGCTGTTTTCCAAGTTAAAGGGTTTAGGTAGTCTTTCCATCAACTTTTCTTATCTACAACCTACATTTATGAACATCTGGCTGAGTAAACATTCCAACAATATCCTACCTGTTGCTCTTATTCACTCAAAAAGAAAAGGCCATTGGGATTATCCATAACTACTGTGCCTGTCATATAGTCTAACATATGTGCAACTACGGTCCGAGTAAAAGCAAAATAATCAGTTTTTCTTTTAAAAAATTCTAAATGAATTAGACATTTGTATAACGGTAAGACACTCATTTAGCAACTGGAATGAAATCCGCAACAGCATAACGTACTGGTGATGGCTAGCAATGACTGCACCAGTCCTCTACAGCGTTATCGCTGGCTGACCATAGCATTCCTGTTAATGCTAATTGTGTGGTGGCAGCTAAAATGGAGAATATATTCTGGCAGAGATTTAGAAAAATAGAGGGTATAAAAGTAAAGTATTTTTCCTTTCCCCCATCACTGTAGGCGGTCATGCTAAAAGGGCACATTTATGCAATTAGGGTCTGTGTGTGCTGAACTGCGTGCAAGAGGCCCTGCTGATAATGCATTTAGAAATCCTTGCTCCATGAGACAGGGTGGAAACGTACTTACACGCCATTAGGTTGTGTAAACAAATCAGAACCTAAACAATGTGACGCATAACCCATTAAAAGACAAGTACCACCAGAAATTCTCCCTAAACATTACATTGCTCCACAATTAACAGTAGCATCAGTTCCTCAGCGCTGACACCATGGTGTAGAAGGCCCAAAGCTTCCGTAACCTCAGGCACCTGGGATGTCCCCGAAAACACCCAGAAACGCATCGTACTTTCAGGCCGCGGATATGCCTGGTATGGCAACGGCAACGTCAGTGACTGCATGGGTCTTTGGCGGGCGGTAAAGGTCGACCCAACACACCCTCAGGAGCACACGACCCGGACGTTTACCCCACACAGTGGCCTCAGAAAGGCCACACAGATTATCTTGGACCTCAGCAATCTGTGCCAAGTGCTCTTTTGAAATGCTACCATCAACGTACCAGATGTACAGGTCAGGCGCATCTTAACCAGGTCAGAGAGACATAATAACCAGGACCTCTATGCCGGCTCACTGTTTAACTAGCTGCCACACAGACCTGAATTCTGACCTGCACATTTGGGCATGTATGCTGGTCCCTGAATCTTGAATCTTTTGACCCTCTGTACACTCTTTGTATTGTTGCACAGTGTTTCTTCTAGTGGTATATACACAAAACATGCATACTCAGGTTTGCATTGTGAATTTGCATGTTTCATTTGTAATCTTTCTGAATCTCTCTTTTATAATATATATGCAATCAGTTAAAATGTGAGACATTGTATTCCTCTCCATTCACTGTTTTTCTTCTGCTTACTATTCTGTTACAAACAACACCAAAGTCTAAATGTAACTAGTCTGGTTGTAGTCAAACACCTGAGTCACACGATGTTGCAGCACTGTCATTATCTTGACTGTTCCCAGTGTGTTTCCCAGTGTGTGCTGTATGTGTGAGGGTTATGTGTGAGTGTTTGTCAGAAAGAATGAGTATATACAGTATGTGGTAATAAGAGGCTGAAGGTATTTGTTTTTTGTCGTACACACACACACAATCGTCCAAACACCTGCTTCAATCTGTCTGGTTTTCAGGTGGCAGCCAAAGCGATTTCAGCCCACTTGTCACTGATAGCTCTGGCTCAGTAAGAGCCAGAATAGCGCACACATGGCAGATAAACTCTCTGCTAGGTTGCCCTCAACTCATGATTCACATGTTCACCAAAAAGTACAGTGTCCCAAGGCTTCAAGATATCTCAAACTTGTAATACATTTAAAAAGAGCACCAACAGGTTAGTGACTTCTGTAGTATTGTTTAGAAACACAACATGCAAATAACGTGTGGCTGTGAACAATTGAGCTACTATTTTGGAGAAATAACTAAATATAGGTACCTGCCTAAGGATGATCTGCGCATCAATAGATTTGATAAACAGGATAAATATGGAACTCCAAGTGGCTTCCCCAAATCTGTCTTTGATTACACAAAGCGGCAGTCAGACAAGAAGTTTCTCAAGAGTGAGTGCGGATCTCAGAACACCTTAATGTCATGCTGAAAATCCCAGACATCCACGATCCCAGTCATGCACAAGTACTAAGGGGCTTAGCTACAGGTTTAGAGGAAAAGCACCCCGAAGCAACTTCACACACCCCCATAGCCTACATAGGAATAGCTATGCTGACTTACAATATGTTTGTACATGTCCCTACAGTAAATAATGCGGGAATGTAATGTGCTGGGAAAACTTAATTGGATGATTACAAGTAGAAAATGTCAATACTGCTTGATTTCTCAGGTTCACTTTCTAATTCATATGTGCAACAAAGGAGGGTCCTTTACGGTGCTTCTAATAATATCCCTGTGAACAAAGAAAATATAATATATTCGGTACAGTATCTACTTAGTGTAATACACTATTATCTGATTGAGACTTAAATAGACACTCAGATCACACGTTCATCCATCTGAAATCCCCTTCCAGCTGAAAAGTGCCAACTTGTGATCCAATAACTGGTTTAGAAGACAAATGTGACAGAAAACTGATTCTATCTTATCGAAATAAATATAACAGTGCATCGGCTTCCCCAAACAACCAGCTTCACACCTTTTGACTGTGATTTGTGTTAATGTGTGTCAGAGTGAGGTCAGATATAGACGGTTAGACATTTAGAAGGTGGGATCATCTTTTGAGAATAGGGGTTGATTTCCGATTTTCCGGGTAAAACGAGAGGTAAACTTCACTTGTAGAATTATCTTGAGAATACCCAAAATGCTTACGAGACAATGCCTCCATCATAAAGTCTATTTGGATACTCATGGATGACAAGTGAAGTGTTTATTCCAACCTGGCCAAAATATCTTATAGATATTATTAGCGCAACAGTTACTTTCTATAGCAGGTCACTGCGACCACATTTTACATGCATAAACCATATTGTTATCCTTTCTAAAACTACTTTGAATTGGTAAAGATGGTGGGATTTGAAACTTTTGTGCCTTGTGTATGAAGGTCAACTTGAATCTGTGTGGCAGTAGATCGAGGTGCTGTCTCCACCATTTGGAAAGTTCTTTGATGCAATCTTCCTTTAAGTTTTCTCTTGTGGCCATGTCCAGGGAGGTTGGCTACAGAGGCTTGGTCCTTAAACATCTTGATAACATTACACACGGTGGAAACAGGAACACCAAGGTCTCTGGGTATGGACTTGTAGCCACAAGATTATCCAGGCTTGGTTACAATTTTGTGTTGGATCTCAGACAGTTCTCTGGGTGTTTCTTTTCTCTATGCTCATTGTGGTAAACACAGTGACACAAAACTGTAGAATTATTCAAATTTTCCATTCAAACTGGGTGAATTTGTGATTTCCATATTGCAGGTACCTGCAACTATCCACAGGTTTAATTCCAAAGTAAAGGAGAATCACCTGCTTGAAAACAACTTTTAGAAGGCAACAATACTATTTTCTGGGATTTTCATTCTGGTATAAGCTAAGATTTATAAAATTAGTTAGATTTGTTAATTTTGTTCAACTGCAAACCAAAGAAAATACACACATTTTAAACAGTTTTTTAGAGCAATGGTGCATCAATAAAATAAAGTGCAAGGGTGGCCATTCTTTTGGCCGTGACTATCCTAAGATTGTCAGCTTCTCATAGACTTGCCACCATGACAAAGGCAGTGACCCTGATGCATTATAGGCAATTTCAGCTAATCAAGTGTCCAGCCAAGTAGACTTGCTGAAAATGAATAAAAAGGGTGGCGAGCAAACCATTTTCACTGTAGTAATAGTGCAAACACAAATCAACAAAATCTGCACTCGATATTCTCTCCAGGGACCTCTGGAAATAACGGTACAGTGAAGCATTACAACAATTACTATCTGTGAGATTGTCTTAAGCGCACAGCTCTCCCAAAATTATACTCCTCATCGCACTAAATACTGCGCTGCATATTCAAATAAAATCGTTTTTGAATTTTGGGCCCTGCTGCTAACCAAATTAAAGTAATGCTTGGTTTGGTCTAAACAGCAAAATGAACCACAGTTGATGGACCATGGGCAGCAGCATCCAATACCTATCAGCATTGATCTACGATACAAAGTGCATTATACAGTCTGAAAATCCCATTCCAAGTGAGGATAATTTGATGGGTTCGCGTGTGTGCGGTTCTGTTATTTACATTCAGATGACGGACTATTCACGGCGATATCGAACAGAGTGTTCATATTACCACACGATAAGGAAAAATGTATGGCCTTTACTCAACATTGATACTACTCGGCCTATTCTCATCACCCAGTGATATATTCACCTTGGTTATTATATTCACCAATAAGTACTCAGCATTGTCTCTGAAGTTCCGCTGCATTTGCTCATTTATAACAGGAGTAACCTGTTGTCGGCAACCATTAAAATCACTAACAGGGCCATCGCCTCCCTCCCCCGCTATCGGGGCGGCTGTCATGTGTCTCTCCTCTTAATTAATCGACACACTCTTAGGGACGCAGGAAGTGGAATGGGAGGCGTGTCAAAGCCCATAATTAAACATTTATCTGGGGCATGGAAAGGGGGATGAGGGAAGGGAAGAAAAAAAACTCTGAGCAAGATGCCAAAGTGCAGCACTGGATTATGGGTCTAGAGATCCGACAGGGCGTTTTGCTGAGCTCGGCTGGATTTTAAGGAGAAGCGAGAGTAAGAGAAAAGTACCGCAGTAACTGCATTACCAAAGGGATTCATGCACATAGAGCAAGTGGCTTTTCTGAGGTACAACGCTGGATTTGACCGATTATTTGATGGGTTGAGCATAACTAGCATTCGTTAGAGCAAGTAATGTGTAGTTGGGTGAAAGTCCATTGAGATTAGGGGTCTCGACCAATTAGTTAATAGTAGGTGAATTTCTGGGTAGTGACCTAAATGCTTAAAGCTTGTGTTTTAATACATGCAGGAATAGTGAATTACAGACACAGTAAACAAGTCACTAGCTGGAAGAATCCTAGCTAGTGGCTAGACCCAAGAGAGAAACGCAGTGTTCAACACATTTTCTACATTATTGATGAAATATAGTGACACAACATTCCTTCTTTAAAAGGGTATAACCTGGGAAATGACAATTATAACAGGAATACCTGCCCGTAGTTTTATGAACTGTCCTACCGACAGTGTCCACTTTGTTCACACACATCCAGCCTTTCAGCAGGGAGAAGTCCTCTCTCCTCTTCTGATGTCCGCTCTGCTCTCATAGTCATGCTAATCGCCCCATCATTCATTCATGACGTGTTAAGTCACGAGGGCTTGGAGTGGAAGACTATCCATTTCCTGCTCTGCATCAGACTTTGGAGGGCCCAGTCTCCTCCCCATGTTATCTCTCAGTTCACACATTAACCGTCTGTCAATCACCTACGATGGAGCGTAGCTTCTGGCATTACAGTAAGGAGCCTGCTGATCACATGCGTCCTCATCTCCATGCATAGCCTTGGCTCAGCTCATATCATGGCCTGAGATAGAGGTCCAGATTGAAATTGGAAATAGTGGGTATCGCCGACGTTGAAAGTCAAAGGAATTGGTCCGTATCCCCAGCTCATTTCGTGTTCAGTGCGAAGACTTAATCTTCGTCAATCTAGTCGTCTAACCTGTTGAGTCTCTTTTCCCAGAGTTACTATACCTATTCTGGGATGGGGATAGTGAGGTAAGTGGGTCGATTTGATTGATTTGCATAGCCCATGTATACTCGATAAAGAGGACCACGTACACATTGAGTGATTTACATTTTTTTTTGTTGCAGATGAGACATCCAGTTGGGTTCATGTCTGGTGCTTCTGGCAGCGGATGAAGCCAATCGGCCCCTGGTTGCCCTTTCCAACCGAGGTGTACGTGAGGAGAATCAACTAAGATGGATAAACCTGGTAAAACGGGAACATCACGGCTCCTAATCGGCCAGTCATAGAAAAGGAACAGAGAGCAAGAAGAAACACTAAAAAGAAAAAGACTAAGCTTGGAGATTTAGGATCAGACTTTGTATTGCAGTTAGAAGGGCAGTGTGCATGCACACACGTGTGTCTCCGTGTGTGTGTGTGTGTAAGAGAGAGAGAAGGAAAGCAAGGGAGAATCTGTATCTGTACATACATGTATCTGTGTTTCTAACTGTAAGTGTGTGTTCATGTATAATCTGCCAGAGCATATATCGTATATGTCATCTCAAATGCCAGCGGAAAGCTTCTGCGGAGTACCCTCATGCAAATTATTATAATGACAGCAGCAACCCCAAAATGTTCATGCTGGAAGGGACTTGAACACAATCAGGGCACAAGCTAAGGTGGGTATGTGGATGAGGAAGAACAGGTGGGGATAACCATCTGTCCCTTCGAAGAGACTCAATCCCATCCACCTAAACAAACCAACACCTGGCTTCATTTGGATTGGCAGGCCAAAAACAAGCAATTACGATCTAATAGAGAATTCATGAAGCCTTTGTTTGTTTCATTTGATCAGTTAAATCTACTGATATGGACATATGTTTGCTTTTTCTTTGAAATTGATATAAGCGGGTCCAGTACAGAGATCAGACGCAATCTTCGACATTTGATTGATTGAACAAGGTGTGTTTTTCATCTTAATTTTACACAACACTTTCACATTTGCTGGCATCAGATAACATCAGAAATTGATTATATTTCCATCCTTTGTACTTGAAATGTCAAAAGACAGGCTACAACACATTATTTCCTGGAGCCTTAATGGAGATCTTTATTGTGAGATCTAATCTTGTGTGTAATATGTGAACTGGATGAGTCATCCATTAAGCAAAATCTCTAAAGCTCAGGCCAGTTTGGAAATAATTTCCAATGAAACACTACGCTGAACTCCCTAATCTAAAGATTTGTTAACTAAAGAACAAGGTAGGCTAGCTACATTCCTTTACTACAACATATATACATACACACACACACACACATATATATATATATATATATATATATATATATATATACAGTAATAGATAAACAGTTTTATTTATATATAAACCGTATCTGTTCAGGCAATACCCAGCACCACAAAACACAGAATGCAGCTACAGTAATTGTAGTTCAGGAGCAGCTATTTACGACAATGTAATGATGTCAATTTGATTCAATTTAGATTGTTCACCAGGTAATGTTCTGAACATAGGCTGTCATGTCCTGCCATGTTTGAAAATAGGATGAGCTTGTTGGCAACGTAGTCTTCAATTAATAATTGAATTAAATAATTCAACTTCACAATTTGATTAAATTATACCCGCAAGGGTTCCTTGTCAACTCTTTGTTTGGATGACTGTAATATCTAGGGTGTTCCCTTCTTTATAGAAGGGCGTAGATGGCTTTGTTGCTCCCATAGAAAATAGTTAAGCTCAGAGAGGTGATTAATGTACCAGTAAGAAAGGTTTATTAAGGTTATATAATGATAATCACTATCACCCCAGTACGATGTATGTTGTTTTACTTGCAAGCCCGTCAAGGGAGTACATTGCTGTGCTCATTAACGCTGTCACAATGTAATCACATACTGTACGCGAGTAAAAGCAATACACGTTCTCATGGCAGGTTTACCGGCATGCAATTCAAACCTGAGTCTGCATGTATGTTCAACAGACTAACGTACAGTTGTAATAATGGCTCTTACACATTCCGAGTCTAATCCCAGATTTGGAATGAGAGGACAGACTTCCATCCCTTAATATGCTGCCTAGCTTAGCTGATAATCATATAACAGTGGCGAAACATCTGCTCCCTCAATCTTTTTCTTTTCACTTTCTTTCACCCGCCCCCCCCCCCCATCAATGTGTTTCTGCCATCCCGAAAAGAGCTTCATGCCGAGGAGGGTTGAAAAGCAGAGTGTGAATGTCCAACAGTGCCGTTTTCCTCTATTCACCAGGGCCACCACAGAGGAGGACTGAAAGGAGCTCGGAGGAGTCATTGCGGTCAATAGTGCTGCAAAGTAGGGGGTTTGAGGAGGAGAGTGACTATTGGTCCAGCTGGGCCCCATTCCTGGTGAAACCCTGTATGGAGACGCTATCAATGGGCACTGCCGAAATGGCTGTGCCAACAAATATGCAGTGGGCTCCAACGGTCCTCACAGCCAGTCCTGGTTGCTTCAAGTGTAATCCGTCTCCTATCAATCCATAGATTAGTTTCTACATGAGTGGCACAGTATAGGGGCCATGTCTCAGCCCTCTTAGACGCCTGCCTTTCATAATCTTCTTTTCTTTCCGGCCACTGATATGCCAAAGAAGTGGTAGGACTTACATTGCATGAAACATTGTTGTCAAGCCATTTCAGATCAGTGGTTGTGCAGGAGAATGCACTAAAGCTTCTGTCAGAAACAAATATTTGCAAGTAACATTTAGAAGGAACATTATTTTTCTCTTAATCAAACAGAAATGCTGAGAATCATTTGGAAAACATTTTTAGCATGATCTGGACAAGACCATGGAGAATATGGCAGCTTAATGGGCCAACACAGCAGCAGGAGTACTGACAGACATTTTTGATAGACCTAATGCGTAATGAGCTGGCAGGCCTGGACCATTCGTTTGGTCGACCCAGTTCCAGTGTGCATTATACTGTTTTGTTCAGAATAATTTCGGGGCTGCAGATTGTTGTACACTGGGACCTGGCAGTGGCTGTTTCGCCATTCCACTGCAAAGCTTTGTAAAATTGTCTACAAATTACTGCTTTGGGGTGTTGTTGTTAGCAAGGGCGAATCGCCTACTAAAGATGTCCCACATGCACATTTTTCTCCTCTTCCAAATCAATATGGAAGACAGAGGCAGATTTTAGACAAGCGTTGTTGCCCTAGTGTTGAACAAAACCTCTGAATCATCCAAAACAAAAGAAAGACGCTTTCTTATGATGACTTGTTTACAAAATGTACAGTACTGTATTTAGTTTGTGTGGTTGTGTAGTTGTGTTAGTGTATTGAATGCCTTTGACTATACTTTTTGCTCATACCCTTCAGTGGGTGTGCAGACAAGTGCAAGAGTATACAATAAACACTGTTTACATAACATTGTGAGTGCATGTGTGTGTGCGCGCGCGCATGTGTGTCTGCTAGCATCCGGGAATTCTCACTACTTGTCCAGACACAATTCAACAAATCAGACAACTAGTCAATGAGGAACAGGGATCAGGCAGCCAGGTTTAAGTCATTAGTACTAGATAAATTCACCAAGTAGGAACATCTCTCCCACTGTGTCCCACTCAGTTCATTAACTGCAGCGTTCATTAGTTTAGGCTCCCTTCTATATCTGCTGAGAGAGAGTGCATCAGAGCACAGAGGCATCACTCCATAGCCTGTTTACCTGCTCTAAAACAAACCGCAATCCGAACTGTCTCTCTGTGCACAGTGTTCCTCTACGTGCTCTGCATTCAAAAGAGTCCCAACTCCCTGTGGTAGCGGAGTTCTGCTTGGGGAATTTGTTTTTCCTAAGAATACTTTAAACAAAAAAGAAAGTGAAGTTTTCTCTCTCTCACTGTGACTGAGCATTTTTCCACTCTGGGATAGAACCACCTTTCTTCAGTCATTAAAATGCGGCATGAGAATCTGGGCATGGGCGTCCTAAACGAGATCCCAAATCAATCTGCTCCCTTGGTAAGCGTAGCCACTGATCATAGCAGAAAACTAAACAAGCCGCTGGCATCCAGCTCTGGGCCTGTAAGATGATGTGAGTCGAATTTAATAAAAAACATACTTTTTGATGACCAAATTAATTCATGAGTTACAGTACGGTCCATTAGCATCTATCAGTGTGATTTAAACTATCCAAATGGATATAAATTAATGTGGGACCTGGCATGTTTTATGATGGAAGCATCAAAATGAAACCTCACAAAAAATAAGATGACAAAGGAGAGAAATAATGAAGGAGATAAGGGAGGAAAAGAAATTCTGAAAGCAAAGAAAAGGGCTCCCATTTTATGTCTTGAAAATAATCATTTGAAATGATCATCTAATTATCAACGCATGATAACCGCGTTCATTTTGTATAAGGCAATCTTTTTTGAGATTCTGATTATTGATACAGTTTTACATTGTTTAGGAGAGTATTACAGCTTTATTTATTAGATAGCACTCCCACAACGGATAATGCGTGACCAATCAAAACGCCCCATGGAGCTCCAAGCCACACGTCAGGAAGCGATATAGACAAAGTTCATACGTAAACCCTGGTAAACACCATGGCACAATAATAGAATGCCTTCAACCATTTGCCCGCTTGGAACCCTTAATTTTACATCTGTGAGTAATATGTTTTCTTTCAACATAAAGTGTCATTAATTTATCAAAACAAAAACAACTGGAAGTTCTTATTACTACCAAGAGGCAGGAAATACTAGCTCTCTTAGGAATTACTACCCTACTTATTTCCCACAACTCACCCCGGTTTTAGACCCCTACCCCTCCTCACCTGTAGATGAGTGTGTCATCCAGGGAGCTGTTGTACTGGACCTGGTACATCCTAATCCCAGGGACGTGGTTCTGAGAAGGCCATTTGATCAGCACTGAACTAGATGTCAGCTCTGCCATTACTACCCTCCCATCCTGATTTCTGCGCGTGTCATTTCCAGTGGCTGTGGTGGACTTGGCTGAGGTGAGGATGTCCGATGGGCCGGGATCGGGCTCTCGTAGCCGGTTGGTGCTGTTGGCCAGAGAGGGTTGACCGCCATGGGGGAGAGGGTTGACCACCAGCTCCACTTGGCCTGTGGACTCTCCCGCCGCATTGGAGGCAATGCAGGTGAAGGTTCCAGAGTCCTTCAGGGAGGTGATGTTGATGTCCAGGCTGCCATTGCTGAAGGTGATTGTTCTTGACGTGTTCGAGATCAGACGGCCTTCAGGGGAGATCCAGTGGATCTCTGGGTCTGGATCTCCATTGGCCTTGCACTTCAAACTGGTGGGCTGGCCCTCCATTGTGAAGGTCTTGGCAGACTTCCTGGTCATAACTGGAGGGTCACAGATGAACTCCTCCTCGGGGATGGTCCAGAAGTACTTGGCTGTAAGGTCTGGAGGAGAGGCGCAGGTCTCCAGGTCGTCTTCTCTGGTCAGCCTTCTAAGCCACAGAAGCTCACAGTTGCAGTGGAGTGGGTTCCCACCAAAACTCATTACCAACGAGGATTGAGGAGATCCTTTGGCCTTAGCATAGACCGGTATGCGTAGAAACAACGGATCGGGGGGAATCTTCTTCAGCTTATTGGACGTCATGTCCAGACGTGCCAGCTTGTGAAGGTTGGTGAAGATCCCCTGGGGCACATGCTCTATGAGGTTGTGGTCCATGTTGAGGGTGTTGACGTTGGTCAGACGACCTATCGTCTCCCAAGGGATGTCCACCAGGTTGTTGTAGGAAAGATCCAGATCCTCCAGGGTGCTGGTGAAGTCGTCGAAGGCATGGGGAGAGATGTCGTGCAGCTGGTTGTTGGCCAATATCAGATGCCTCAGGTTAGTGAGTCCCCGGAAGTGGTCGTCCCTGATCACCGTCAGCCGGTTGCTGTCCAGGTGTAGCGCCCGCAGCCGCTTCAGGTCCTCGAATGTGTAAGGCATGATCTGGCTAATTGTGTTGCGCGACAAAGTCAGATGGATCAAACTAGTCATATTAGCAAAGTCCCTTCTCCTTATGGCCGTGATGAAGTTCTCAGTGAGCCTCAGCTCTACAGTGCGCCGGTCGATGACAGTGGGCACGAAGAGCAGGCCCGTCTTGGCACAGAGGATGGCCAGCGAGGGGGACAGGTTCTGGCACATGCAGCGTTTGGGGCATAGCTGCCCCCTGGTGGAGACGGCCAGAACCAGCAGGGAGAAGATCATCCGTTCCATCCTCCCTCTGGCGTTCTGGGAAACTGCAAGGTGGAGGAGAAATGCACTGATCAGGACATATCAGGATGATGCGACTGCAGGGGGCACATTTATTTCGTGACAAAAGATTCATGCTGCATCAATGTGTTTAGCTATTACAGTTGTTTCACATAGCTCAGTTCACTCTATAAGCCTTATTGTTGAATGCAAAACAGTGTTCAAAGTGCATTCAGATAATTCATTGTTCGAGACAGAGTTCAAATCTTAGCTATAAATATTATTGGGAATAACTCACATGATGACATTATAAAAGTTCAGATTTGTTTTCTTAAAGTCTTAGGGTGAAAGTTTCTAAAATAATATTTATTAATAAAGGAGGAGTGGTTCTTCCTTCTCTGGCCAAGTCCCACCCATAAGCCACCTTTTTTCAATAGACCCACTTTTTTTCAAATTACCTCTTTTTTGTTTATTTGTTTTTTGTTTATTCGTTCCTTGGTAGGCAGTTAGCTAATTAACTAACTTCACGCAACACAATGGCTTCTAATCAACACTGAGGTCAGATTTTGATGTGCTTTTACATGGTGATACTGAATGTCTGAACCTACAGTGGGGAGAACATGTATTTGATACACTGCCGATTTTGCAGGTTTTCCCACATACAAAGCATGTAGAAGTCTGTAATTTTTATCATAGGTACTCTTCAACTGTGAGTGACAGAATCTAAAAATAAATCCAGAAAATCACATAATTTTTTATGATTTTTAAGTAATTAATTTGCATTTTATTGCATGACATTAGTATTTGATACATCAGAAAAGCAGAACTTTATTTGGTACAGAAACCTTTGTTTGCAATTAGAGAGATCATACGTTTCCTGTAGTTCTTGACCAAGTTTGCACACACTGCAGCAGGAATTTTGGCCCACTCCTCCATACAGACTTTCTCCAGATCCTTCAGGTTTCGGGGCTGTCGCTGGGCAATACTGACTTTCATCTTCCTCCAAAGATTTTCGATTGGGTTCAGGTCTAGAGACTGGCTAGGCCACTCCAGGACCTTGAGATGCTTCTTACGGAGCCACTCCTTAGTTGCCCTGGCTGTGTGTTTTGGGTCGTTGTCATGTTGGAAGACCCAGCCACAACCCATCTTCAATGCTCTTACTGAGGGAAGGAGGTTGTTGGCCAAGATCTCGCGATACATGGCCCCATCCATTCTCCCCTCAATACGGTGCAGTTGTCCTGTCCCTGTTGCAGAAAAGCATCCCCAAAGAATGATGTTTCCACCTCCATGATTCACGGTTGGGATGGTGTTCTAGGGGTTGTACTCATCCTTCTTCTTACTCCAAACACGGCAAGTGGAGTTTAGACCAAAAAGCTCTATTTTTGTCTCATCAGACCACATGACCTTCTTCCATTCCTCCTCTGGATCATCCAGATTGTCATTGGCAAACTTCAGACGGGCCTGGACATGCGCTGGCTTGAGCAGGGGGACCTCGTGTGCTGCAGGATTTTAATCCATGACGGCGTAGTGTGTTACTTATGGCTTTCATTGAGACTGTGGTCCCAGCTCTCTTCAGGTCATTGACCAGGTCCTGCCGTAAAGTTCTGGGCTGATCCCTCACCTTCCTCATGATCATTGATGCCCCACGAAATGAGATCTTGTTTGGAGCCCCAGACCGAGGGAGATTGACCATCATCTTGAACTTCCATTTTCTAATAATTGCACCAACAGTTGTTGCCTTCTCACCAAGCTGCTTGCCTGTTGTCCTGTAGCCCATCCCAGCCTTGTGCAGGTCTACAATTTTATCCCTGATGTATTTACACAGCTCTCTGGTCTTGGCCATTGCGGAGAGGTTGGAGTCTGTTTGATTGAGTGTGTGGACATGTGTCTTTTATACAGGTTACAAGTTCAAACAGGTGCAGTTAATACAGGTAATGAGTGGAGAAGAGGAGGGCTTCTTAAAGAAAAACTAACAGGTCTGTGAGAGACGGAATTCTTACTGGTTGGTAGGTGATCAAATACTTATTTGGAAAACACAGCCGCCGGCAGCAGCAGGTAAAAGAAAGCAAAAGGAAGTTAATTCAATTGATTTGTGACTACTAAGTAAACATCCCATACACTGGCATACATCTTTAATGGGAAAACATTATGAAAGAACATTTGTTTTCGAGCTAGCGTTTAAGTTACAAGTAAATACTAGCGTTTAAGTTACAAGTAAATACTAGCGTGTAAGTTACAAGTCAATACTTTTCCTGCCCTCTTCAATTGCACTTCTGGTACTGTAGCTAGGTACTGTAAAACAAATCAGTATATTGGGGGTAGGCGTATAGTATGTCTCTGGTGTGCTAACACGTGGTATTCTATCAACCAACAAATACAGAAAGTCAGTACGGCCAGATTACACCTTGAAATTAAAATAAGCTTATTCTAGATGGTGTTTATGACACAATTGTATCATAGCTAGCATCAGTAGTTAATCAATTAATTAGCGGAATTATGTTCAAATGCCCCTTTAAGAACTCAAAATGAGTTGGCAGCGATATCATATATTAAAGGTTAGTCAGAGCCTGTCTAAACTGTAGACATTCTGAAATCCACTATTCTAAAAATCTTAAAAAATTTAAAATGTAAACACTAAATGTATGCAAACACACAAATGTGTGCACATACTTAAACATGCAAAAATTTAGTTGTTATTTCAATTTACTTCAAGTATACATTTTAAGTCTATCAGAAAATGATTTACTTTTACATTACTTTTTGATTATAGAATATCTAGTCTACTTTAATGGAGTTCCCTGGCTTAGCGTGGTAACACCGAGCCGGGGTGCAAGCTGTCCTTACACCACCCCACCCCCCCACCCTGGATAAATAACTAAGAAGTGGTATACACGCATCTAGAGCCGATCCAGACATAGATGAACCTACTAGCTGATATCCAACTGTGATAACAGCACAGAAACACACAATATAAAATAAAAATACAAAAGTATTGTATGATAGAGGCCAAGCATGGGCCCCCACCCACCGCGCGCCCTGGTGCAACCGCACCTCCTGCACCCCCGATAGTTACGCCAGTGGTTAGATTCATTCTTTTTTTTTCTATTTATCTCTAACAAAAACTATTCATTAAAATATCCTGTACCAGTAGCAGGAGTTCTCCCTCTTTCTCTCCTCACATCTTTATCTCCCTTTCTTTCTCTCCAATCCACCCTCTATCTCTATAATACTTGTAAGATGTATTTACAGTCATTCTGGTTAATGCTCAAGTTCCATTGAAGTTCCAATATGCCATTTCAGCGATATGGTTATCAGCTCTACAACTTAATGCACCAGAATCTGCATGGGGTTTGTTGCAGTCCATCGCAAAAGCCTTTTGTTTGCTCTGAAAATTGAATGAAACCAAGAAGTGTAATTGAAATGAATATGTATAACATTTATGTACAGTATAGCTTCTCCTGCGGTACGTGATGGATTTCAACCTTGCAGCACCAACAGAACAGGAGCAGCTGTCTATATGCATCGTATTTCACCAAACCATTTCACAGCGGTACATTGGATTATTAGGGTAATGCTACAACTGGATACAAAAATGTAAGTAAAGCCTTGTACACCAAGGTGGAAGTATTGGATGCGTGACCAGAGCCCTACTCATCAAACTTTGCTTGGTTTTTCTGTCAACATACATTACATTACATCTGCAGGTTAATCTTCTGAACGTAAGCATTAGAAGGTTGTTGCCCCATTGTTGAATCAGTGACAATGTCAGGCCATTTCATTGGAGGACATGCTGGTAACGTGATACTGCTGTTAAATGTCCCACTCCTAATCAGCTTCAGTTTTCAGATACTGTGTTCACTGTAATAGGCTCTTTCTGCCTCTCCCACAGTCACTCTGTCCCTCTCAATCTCCCTCCTAAACTACGCTGTTGTAAAACGACACCGTCTGCAATCATCTATCAGCCAATAGTTAAGAATGACGTCCTGGCTCCTCTTATTTCATGTTTATTGAAACCACAGCCCTGTCGCCCAAAGGAAGATAGCTGTAGAAGCCACAGGCCTGTCGGGCAAAAGAAGATGGTCATAGCAGGAAACATCATTACGTAGGCAGAATGCCAAGCAGCTAACTGTCATTTTTATGTACTGCGGAATGTAGGTGGGTAGACTAGAGACAGTCAACACCCTAGAGCTTACACACGGGACGAGACTCTCGCCCTTGGTCCTGTAGCTCTCTTCCCAGCCAGAATTCCCTGGACGCCACACAATGAAGATGGATTAGGTTGTCGGCTGCGAAGTGGAACAGGCTCCATTGCCCCAGAGGCCCGGGGAGGGCCCAGACGGGGGGAGTTGCTCCCCACCCTCTAAGGATTGGGTTGAGGTTAAAGTGAAAAGCAGCAAGACTCGGGGTGGTTAACTACACACAGACTACAGATTCATAACCGTTGCAGCTGCCATTTCCTCCACCCGTACACTGGCCGTCAGAGAGACTGGGTGTCCCTCCGTTATGTAAGTTCCAATAGGATGCTGAGGAGACAGCCAATACCTGCAAGACTGATAATATATTCCAGTCATGCAAGGACAAGACAAGCTACAGGCGTGTGCAAATACTAAGCAATTAAAACATGTGCATCATTCATTTTCACACGCATAAATTACCATTTTGCTGTGTACAATTTCAAATACACAATAATAAGGAACATGAAAGAAGGTCAAAGGAGCCTGACGCAATGTGACATCTATAGTACACCACTGCCCATTAATGAGCAATCAGCACTTATCAGCGTGATTATTTCTGTTCTAGAAGGTTCTACAGCAAAAAAACTGACAAGGGAGATGTAGCATAAAAACATCCAGTGCATGTTTGTCTCAGCTAGCCATCCATCGTTGGAGCAACTCAGGTTGCTATGAAAATCATATCAGCGTGTAATATTAATCTGGTCGGAGGACATTTTTGTTTATAAAGCCAGTATTACACCACAACCTGTGTCTGGCTGTCATAACATGATAGATCTTGGCCCTTGTTAGGGATAGTTTGTATTTGCAAAAGTGGTGGGTTATAACTGTAGCACTTGTGGTTAAATGTGGATATAGATTTTACAACTTCAGACTGATTTTGTGGCATAGTCAATGCCATTTAGGTTTACAGCCAAGAAGTTTGAGCAATCTCTACTCAGCGCTGTGGGCCACAAGGTAATAGAAAAACACAATAGAAATAACATATAGAAACATAGTAAATGAAAAAGTAATAGTAACAGAGTATAAGTATTAATGAATTATAAAATGTATTCTGGTAGCAGATGTTTGGCAAGAATGTAGTGCGTGGTAACTCAGTCTTGATCAAGTGGCTTGCATACAGACGTTGTCTCTGAGCCCACTGGTTTGGGATCTCATGGCCAGATGCAGACCCTGTCTGTCCGACGGTAAGCAGATGAACAGTGTGTGGCTGGGCTGTGTGGGGACCAGAATAATGCTCCAGGGCTCTGTCAGGCACTGCTTTGGACAGATATCCTGTATGGGTGGTTGCTTGGCCTTGATGTACTGTCACGTCTTAACCACCTGTTGTAGAGACTACTGTGGCTCTGTTGATATTGATTGGGGTGTGTTCTGTTTCTCTGCCTCTGCAACAATCAAGTCCTTTGTTTTGCTAAGGGAAAGGTTGCTGTTGTTTTCCACCACAATGCCTTTTTACCTCCTCCCTGTAGGCTAAGTCATCACTGTTGGTTACTAGACCGACAGCCGTGGTGTTGTCTGCAAACTTGATAATGGAGTTGGTGTGACGCAAGCCTTGTCGTAATGGAGGAACTGGGACGAACGCAAAGGGCCGAGGACACATCAGTAGCTTATATACGGGTGGCTTCTCTTCTCTGACTTTTGTTATTTATGACCCTAATGGGCGTGACTGGCAAATAATTTGACAGGTTGGCGGCACTTCTGGTGTGTTTGGGTGGGACATTCTGTGTGACGTATAATATGGCGGGACTTCAGTTATGACCAAACTGAACTTCCTGTATGACGCATGATAGGGCAGGACTTCCGTTATGACATATTGATGTCCAGTGAAGTATGATGAAGTGTGGTTTGGGGCGTGAAAAACTGTTTTTCTTTTATTTTGCACATATTGTAATTTATGACATGAATTGTAAAGTATTTCACGCATGTGGGTAATTCATATAATCTTTGTATTTGATAGGAAACAGGACTTAAGGTCATATCGGCCCATTATAAATTAGAGTTGATATAATTCAAATAAAGCATAGTTTCATAATAACAAACCATAGCTTATTTCGGAGGAAAATTCTTGTTTTGTCTGGGGGATTGCCTGAAGTGGATGCGTGGAATGGCTTTGTACATGTTATTGTACAAAGTTAGATGTTGCTGTAAACTTGGTCTAAAATGTTTCATTCTACTGGTACAAGGAAACATTTTGGGAAAGTTTGGGGGAGTTTATTTTAAATCAGCTTGGTCAAAATATCTCAGGAATAGACTGCATCCAGATGACAGAACTTTTGCTGGACAGTATTCTGATGTAGGTGCTGATTGCCTTCCAGAGGTTAGGTTGTGGGAGGATGTAAACGGCTGTGATGAGAAAACAGCTTAGTTCCTGTGGCAGATAATGGAGTTGTCATTTTATCGTAAGAAACTCATAGTTGGTGAGGAAGAAACTTCGGTAGGTCTGCTCCAGTAGCGGATGATGAGGATTTAAACACCACCTTTGCAAGAATGTGATTTTGCTAAGATGGAAGAAAAATTCAAAATGGCAAATATAAATTTGGTAAAAAGTACAACACCCTTCCCTATGCCCAATAAAAACAAATGCACTACCTACCCTCCCTAAAGCAAAACATTTAGTTTGGAAACAAGCCCAGCACTCACCCATCCAACCCCAGCATATTCCAGGGTCCCTTATTGTTTTCCCTAGCATATAATGACTTGCAAGTATCACCATAGTATTTTGTTCCCTTAATCATGGCGTGTATTGATGCTGAGGATCATCTCCAAATAGATTGTCAGTTTTACTAAAGATGATTTCTGCTTGTGTGTCATTTCTTTCTGCTGCTTGATCCTTTGAAGGCAGTTCTGATCAGGAGCTTATCCATTAGGCCACTGACCAAGTGCCTTTCTCCCATAACCCATTACATATCGCCACTACTCCCATCATCAGACGAATGGACGGAGAGGAAAGAGAGCAACAAAGTACTTCAGCAGACTGGGGCATTTATCAAGACAGAAGCATGCCTCTGTTATTGGTCAGGGCGACCCTCTGAGTGCGCTCCGAGGCGCTTGTCTCATAGCAACCGCGGATGAACAGACAGACTAGAGAGGTTTTGGGAAGCGAGATTGGGTTTCAAAACCTGTAAATTGTACATTTGGCGAGCCGTGTTGTTTGTGCTTGGGTCTGTGATGATTGAGATGGACCGCGGCAGTGCTGAGAAGAAGAGTGAAAGAATCAATGATTTTACACACTGCTTTAGCTACTGACTGGTATCCAAACAGACACATTAGAACTGAGGAGCAATATTCCAAAATACCAAATCAGACTTGATTTTCCTTTTTTTAATCCTATATTCGTGTATGCCAAATAACCATAAATTATGATCCATGTAAAATGTTCACATTTTATTGTGCTGCAGAATAGATTTCCAGCTACAGAAAACTTGTGGAAGTTATGATCATACAGTGCCTTCACTGTATTCTGAACCCTTTGATTTCTCCATAGGGTAGATTATAAAAAAATGCTGAGGCACTGAAAGTTCACAGTAGCATAGTGAGCGCCATCAATGTGAAATGGACAAAGTTTGAAATCTATTTCATCACCTCTTGTTCCCAGAGCTGCCAGTCTGAACAAACTAAGCTGGCAAGAAGAGACTTCATCAGGGAGCTGACCAACAGCCAAATGACCATCCAAACAGAGCTTCAGATTTTCTCTGCAGAAATGAGAGAACCTGCCAGAAGGACAACCATCTCTGCAGCACTAAAACAATCAAGCCTTCCTGGTAGTTTGGCTAGACGAAACCCACTCAGGAGAAAAAAAGGCATATGACAAGCCGTCTGAAGAACTCTGAGATCACAAGGAACAATATATTTTCTCTGATGATATCAAAATGTAACAATTAAGCATGAATGCCAAGCGCTGTGCACGAAGGTGGACAACTCATGCTATGGGGTTGCGTCCCAGTCACAGGGACTGGGAGACTGTTTCGGTGAGATGTTGCTGTTCATCAAGGGAAACACACATTTTCATAATGATTGCCTAACACCTAAAACCCATGAGATCACGGTCAAAAGAGGCTCAGGTTAATCCATTTATTAAAAAAAAAGTATTTATCAGATAAAGATATTGCTTAAATATGAAATGATGAATACCACATGGGAACTTTAACTCCAGTACTGTACTATGTAACAATCTGGTATCAATAGGAATACTGGAGAAAAACATTATTTAGTGTTGGTGCTTGCTAGTGTGTTGGTGTTCTCTAAATGTTTGATACTAGATCCTGTGAAGACTTTCCTGAAAGATACTTTAGGTCCTTATTCAGTGTGTTCTAGGAGCTACAGTACAAAACTACAAGATTATTGGTAGGCAAATACCCTTAGGGTTTAGTGTACTCTCTGTAATCCAAAAGCCAGTAAGCTATCAAAGGACCAGTTTTGAATGAAGCCATAGAGATAGAAAAATAAAAGACATTGCCATGTATGACTAACAACAGCGTTTTACCTGCAAGATGGTGGGAAGACAGGGCTACAACCACTTATAATTTCATGTACAGTGATATAATGATCCCCCCGACAACAGTTCTGCAGCACACATAAAACGTATTTGTGAACATAAATTACACAAATACAATAATAACCATCTGGCAATTACTTTTGTGATTTCCCTGCAGATTCAATAATACCAATAATACATGGCTTTAATCTTACACTTTTACCCAAAGCATCTTAGTCACATATGCATGCAATTTGTGTATAATTTCCCACATCAGCTTTAAGTGAATGTGGAATCAAAGCAGCAAGAAAATACTCTGCTGGCTGTGGTGACACTTTGTTATGTGTTGACACTGGCAAACCGGTGTCTTTTTTGAATGCCCCTTTTAGCTGGGTGAGGCGAGGCGGGGGCCTGCTTGGTAGTCAACGGTGCTAACCGAGCTCCATTCATGATCACTGCATGCAGCTGTCCCTCCAGGGCTCCTCTCTTTGAAGAGATAAGGCAAACTGTTTAAGATATATGCCGCTTATAGAATAGTGAGCTTTTAAATTCTTTAGTTCATCTGAATATTCTTTTATTCTTTACCCCCCTTTGGCATCCTTTCCTGGAGTGTTTAACTGTCTCAATGCGCCCGCATTAGCAGCATAGCAGGTATTACCCGGCTAACGGATTAAAGGAACACAGTCAAATTGTAGAACATCAATTACTGTAAATAGAATTTTGTTTTGTTTTATAAAAGTACAGTAAAATCAAATGTGCTTATATTTGCATACGAAAATCCTCTCTTAGCATAACTGGCATACCTTTTAGACTGCTTATGTTTATGTAAACATAATGATGTTTTTATCAACTACTGCTTTGTTTGAGTCACACTAAATTCAATGAAGTTAATTACCCAAATATTAATTGTGTTTTTAAAAAAAAAATATTACACCAATAATAATAAGATAATAGTTAGATTTAAAGAAAATTATTTTCAGGAAGAACTAGTTATAGTATAGGACTTAAATCCAAGCTAGGATTTTTTTTTTTGATGAATACAGAAAATGTGTCATCAAAATAAACATTGTACCCAGGGTGACCACTCAAAGAGCACAATATTTATGTGAAAAACAATGCATGACACATCGTTATTCCAACATTGCCTAAACAATCACACCATTGAAGGCCAAAGAGGGCTCAAGTGAAGTGAATAAATTACGGCTCCGCCCCTTCTCTGACTCTACACGGTCTACACTGCGCATACATGCCACAGGTGAACAAGATGTAGTACCTCCTCTTCTTCTGGTAATGGATGATAGTAATTTCCAGAAGTGTATAAAGTACAACGTAAAAATACTGAGATGTGTTCCTCTGTTAAAAGCTAAACGACCAGGGAAACTAAGTTCATAGCTAACCAGTGACCTTAATTTATCATTTTAAACTCTTCTTGTTATTTCACTGATCACTGGATAGTAATTAACTCTCTCTCCGTAAATCTACCTGGTCATTTAGGTCTAACAACTTTCCCTGTCAGGCAGTCATTTGGTACACACTATGGGGACACACGCAAGCCCCGGACACTCAATCTGGCAACTCCCGGCAGCCTTCCCAAGGGAAACCATCTTGTGGTCCCGCTGTCCCCTAGGGCGATTCACAATACGTAGGCCACTCATACAGCTTATCCTCTCTCTGAGGACAGCACACAATAAAATAGGCTGGGAGCCTCGACATCAAGGCATTAAAATCTCACAGATGTGAGTGGTGATGCCTAACCACGCCGCAACACAAATATCCGCCACAGTCAATCACAACCCTGTGGAGTGGGCACATACTCTGTTAGGCAAATCTTGTGCTCTCACACATCTAGGAGCTAACCTACACCATCCGGTGACAGAGCCGCCGCTTAGACAGCAGCCTACCCTTGGCTAACTTAGCAAAACAGACAAAGGGCTGGTCTTCTAACCACTTCTTCTGGCGACCAAAATTTGGGCCAGCGGTTTTCAAAGGACGTGTGTACAAATGTGTTTATAAACAGACATGCACACACACACACACATACACACACACAAACCAATTCTTAATATCAAGGTATTCTGTGCATCAATTTTTTTTGTAAAATTTATTTTGAACAGCTACTGCTAAAAAGCTGAGCATGAAGTGCTCAGCTTATATATATACATGCACTCACCTAAAGGATTATTAGGAACACCTGTTAAATTTCTCATGAATGCAATTATCTAATCAACCAATCACATGGCAGTTGCTTCGATGCATTTAGGGGTGTGGTCCTGGTCAAGACAATCTCCTGAACTCCAAACTGAATGTCAGAATGGGAAAGAAAGGTGATTTAAGCCATTTTGAGCATGGCTTGGTTGTTGGTGCCAGACGGACCGGTCTGAATATTTCACAATCTGCTCAGTTACTGGGATTTTCACACACAACCATTTCTAGGGTTTACAAAGAATGGTGTGAAAAGTATCCAGTATGCGGCAGTCCTGTGGGCGAAAATGCCTTGTTGATGCTAGAGGTCAGAGGAGAATGGGCCGACTGATTCAAGCTGATGGAAGAGCAACTTTGACTGAAATGAAGGGAGCTTCGTGCCCTGGATGTGCATCCCACAAATCTCCATCAACTGCAAGATGCTATCCTATCAATATGGGCCAACATTTCTAAAGAATGCTTTCAGCACCTTGTTGAATCAATGCCACATAGAATTAAGGCAGTTCTGAAGGCAAAAGGGGGTCAAACACAGTATTAGTATGGTGTTCCTAATAATCTTTTAGGTGAGTGTATATATATATTTATTTATTTATTTATTAGTATTGTTTTTTTGGGGGGGATTTGCTTTCTTTTAGCTTAGCCTATTTTTGTTACAGATATACATAGGTCTCAAGTGAAGCAGCATTAATTGCCTAATACAAGCTGAAATAACCAAAACATCAAATTCAGAAATGATGTAGAACAATGTTGACATTCTTTCATAAGCATGTCTTAGTAGTTTTAATGATTTACATAGGAAGATTGGCAATGTCATAAATTTGCATTATTAGCTTAATTTTGTTTATATGGAGAAGTTAGACAATTTGTTAACAATTTATTAGTTTTCCTGAGACGAACTGCATTGTGGGATTGTTGACGTGCTGTACCCTGCCTGCTGTTACCTACCTGGCTACCTGCCAAACTTTTTCGAATTTACTCGATATAAACTAATTGGTCAAAATTCTATTTTAGAGTTTTACCAACGCAATATTTATCTGTTGACCTCTTACCCAACTTTTCTACACCGGGACTCTTTTTGGACATAATTAACAGAACTACTCACCCCTGAACACCCGAGGCTAAGTATCATTACAATGCCTTTTCACTGTAATTGTTGTAGCAACAACACGGAGGAGAATGTTCGTCTTAAGTTAAAGATAGCAGAGTTAGAGGCTCGGCTTCTGACGCAAATGCCAGGCAAGGATTATGCTAGTGTAGAAATAGAAAAATCTGCGTCAGTGCCACCAGGTAGAAACGATAGTTTTGTTAGCCCCCCGGCACAGCTCCTGCAGCCGGGCAATAACTTTCTCTTGGTCACTGGGAAGAAATGCCGTCGACCAGTTAAACCTGAATCGTTGCTAAAACCAACTGAGACTTTGAACAGGTTTTCCCCACTGGAGTCGGAGTCAAGACCCGAGCCGTCTTCGGAGGGGAATGGTCGGCAGGCATGTTCTACCGGTGGACTTGAAAAACTGAAAACTTTAGTCATTGGCGATTCCATCACACGCAGTATTAGACTAAAGAATCAGCCGGCGATCGTACATTGTTTACCGGGGGGCAGAGCCACCGACGTAGCCGCAAATCTGGGGTTGGTGCTAGCGAAGTCTAAAACTGGCAAGTATAGAGAGTACAGAGATATTGTTATCCACGTTGGCACCAACGATGTTAGGATGAAACAGTCAGAGGTTACGAAGCAGAACATAGCATCAGCGTGTAAATTAGCTAGAAAGATGTGTCGGCATCGAGTAATTGTCTCTGGCCCCCTCCCAGCTAGGGGTGGTGACGAGCTCTACAGCAGACTTGCGCAACTCAATCGCTGGCTGAAAACGGAGTTCTGCCCGTCGCATGAGGTAGAGTTTGTAGATAACTGGCCTTCTTTTTGGGACTCTCCCAGAAATAGGGCCAGGCCTGATCTGCTGAGGAGCGACGGACTCCATCCTAGCTGGAGTGGTGCTCTTCTTTTGTCTAGGAACATTGACAGGAGTCTCACTCCTATAGCTTTAACATGAGATAGGGTGCAGGTCAGGCTGCAGGCTGTTAGCCAGCCTGCTAGCATAGTGGAGTCTGTCAATAGCATAGCCAGAGTAGTTAGTACAGCTTTACCTATTGCCACTGTGACTCGTTCCAGGCTGAGAAAAGTTAAACAAGGTAGTGCTAACAAAAACAACCTTATTAAGATAAAGCCTTCCTCCACCTCGGTCAAAAATAAAAATAATTGTATCACTTCGCATCTCAAAATGGGACTCCTAAATATTAGATCTCTTGCTCCAAAGGCAGTTGCGGTAAATGAATTAATCTCTGATCATAAACTAGATGCTATTGGTTTATGTGAAACGTGGCTAAAGCCTAAAGAATTCACTGCCTTAAATGAGGCCTCTCCTCCTGGCTATACTAGTGATCATATCCCTCGTGCATCCCGAAAAGGAGGGGGTGTCGCTAATATTTATGACAGTAAATATAAACTTACTCTCAAACATATCACAGAGTTTCATTCTTTCGAAGTTTTACTCATGAAAGTTAACCAGGCCGATAAATCATTTTACATAGCTACTATTTATAGGCCCCCCGGGCCATACACATTGTTCCTCAATGAGTTTCCAGAATTCTTGTCTAACCTTGTAGTCATGGCAGATAGTATTCTAATTTTTGGCGATTTCAATATCCATATGGAAAACCCCCATGATCCTCTTCAAAAAGCCTTTCAAGCCATAATCGACTCAATGGGTTTCATCCAACATGTCTCAGGTCCAACACATTGCCACAATCATACCTTAGATTTAGTCCTGTCACGAGAAATAGATATTGTAGATCTAATAATTTACCCCCAAAATCCTGGATTATCGGATCACTGTCTTATTACATTTACCGTTAAAACAAGAAATTCACTTGCCCCCCAAACAATGAGTTTCAAAAGCCGTACTATAAATTCTCGGATTACAAATAAATTCCTTGATATTCTTACTAGTTCGCTCTTAAATGACAGAGTAAATAAATCTGTAAACGATCAAATCGAGGATCTAAACTCAATACTGCGAAATACATTAGACATAGTTGCACCACTAAAAACTAAAGAAATACGCAACAAGAAACTTGCTCCTTGGTACACCGACAATACTAGAGCACTTAAGCAAGCCTCCAGAAAATTGGAGCGAAAGTGGCGCTCCACCAAGTTGGAAGTATTTAGACTAGCCTGGATAGACAGTACAGTACAATACCGAAAATCTCTCACGTCTGCTCGATCAGCTTATTTCTCCAACCTGATTGAGGCGAACAAAAACAATCCAAAATTTCTCTTTGATACAGTTGCAAAGTTAACAAAAAAGCTAAGCTTAGCATGTGAAGTGGGTCTTCACTTTAGTTGTAATGAATACATGAACTACTTTGATGAAAAGATCGTCACCATTAGAAAACAAATAACTGAATCCCTAAATAGTTATGGTCCTAAAAATCTCGGTTGTCCGGAAAATTTCCGGAGCCTCCCTGATCAGGTGTCAATGGGGACACTTGAGTTTTTTGATACCGTATCGCTCGACACATTTACAAAATTTGTAATGAGTTCTAAACCCACAAACTCTCAGCTAGACCCGATTCCTACAAAATTACTTAAGGAGTTATTTCCTGTGCTAGGTCAGCCAATGCTGAACATAATAAATTGCTCCCTTTCCTCCGGATGCGTACCAAACTCACTAAAAATTGCGGAAATTAAGCCTCTTCTAAAAAAATCTAATCTAGATCCCGACATATTAAATAATTATAGGCCAATATCGAACCTCCCGTTCCTCTCAAAAATCTTAGAAAAATGTGTTTCCCAACAACTGAATGCCTTCCTAAAGACAAAAAACATTTATGAAATATTCCAGTCTGGTTTTAGATCCCATCATAGTACTGAGACTGCACTCGTGAAGGTAACAAATGACCTTCTAATGGCCTCAGACAAAGGTTCCGCATCCGTCCTGTTGCTTCTTGATCTTAGTGCTGCTTTTGACACTATTGATCACTCCCTTCTCTTAGAGAGACTGGAAACCAATATTGGGCTACGTGGACATGTTCTAGCCTGGTTTAAATCTTATTTATCTGAAAGATATCAGTTCGTTAGTGTGGATGGCATATCCTCTGACAAGTCAAAGGTATGCTTTGGAGTTCCTCAAGGCTCGGTTCTGGGCCCATTACTTTTCTCACTATACATGCTCCCTCTGGGCGATGTAATCCGAAATCACAATATTAACTTTCACTGTTATGCTGATGACACACAGTTATATATTTCAATGAAGCATGGAGAAGCCCCTAAATTAGCTATTTTGGAAGCATGCGTTTCAGATATTAGGAAGTGGATGACAGAGAATTTCTTGCTCTTAAACTCAAATAAAACAGAAATGCTCCTTTTAGGACCCAAAAAACAAATAGCGTTGTTAGCAGATCTCACTGTGAACCTCGACGGCTGCATGGTCGTATCCCAAAAAACTGTAAAAAACCTTGGCGTTACCCTTGACCCTGACCTCTCCTTTGAAGAACATATAAAATATGTCTCAAGAGTTGCTTATTTTCATCTTCGAAACATCGCAAAAATTAGAAACTTCCTATCAAAAACTGATGCAGAAAAATTAATCCATGCTTTCGTTACTTCTAGATTAGATTACTGCAATGCTCTTATCTCTGGTTATCCAGACAAATTAATAAATAAACTTCAATTAGTGCTGCACACAGCTGCTAGAATCCTAACTAGAACAAAAAAATTTGAACACATTACTCCTGTCCTGGCATCCTTACATTGGCTGCCTGTTAGGGTTAGGGCTGATTTTAAGGTTTTACTCTTAACCTATAAATCAATACATGGACTTGCTCCTACTTACCTTGCTGAAATGATCCAGCCATATATACCTACACGTAACCTTAGATCGCAAGACGCAGGCCTTTTAATTGTACCTAGAATTTCTAAACAAACAATTGGCGGCAGGGCCTTTTCTCATAGAGCTCCACTCCTGTGGAATGATCTGCCAATTAAGGTTAGAAATGCAAACTCACTGCAAACTTTCAAGTGTCTACTAAAAACTCATCTCTACAGCACGGTTTATAATTAGGTGTAGCCTGGCCCGGGGGCGTGAAGGTGACCAGTAGGCTTGATACTGTCCACCCTTGCTGTCTTGCCAGGTGGGCTCTCGTCGCCACTGGGATGCCCTCCCTCCAATGCCCTTCGGGGGAAGAGTCACTGGCTTGTTGTTGACTCTCTATTGCGCACTTGTGCAGTTGGGCTGTACGCTACTAGCAATACTCGGCCCTCATTCAGGGGGGTTGCGGTTGGTGGGTGTCCCTTTGGTTGATGCCTGGCAATGTGGTTGGATTGATTTCCTGCCTGTTGGGCCCTGTCCGGGGCCTCCCCCGGGTAGGGCCACAGTGTCACCGGACCCCCCCGTCTCAGTTTCCAAGGTGTTACGCTGCTATATTATTGTGCTGGGGGACATGAGGGATGTACTACTAACTTTTCTCAGTTTCCTCCAATTTTAAATTTTAGAAGGAGATGAGGTCCTGGTCCACACCTGCGGATTACCTGGTTTGGGGGGACCGTTGCTGTTCCTGTCCTTGTCCACCTGGTCATACTTCTGACCTAGTCTAAAATCAAATATACTCTGGATTTAGCCAAGAGAAATTTATTTATTATTCCAATTGGACTCTTAATATCTCACCCGGCACAGCCAGAAGAGGACTGGTCACCCCTCTGAGCCTGGGTCCTCACTAGGTTTCTTCCTAAAATTCGACCTTCTTAGGGAGTTTTTCCTAGCCACTGAAATTCAACACTACTGTTGTTTGCTCCTTGGGGTTTAAGGCCGGGTGTCTCTGTAAAGCACTTTGTGACAACTGCTGTTGTAAAAAGCGCTTTATAAATAAATTTTGATTGATTGATTGAACAATTTGTGTGATATTCCAACTCTGGAAAGCAAATGCCTACAACTGAAAAGAGAAGACTAATTGGTCCGTAGAAGTAGTATAAAATAATGGATTTGTCTTAAATTAGAGATACTACGGATTATTTAGCTATTTAATATGTAATTTTAAACACACTTAGACAAAAAATAAATAAATTGAAATACCTTGAAATTACAGTTACTGCTATTGTGCATACAAATTAACCCATACCCAATTACTTTTGGGTATGGGTTAATTATAAACTCTGCTTGGCTATAGATTTATATAGAAGGTTGTGGGCATTATATAGAAAACAAACAACCTTGTTTATTATGTAGATTATGTAGAATCGCAATTTTCTTTCACAACCATACTACAGTTGTTTACTCATTGGTGTTAATCCATAGAATGCCTCTGCTATGCAAAAATAATTATGGATTCATTATAACAAAGATGTCTCACCAGGAAGCCCATGGGCCTATGATTTCTTAATCCGGTCCTGGTTCACACCATTTTGGCTTATCTAATCAAAACATATTCATTGCATTTAAAGAAATCGGTAGGCTGTGATAAGTTCTGTGACCATCTCTTATATACAAAGATTACATCAGTTTGCAGTCTGCACTAGAGACACTTGATAAGCTTACACAGGTTAGAGAATTGAAGAGTCCAACCAGCGCAACTGATGCATTCCAAAATGATCAAACACCCACCACAACTGTAAAACTGGTTGGCTATGACTACACATACTGAACTGTTGGAATAAGCACATACAGGTAATTAATTTGTACTTGATTTGACACACCAAACAACCTGCCTGGCTGCTTCACATGGGGCTAAAATAACACTGCTGGATCAGTTGTTGTGGAAATAAACAGGAGTAGGACCGAAAGCCAGATGGTGCAGGTGGGTGCGTTGGGAAAAGCTGCAGGTGGGTCCCCCACAGAACTCAACTGTCTAGCAACCAATTTGTTTAGGAGTTGATTGCTAGTAATGTCATATACTTTACAATGCCACAGCTAATGTTGTTGGGAAAGTGTGACTACAGATACGTGTCGAGATGAATGTCTTGTGTAGAAATGAAATTTAAAACAAAAGACTCCCCTGCTAACAATGCTGCTATCCTCACTGCTCCGGGAAAGTCAAAATATCTACAAGTCTGTTGGGTTTACTCATTAGGTGTACATTTATCTTAAATTGTCTCCCTCTGACCTGGAAACCAACAAAGTGATTGAGCAAATGTTGGTTTGTTGGCAAGATAGTTGAAGAGTGTCTCTAGTGCTTGATAGTAGGCTTGTATTGCGGTTACTCATGTGTATCCTTAGCTTCAATAGTCTTTTGTAAGACGTATTGCACAACTAACTGATATAGATGGACTGTCTTATTTCATTAATTTGCGTGCACATTCCCTCTCCTTTATTACCTTTGAACTCCTTCAACAGGAGCTCAGAGATGATACAGAAAACCAAACATCAAGGTAAAAGGTACATTTGTGATTGGGTATTACATCAGAATGCCTGGTCCCTATGTCATTGACTCACCCTTTCCTTATCTTCACCACTGTCTCTTCAATAAAGCTAGAAAAATGGAACGAGTGGGACTGCCCAAAAATGCCTTCAATGTAAGACAGCCTACTCAGTGCCAGAGGATCTGACAAACTGACTGGAGACTTACCTTAAAAGGACATTTCCCCATAGCACAACTACTTAATGTACTAAAAACTAAAATTAGCAATGATCTAGTTCCTCTGTATTGGTGTGTTCATAAAATACCACAAGACATGACTGTTTCCACCAATAATTTCCTTATGATGTGCAAATTCTAAACCTTTGTAGTTACTTGGAAAAAACACAAACATTAACACATCCACAAGCAGAAATAAGAATTCTTACATTTTCTGTGTTCCAGTCTGGTCATTCAAAGAAGGATGCAACCTATTGTTGCAAGAATAACAACAGCAAAGTAACATCGTTATAAAAAGTATGTATTTTACAGTAGATTGCTAGCAATAGATCTCAATAATTATTTCTCAAATCAATTGGTGTTTTAACTACCTATATGTACTAAGACTAGGCTATACCTTCTAATGATATCCTGCTACATATGGCAAAACATGCACATACACACAGTAACCAGTAGAAATATTGAAAAATACATGCTTCCTTAACTTTCCATTAAATCTGGTTGTTGAATGAATAACACCAGACAGTAGCACGAATAGCAGCGAAGTAACTGCATCAGTCATCATTTTAACCAGAGTAGCTAGTTATCTATTTCAAAAAGGAGTACTTTATGTTTCACAGAATAATTGTAACCACAGATCTCAATAGTTAGCTGCCTGACTAGCCAAAAATAAGCAGCAAATTCCCTGCAAGAGGAAGGCACAAATCAATAGGATTAACTTACTCATGTGCTGCTTGTACAGTAGCCTACTCCGGTTCAAAAATGATCAATCAAATCATGATAAGCCATTGTGTTGCTTATTGTAAAGTTAGATAGCAGTAGCAGTATCTAGCAGTATCAAGTCGACCAGATGAGGTTGAATAAAACATCTATGTGGGGGTTTTTTGTTTCAAAGATTATATCATACCACAAGTGTGAAACAAGCAAGTATAACAAATAGCCACAAAAGTGGAATTCAAACTTTGACTTCAGTTATCAGTCAACAACAAGACACGTAAATTAATACGAAGAGTATAATCAACCCACATTGTTATTGAGTCAAATAAACAATGATTGCATTTAATTTTGGACAATAACCCAAACACGCATTTGTCCAGTCAAAGGGGAGAAGCCTTCGACCTTAAAACTTCAATAACTAGCCAGGCTTGATTCGCTGCCCTTGCTAATAAAAACTCTACACATTAGATGTTATCACTGGGGCGGAAATAGTTGGTGGTGGGCACAATTTCAAGGTTCTGACAGATGTTGGGTCCTTGCCAATCCAAGCAACACCCATATCAAACCACACCTCCAAGACCAATCCTATTTGGCCGTATATCATGGCCAGTGGTGTCGGACTGAGGGGAAAAGGGATAATAAGTATATAGGGCTCTAATGTGTATAGGGGCCCTCAATTTTTTTTTAATCTTGAATAAAGAGGGGAGGGGCCCTCAGAGACAGCATATGTACAGGGCCCAGAATTTTGTGCTACACTCCTGATCATGGCTGCTGCATTTCATAATGAGCAAGCTCTAAAACACAGCCAAATCAGGCGGATGTAGTTTCTCTTTGAAGTATGTATTTGCCAGGGTCGGTCCCTTAGATCCTCTGGCACTGGCCTTCCAGTAAAAGGTAACAAACAAACCTTGTAATATTCATATTATATCTTGATTTCATTGACTGAAACATTTCATTTTAATTCAGAAACTACTTTGGAATGCATTTTATTGTAAGAACATTGTTATTTAAATATAGCCTGATTTTGATTCAAGTGTCCATTCATATTTAAATTGTTCACCTAACAAAAAATAAATTTGCATCCTTTTGCAACCTCCAGCTGATTTAACTTCTTAATTGTTGCCCTAATATTGAAGATTGATATTTTCAGACATGTAGCTAGTTATTACAGCCATTACATCATTTATGAATGTCAAACTATTGTCTCATTAAACTGTTGTACTTTGACCCTCTCTATGTCAATGGAATTAAGAATGTGTGCCACCTCATATTTATACACCAGTAAAACTTGTATAGTTCCATTAAATGTTTTTTCTTTCTTTGATTATTATTATTTTTTTTTTAAATGCTCAATCCATGCATTCAGCCATCTATTCTTTCAATAACTGATCTGTCCGTAGTTCCTTCTGTCTGTCCTTCCATCCATCTAATTTATTTGTTTGAAAGATGTTACCTCAATATTTTGAGTGGAAGTGCTATTAAACCATAATACAGTTGATAAAAGTATACACACCCCTTGTGATGTAAAAGAATGAGACAAAGATGATTCATGTCAGAACCTTTTCCACCTTTAATGTGAACTATAATGTGAACAATTCAATTGAAAAATAAACTGAAATCTTAGAGGGGGAAATGTTTTTAATAAAAACTCACAATAACCTGGTTGCATAAGTGGGCACACCCCTAAACTAATACTTTGTTGAAGCACCTTTTGATTTTATTACAGCACTCAGTCTTTTTGGGTAGGAGTCCATTAGCATGGCACATCTTGATGTGGCAATATTTATTTGCCCACTCTTCTTGGCAAAAGCGCTCCAAATCTATTAGATTGCGAGAATATCTCCTGTGCACAACCCTCTTCAGATCACCCCACAAATGTTCAACTGGATTCAGGTCTGGGCTATGGCCGGGCCATTCCAAAACGTTAATCTTCTTCTGGTGAAGCCATGCTTTTGTGGATTTGGATGTGTGCTTTGGGTCGTTGTCGTGCTGAAAGGTGAACTTTCTCTTCATCTTCAGCTTTCTAATGGATGCCTGAAGGTTTTGTGCCAAAACTGCCTGGTATTTGGAACTGTTCATAATTCCCTCCACCCTGACTAAGGCCCCGGTTCCAGCTGAAGAAAAACAGACCCAAAGCATGATGCTGCCACCAGCATGCTTCACTGTGGGTATGGTGTTCTTTGTGTGATGTGCAATGATGTTTTTGCGCCAAACATATGTTTTGGAATTATGGCCAAAAAGTTCAACCTTTGTTTCATCAGACCATAAAACATTTTCCTACATGCTTTTGGGAGACTTGATGTTTGTTTTTGCAAACTTCAGCCGGGCTTGGATGTTTTTCTTTGTAAGAAAAGGCTTAAGTCTTGCCACCCTCCCCATAGCCCATTCTTATGAAGAATATGGGAGATTATTGTCACATGTAGCACACAGCCAGTACTTGACAGAAATTCCTGCAGTTCCTTTAATGTTGCTGTAGGCCTCTTGGAAGCCTCCCTGACCAGTTTTTGTCTCGTCTTTTCATCAATTTTGGAGGGACGTCTAGTTCTTGATAATGTCTCTGTTGTGCCATATTTTCTCCACTTGATGATGACTGTCTTCACTGTGTTCCATGGTATATCTAATGCTTTGGAAATTCTTTTTTACCCTTCTCCTGACTGATATCTTTCAACAATGAGATCCCTCTGATGCTTTGGAAGCTCTCTGCGGACCATGGCTTTTGCTCTGAGATGCAACTAAGAAAATGTCAGGAAAATCCTACTAGAACAGCTGAACTATATTTGTGATTAATCAGAGTCACTTTAAATGATGGCAGGTGTGTAATGAATTCTATTTAACATGAGTTTGAATGTGATTGGTTAATTCTGAACACAGCCACATCCCCAGCAATAAGAGGGTGTCCACACTTATGCAACCAGCTTATTGTAAGGTCATTTTTCCCCCTCGAAGATTTCAGTTTGTTTTTCAATGTAATTGTTCACATTACAGGTCACATTATAAGTGGAAAAAAGTTCTGACATGATTTATCTTTGTCTCATTCTTTTACATCACAAAAACCTGACATTTTAACAGGGGTGTGTAGACTTTTTATATCCACTGTAATTATAGAAGGCAATTGCATGACATACTATACACTACTTCTCATGGGGAAATGAAACATGCATCCTCAAAACCACAGAATTATTAAAACTACTACTATACATGGTGACTCAAGCTTAATCAAGTTAGCTGTTTATTGCTATGAAGATGATCATCTGGGTGATTAAACCATGTGATGCTGGAATAAGTCGCAGTTTCTGTTACTTATATAATTCACTATAGTATGCTTCATCCAACTGAACTATGCAAAACTAACTGGAATTTCATACCATTACGTTAATATATAATAAATATTCTCTAGTATTACTCAACCTAAATAATGTATAAATACTCCCAAGTATGATGTTCAAATCCTATTCTGTTTCTGTCCGTGTTTATGTTCATTAGAGTTGTGGTGCATGTGCACCTAAGAGCTCTACCGCCTGTGATTGGACCCAGCACAGTGACTGAGTCTGACTTCAGAGCCCCTGTCTTCTGTCAAAACTCTGGAAAAAGGTTGGAGTAATCTCACAATCCCTCCCTGTATATACAGTATCTGCCGTGCCTGATCTCTGTCTTTGTGACTCTCCTCCCACTGCCCCAGTTAACTCTTCTATAATTATATCTATTATCTACATTCATATTTCTCTCCTATTTCACTTTGCCGTACATCCCATATCCATCCCTCCTAGTCTCCAATATAAGATCCTGCTATAAACTCTACTACTCTCTTCTTTATCTCCGACCCTACTAACACAGTTTACGCTATTTCATCCAATCCAACATTTCAGAGATCCATCCACTGATCCATCCACCAATCCATCCCTCTATTCAATATCCGTTCAGCCTTTCATCCATCCATGCATAAAATATTTAGAGCTGTAATCTTCAGTGGGTATAGAAAGTCCTCACCCCATTTCAGAATACTCTCCATTGGTTGCCTTACAGCCTCATATTAAAACACATACAATCTGACTTTTTCCAGATTTATTTACATACAGTAACCCACAATATAAGTGAAAAGAACATTCTAAAAATCACAGTTTTCTTTTGATAAGTGAACATCCCCCACAGTTAATACTTGGTGGATGCACCTTTTGCTTGAATAACAGCCTTGAGTCTCTATGAACACATCTCAACTAACTTTGCACAACTAGACTGCAATTCTTGCCCATTCATCTTTGCAGAATTGTTCAAGTTCAGTCAAATTGCATCGTGACCACTTACTGCAGTCTTCTGGTCATCCAAGATTCTCAATGGGATTTAGGTCAGATTTCTGACTAGGCCACTCAAGGACATTCACCTTCTTGTCCTTCAGCCACTGTACGGTTGCTTTGGCACATAATGTGTTTTGGGTCATTGTCATGTTGAAACATGTTAGTTATACATCAGCAAGTTTGCAATTGCAATTCTAAGGGGGGTGTTGACTTATTCAAATAGGCGATTACTGTTTTAATTTTAATACATTTAGGTTAATGTGTCAACAAAGCTGGAAAAAGTCAAACCTCATGTGTTTTCATTTTAGGAAGTAAGGCAGCACAAGGTGAAATTTATTTACAGGGGGTGGTGACTTTCTTAACCCCTAACTACATCTACCCTATATGCATTTCTTATTAAAGGGTAAATAGAAGATTATAAATGTTTTATCCACAATTTATCCAGTAAACTATTTCTTTCAAGGGAATTAGGTTTTATTTTGTGTTAACTCCATCAGTTTGAACAAGAAAAAAATTACATTTATGCACAGTTAGAAGTAAACCATTAATACCACCACATGCCCTAAATGACCTGTTGACATTTCTACTGCAGTGTATTCCAACGTAACAACATGCTAATGGAAAAAGGGCACTTTGGGGTCCATTACTTGTTTTTACAGAAATGTCAAGGTCTCAGAATAGCTGAGAAAATACTGCAAGACCTATTCAGGCAAATTACAAATGACTCACTGAGACTGCATTCTATTTTGTCTTCATGCATCAACCCCATTTCTCTTCTTTTCACAGCTAGTCCAGTGATTGATTCACTGCTAAATGTAGTAAGCATCAAGGTAGTGAGAAATGGAGTGAGTGTCAAGGTTTTTGGCTTTAAACGTGTCAGAAAGAATGATTCCTTGCTTCCCTTAAGTAACTGGGAAAGAAAAGGCAATAGCAAAAAAATAAATAATAATAATAAAACATGTGAGCAGATAGGCACACCTACAGTATTCTTCATGACTTGGCAAGTTTTTTAGTTTATGCTAATGAACCTCCAGGTTTCACTTATGCATGATGTTAGGAGGGTATAGTGCTAGTTTGGACTCATACCTTGTTCGTACTGTACCCATGATACAGCGTCATATTGCGTGCATTGTTTCTTTTATAAAACATTATAAATGTCAGTGCGACCTTCCACTACGGCACATCATGTTTCAGGTAAAGGCGGAGGGGTCTGCATTATGGTTAACTCTCGATGGGTTTCGGATGTTGCAGTACTTTCAACACACTGTTCACCAAACCTGGAGCTCCCAACTATAAAAGTATGGCCCTTCCACCTTCCGCGGACAATCAGCTCCGCTATAATCACTGCAGTCTACATACGCCGTCAGGTGTATAAAACACGTGCGCATTTACGGAGTAAATTATGGACTAGAGGATGCTCAGCCTGAGGCAGCTTTATTGTTGTTGGCGACTTCAATAAGGCTAATATGAGGGTTAGGGTTAACATTAACATTCCTAACCATGGGGATCAGACTCGTGACCATTGTTACTTCACAGATATGGAACAGCTACAAAACCCCTCCACCGGCCTTTGGTAAGGCCGATCACACCTCCAATCTTCTCCTCCCAACCCAACGACTAAATCAGGAAGAACAATTTTTTCGGGCAGTTCAATGCTGGAATGAGGAATTTATTACCACTCTCCAGGACTGGTTTCACACAACAGACCGGCACAAGTTCTGTATTGTAGCTGATAGGGACAATGATGAATACACAGACTCTGTCTCAGCATGTATCTCCAAGTGCATTGATGATGTTGTCCTCAAGGTCAATGTGAGGACTTTCCCCAACCAAAAGTCCTGGGTTTATGGTAATGTCCGTGCTAAGCTCAGAAGATGGTCCTCTGCCTATAGTTGCCGGGACCTGGAGGCTCTGAGGAGGTCCAGACATGACCTACGGAAGGCCATCAGAGATGCCAAAAGAGACTACAGGGATAAGTTGGAGTCTAACTACAGTTCTGACCCGAGACGCATGTGGTGTGGACTGTGACACATCACAGACTATAACAGCTATGATGCCCAGCCTGCCGACCTCTGGCCCTGACGAGCTCAACACCTATGCACGGTTTGAGGTGACCAACACCATTCCTTCTGGAAAGCTTGCTGAGGACCAGGATGACTACACTCGTCCCTAGCCATGGCTGACATAAAAAGAGCTTTTAAAAGAGTGAACCCTCGGAAGTCACCAGGGCCAGATGTGTCCTCAGGGGGTCCAGCAAGCGCAGGTTCTCTCCTCTATGTTTAACCTCTCCCTGACTCAGTCAGCAGTCCCCACTTGCTTCAAGCAGACTCACATTTTTCCCGTATCGAAGAAACCTTCCACCATCTGCCTAAACATATAGGTGAGGATACTGTTTGTTGACTACAGCTCAGCACTCGACACTATTTGGGCCTGCTAAGCTTGTTCAGGACCCTGGGACTTAACACCTCCTCTTTGCAATTGGATCCTGGACTTCATGACGGGCAGACCCCAGGTGGTGAGAATGCGCAACCTCACCTCCTCTACAATGACCCTGAGCACTGGACCGCCCCAGGGCTGTGTACTCAGTCCCCCCCTGTACTCCCTGTTCCCGCATGACTGCGTGGTCACACACAGCTCCAACGTCATCCTTACATTTGCAGATGACACCACCATCATGGGTCTCATCTCCAACAATGATGACACCACTTACAGAGAGGAGGTGGGGGACCTGGCTACATGGTGCAAAACAACAATCTCTCTTAATGTCTGCAAGACTAAGGGGATGATAATGGACTTCAGGAAGCGGGGGGGGGGGGTGAAGTGGAAAGTCCACTTCAATGGAGCTGAAGTGGAAAGTCTCTGATATTAAGTTCCTCAGTGTGTTCATGGAAGATGACCTCACCTGGTCCAGGCAAGCAGACTCGTAAAAACTGCCCAAAAGCGACTATACTTCCTGAGGAGACTCAAGAAGTTTGGCATGTGTGCAAAAACACTCACCAAATTTTACAGGTGCACCATTAACAGCATGCTCTTAGGCTGCATTACTGCCTGGTACGGCAGCTGCTCATCGCAAGGCCCTCCATAGGGTGGTGATGTCTGCGAAATGTGTCATCGACTGCCATCTTTCCTCCATGCAAGGCATCTATCATACACAATGCCTTAGGAAAGCACAGAACATCATAAAAGACTACAGCCACCCAGGCTATGGTCTGTTCACAATGCTGCCGTCTGGTAGATGCCACCGGAGCATCAGGGCACACTTCCAGACTCACAAACAGTTTTTCCCCCAGGCCATTCCCCCAGGTCAAGGCTCCTCAACCAGCAACAATGATTCATGATAATACTGATCACATGAACATGTCAAATGCTCAGATGACTTTCAATGTACAGTAGCATAATTTAATGGAGCATTCACTGGCATATTACACTTTATATTTAGATTATTTAATATTTCTAACCATATTTTCCATATACCTGATTCACTCATTGGAATTACTACTATTTTAAACTTTTATGTATATTTTTGCTATACTTTTTCTTTATATATTTCTTTATGCGTGTGCCGTCAAAAAACGTTCAGAATGACGCTACGTTATTTGGTGCATTTGATTAATAAAATACTTTGACATTACCAACATATTAAAATAAAGATATATTGCCATTTCATGCTATTTCTTTTTTTACCAGAAGTGGTAGTCCAGGCAAAAATCTGGTTATGTGTTTTGGTTGCCACAAACACTACCCAGTTGGTCGAAGACAGTCAGACAGCTGGCTTTACCCGCTGTACCAAACTAATTGTTAACCTTAAAGCAAGGGGAAATAATGTGCATGGATAAATACCATTGCTGAAAAGCAAAAGCAATGTGAGTGTGAGGCACATTGATACTTGTTTTATGTAACTGTTAGCAAGCATACAGTGGATAGTATCTGTGATGGGGAATCCACCACTGTTCATCCAAACAGTTTTACAAACGTCAGTTAAAGGGCTTGTCACTTTGTCTTAGAGAGTACGTAACTGTTGACCCCAGGGCACGCAGGAGCCAGGCAGGACTCAAAAAGTGGCAGCTGCCTCAGAAGTCAGGCTACAGCAGGTCCCTGTACTTCTTACTGTAGGCTGTGACACTGACCTTTCACCTTAAACTTCTGCAGAGTAAGGGAAGCTCTCCCAGAGCGACCATGTAGCAGTGCTGCCATGGCAAGAGTCTGACATTATTTTTCTTCATTTCAACCATTATGTAAATCATTTCAATAAGGGTATGTGTACTTTCGATATCCACTATATTATAATAATAACTATGATTTGCGAGGATTATTATTATTTAGTACTGACTTGTGTATTGGGTTGTGTGGGTTTCCTACCAAGCTATCCAGTGCTTAATTTGAGCCGGATCGCGATGGATCCATAACCGGGACTTGAAACATGAGAGTTTGACCAAGAAAGCGGCCCCAAAAATAACTTGAATGAAAAAACAACACTGCCTATTGCCTTTATTTTCATTTTTTAAGCCCACGGGTCAGTTGACACCCAAACAGCCCAGAGGGGAGAGCTCCATGGCTGTGGGCACAGACCAGCTTTGGCAGTGATGACAGTTATGGATGGGTTATGGCATTTTGTTCGTTATGTTTATATTTTCTACTTATTTAACAGCATGTGCGTGTGGATTTTTCTCAGTCATGTCAGCACCGCGCTCCCGTTATAACTCGCTCAAACCGGCACCTCGTTCCTTCCAAAGATTTACAGGATCCGCTTCATAATCCGGGACCTCGAACTATGCAAAATGAGCACTACAGCTATCCTAAGATGTACAGTATCTAACAAAAGTGAGTACACCCCTCACATTTTTGTAAATATTTGATTATATCTTTTCATGTGACAACACTGAAGAAATAACCCTATGCTACAATGTACAGTAGTGAGTGTACAGCTTCCATAACAGTTAAAATGTGCTGTCCCCTCAAAATAACACAACACACAGCCATTAATGTCTAAAAGTGAGTACACCGCTAAGTGAAAATGTCTAAATTGGGCCCAAAGTGTCAATATTTTGTGTGGCCACCATCATTTTCCAGCACTGCCTTAACCCTCTTGATCATGGAGTTCACAAGAGCTTCCCAGGTTGCCACTGGAGTCCTCTTCCACTCCTCCATGATGACATCACAGAGCTGGTGGATGTTAAAGACCTTGCGCTCATCCACCTTCCGTTTGAGGATGCCCCACAGATGCTCAATAGGGTTTAGGTCTGGAGACATACTTGGCCAGTCCATCACCTTTACCCTCAGTTTCTTTAGCAAGGCAGTGGTCGTCTTGGTGGTGTGTTTGGGGTCGTTATCATGTTGGAATACTGCCCTGTGGCGCTGTCTCCGAAGGGAGGGGATCTTGCTCTGCTTCAGTATGTCACAGTACATGTTGGCATTCATGGTTCCCTCAATGAACTGTAGCTCCCCAGTGCCGGCGCCACTCATGCAGCTCCAGACCATGACTCTCCCACCACCATGCTTGACTGTAGGCAAGACACACTTGTCTTTGTACTCCTCACCTGGTTGCCGCCACACACTCTTGACACCATCTGAACCAAATACATTTATCTTGTTCTCATCAGACCACAGGACATGGTTCCAGTAATCCATGTCCTTAGTCTGCTTGTCTACAGCAAACGGTTTGCGGGCTTTCTTGTGCATCATCTTTAGAAGAGGCTTCCTTCTGGGACGACAACCATGCAGACCAATTTGATGCAGTGTGCGGCGTATTGTCTGAGCACTGACAGGTTGACCCCCCACCCCTTCAAGCTCTGCAGCAATGCTGGCAGCACTCATAGGTCTATTTCCCAAAGACAACCTCTGGATATGACGCTGAGCACGTGCACTCAACTTCATTGGTCGTCAATGGCGAGACCTGTTCTGAGTGGAACCGGTCCTGTTAAACCGCTGTATGGTCTTGGCCACTGTGCTGCATCTCAGTTTCAGGGTCTTGGCAATCTACTGATAGCCTAGGCCATCTTCATGTAGAGCAACAATTCTTTTTTACAGATTCTCAGAGATTTCTTTGCCATGAGGTGCCATGTTGAACTTCCAGTGACCAGTATGAGGGAGTGTCAGAGCGATGACACCAAATTTAGTTTGACAGTGTACTCACTGTACTTCAGTTAGCGGTGTACTCACTTTTGTTGCCAGCGGCATAGACATTAATGGCTGTGTGTTCAGTTATTTTGAGGGGACATGTACACTGTTATACAAGCTGTACACTCTCTACTTTACATTGTAGCAAAGTGTAATTTCTTCAGTGTTGTCACATGAAAAGAAATAATTAAATATTTACAAAAATGTGAGGAGTGTACACACTTTTGTGAGATATTGTATGTAGAAAATGGAAGACGCTCTGAATAGGGCCATATGCTAAATGACTCATTAAAAGTCAGTGTAAAATGTCTGTGGATTTGGTTAATATTAAATGATCAAAATCATCACTGATATATTATATTTTCTTCTCTTTTTACTGGCCAGGTCACGAGCAGATTGTCCACCATCAAGTCACTGCCGCCTGAATACAAAATGTAATGGAAAGTCTGTTCATTATGCAAACTCTGTAACATTCCAGGATTACCAGTGCTTTACAATGTCACGTGCACAACATGAATATACATACCTCTATCTGGTGTGGTCTGGCAGGGTAGTGATCCTCATGAATACTGTGATGGTGGTGTTGGCCTATCAAAGAATGGCTGACATGGACAACAACATGTGGCCACGGTGCAGGTGAGCAGGGAGAATGGCTGACTACCCAAGCAGCATCTGGGTGTTGGAACAGCCACTAAAATAAACAATCAAGCTCTTTGTGGAGGATATCCATTGACCTGTTGGGTGAGAGAAACAACATTGGATTAATGCATGTCATCGTAATTATTGAACGTATTTCTTTAGTGGAGTTAAACATGTAACGCGCTAGCTAGCGGCTGTTAACAACATTTACAACATGTCAAGGTCAAGGGTTACAGCAAGAGATAGACCAGTATTTTTTATAAAAGTAAATTTCCATAAGATATGCACATATATGTAAAACATTATTAGGCAAGGATAAAGACATCGAATAATTTGGAACAAACTGTAGCAGCGCATTTTAGCTACACCACAAACCCATCACGAAGTTAGCTTCCTAGCCAAAGCCTAGGACTAAAACAGTGAGTTCTGGGTCATGCGAAGCTAGTTGTTATTTGGATGACTCAACCATTTCCGTGTCACCAACTATCAGAAAACCTAGCGTCAAAATGTCACATTGTTGGTTCTTTTAACGTTTCACCAATAATACCATGATGTAGATTTTTTTATTTGCTTTCAATAAGGTCTGCTTTTCCTTCCCCTGGCTTGGTGTTGTGATTACATTAAAACCTCATCAGGACGAGGTTACGTTTGTCAAGATATTTGCATCAATTCATTCTGCAAAAAAATATTTCGGGATCTAAAAAGAAATTAATGGTGGACAGTAATAATGCAAAGAACCACTTCAAGTTCTGCTACAAGGTTTTATGGGGTTTCATACTATTTCAATATAAGGAGATGTGCATACCAGCGTCAAATACACAACTCTTTAACATGTTTTCTAGGTAGCTATGTATAAATTGTCCAAATATTTTAGTAAAATATGGAACATAATTTATATTTCAAAATCCCCAGTTAAACACAACCATTTTATGCACAAAAAAAGTTTACTATGAACCTGACAAATAAAATATATATTTTCATTCAAATTGTATACAAAGTGCAGTATCATTATATTGAATTTTATAACGTTTACCTGTTTTAGCTCTTAAAAAACACTATGTAGTAATAAACGTTATCACAACAAGTCTTTTCATTTCAATATTAAACAAATACCCATTCAAAATCAGCTAATAAGGAAGCTTAATTATTTTAAATCAATTGTGAAAATGTGCCATTAGTGGCAGTGGCAATAACAATAATGCTTGCACCAATTATACGTTTAAGTACATTCACATTTTTAGAAATAGTGACCACACATTCTCAAATCAAATGTTTCCAATCCTTTAAAAATATGTCCCTTCATCTAAATTGGGTAATGTCACGAAAACACTGCTTTTATTAAACACAGTTACTGTAATAATCTTTGGAATCCTCAAATGCAATGCAATACTAAAGCAGTGTAATTAGTTATTTACCCCAATAGCATAATGACACTTCAGAACAATGTTCATTGTTCTTATATGTCTCTATAGTCAGCATTTTTAAAAGAAATAACACCTATAATCTAAACCAAGAGACACACATTAGCATTTAAATAGCCTTTGATAGACACTATGTAAACACTTTCCGTTTTGCATTCTGGCATTCAAAATAATAACTCTGAAATCCCTAAAACATGCCACTACAACTCTACACGCCTTTACTGCGACATGTTCCTTACCCTAAGAACTACGGTATAAGCAAATAACAGAGGATCCCGCGGTACCTGCTGTTTCTGTTGCGTAAGGCAGAATAATGTACACCCCCAGGACATAATGATATCTCTCTCAGGTACTTAGCCATGATCTATCTCTTTAAGGCTATGCGCCTAACTAAAGGATGCATTCAATCCTGTTTAACGGTCTTTCGCTTGACTGTGGCATGCCAAGGATTGAACCAACCTCCCAATCTCATGGCGGACACTAGCGACAAGGCCACTGCAATTGTATTCTGACAACTGGTTTAATATTATTGACGTAACTATTAATTAAGTTGGAACGGCCCATCTCAAAGTATAGTACAAGTTCAACAGCTTTGGCAACAAACACCTGAGCGGAGGAGCAGCGATTTAAACTCTGCAGCAACTTCGCATCAGCCCAACTCCTGCTTTGAACTTTTGCACATGTTGTCAGGAATGTGCCCCGGAGTGGCACAGCTCATTTGCATTTGCAGAGCAGAAACGATGCATAATAATTGAAGCACTGTCAAGTCCTAACTGACAAAGACACACACACACACACACAATCCAAATAAAGACTGACGATTAATAAATCTGGGGTTAGTGATGTTGTTGGCCTGCTTTCAAGGAAATGTTTTAGTGTTGTATTAAAGTATTTAGATTCAAACATCTCTCTGTTTTCCTCTACTAGTCTCCTGCTCTTCCCTCTTCTTCCTTCCGTCTCGCTTTGCTCTCTTCTGTCCGTCTCTGCGATATTAACATAATTAGACATCCACAGTCACACTCATAAGCATCTGCATAAAAAACACTTTTCACACAGTTTTTCATTAAAATCCCATATGCTCTCATTGGTTTTATTACCTAACAATATGCTCGGCAGAAAGGTTGCAGAGGTTGATATTAAATATATTTGCCGTCATATACAGAATAATAATGAAATTAAAATCACTGCAAATAGTATTTTTTCTTCTATCTTTAAATAGTTATTACCACATGCTCTCTTTCTCCTGATCAGCTTTTGCCTGAATGTTAGATTGTGAATTTAAAAGAGCAAATGATGGAGAAATTGTGATACGTCATCTGTACTGACGTAGCCAAGCTCAAACTAATCCTATTGTTTTATATCTCATTACGACATTAGTTTACACATACAATACTGGGCCAGCTAAGTATCTGTGATACAGAAAATATACACAAATCCCTCACTCATATAAGTTTAGAAAAGACAAAGCCTTCATTGTGCTCCATTCACAAGCGAGAAACACAATGAATCCAATCCCATAACTGCCTCTCCTATCTCTCTCACAAGCTCTCTCTCCCTTGCTCTCTCTCGATCCCTACGTTCTTTTGGGTGTTTCTGAATCACTCCTGGCCATGCTTCTATACCGTGTCCGTTCTGAACACGCTCTATGTAAATGGTCCAACAGACCAAGCCCAACACCAGCAAACATTACACACGTGAATCCGTGACCGTTCATATGAACCAGACGAGCGCAGTGTCATCGTGCAGTGTGACTGATATATCACGCACTCATCAGATGTGACCGTCAGCCCCACAAACCCATCAGCCAGCAGAACAGCCATGCCGGCGTGTTTATTTTTTTAGATGATACTGACATTTCTAAACTGCAACGCAGACATCAGAGACATACAAGTCGATATATGTAACTTAGAGATAACAGTGATGAGTAAAAAGTGCCGGCATTAATCTGGTTATAAAATTCAGGCCAACAAATTCCTAGGGTCTATTCTAGAAGCATCTAAGTGTTTGTGCATGTTCTGGTTCTTCCAAGCAGTCAGTCGAGAACAACAGATTTTTCTGACTCCTCTTGAACAGCCTTGCAAAGATTTGACACGGGCTAATACCACACTTTAAGGAAAAGAGAGAGATTGTGTGTTTGTGTAAAAATGTGTGCAGATTGTACATCTGTAAACTTCTCAACCCATCTCACGGGCACTTCACTGCCATGGTAAATTGATTCCTCCATAGGGAAATGCACCATAAAAAAAAGCCTCTATGCTATTACAGTGAGATCACGCTATGTCTATATCTTCCTCATCCAGGTGAAGATAAACTCTATGTATGAATTGAAAACCACCTACTGGGGGGCAATGGTGATAGCTATTACATTTAAACGTACCAATGCATTGGCAATGGGATGGTGGATTAGGGATTAAGCTGAAGACTCTTACCCTAAAGGCTTTGACTTTGATTCCATGAAGATATTGTTTTCATGTTTAGTACAGTTTATTTTCTTCTAGAAAACGGGTTGATATTCAAAAGTATGTTAGTTGAGCTTATAGGACTTGATGGTACACGTATGGATTTCCTTGGTTTGCAGTTGAACAAAAAATAATAATAATCTGAATAATTTACTAAATCTCAGTTCACAAATAAATTCTAAAATTCCAAAGGCAATGCTATTGGCATCTTCTGAATATAGTTAATAATTAACTATCAAGCAGATAATTCTACTCGAAATTAACTCATGTGGTTAGTTGCAGGCGCCTGCAATATGAAAATAATTTATTCACGGGTGTTCCAGGAAGACAATGACCCTAAATACACATCTAAAAGCACCCAGGATTAGTACTTTAGACAAAAAGCTGGACAGTTGGTAATGTATCCAGATAGATATTCTATCCAATGCCTATTGGATAGAACAACTGGAGCAGTTTTGACAAGAACACTGGGCTAATCTGCTAGTAGAGAGGTGCAGGAAGCTAATCCAAGGCTACAGGAAGTGTTTTTGACTGCAGTTGTTTTGGCCAAAAATTGTGCTACCAAAAAAAGGTAGCAGTTATTTTGCCTATTTTTTTTATTTTATTTAAACGATATATAATTGGGTGTAATATAAACAGTGAGATACAGAATTGTGGAGACCAGATACTAATTTCTTAGACATAATGTGAGTTGTTTAAAGAAAGCAGAAACACTGTCGGCTACAAAAGTATACCCCCTCCAACAGTTTTAGGACATACAGGTTAGTTAAACTTTTTGTTTTGATCCTTTCCTATCTAAAACTCTTAAATTATTTACAGACAAGATTATATTTTACATTTTTTTAATGACTATAGAGGTTTATCTCTCCAAAACAAGCATGGAATACTAATGGGAATATCTGACCCAACACAACTGTTCATGCTGAAATCATTAGAGATGTCTATCCTAACATACATCATAATCAGTTAGATTCACAGAAACATTGCCGGATCGCATAAAACACATATGAATACTGGTCAGTCTTAACATGGAAGTCATAGGGGAAAAAAATGCAATTCTGAATGCTTCAAAGCTCCCAACATGGGTTTGCAAACTGAAGAGGGCTCTAGTCAGTCCAGTGGCTCATTCCAGAACAGTGGGTAAAGCATTGTGAAGCGTTATGGGGAGATAGATGCAGAGATCTCACGTTGCGTTGAGCAGAATGAAGGCTTTGTAATTGCAGATCACTCTGGCAATCGGTAGGGTGGAAAGTGACACCCTCAGCGTGATGTGAATACAGTCACCCGTGTTAGGACAGCGTTCCAAGTCAGACGCCCATAACGCCTGATCAACTTGACGAGTGAGGCACGCAGGGTGATCCTGATGGGTCAGCGCTCTACTTAATATCCAAAAGCAAGACACACTAAAACACCTGTAAAGCACATCACACATGCAAATGGTCCACTCTTATCTCCTCTATCTGTTTTTTTTCCCTACAACCTGACACCATTGCAACAGATGTAAGACAGCTGATAACCAACTGGCAGATGTAGTCCCAGCTAAATCCTAGGGGCAACATTTCCCTGCATTACTGCCAGCAGATAAGAAACAGGAGGACAATTAACTATGTTTTAGCAAAGGCATCACATCCACTCCTCATTACCAGTACGCAAGCTGGTCTTGGCACACCCAAATCCAAGCATCCAGCAGCATAGCTTTAGGCTAATTGGCGTCCATTCTAGATCTGATATCGTCAGGCTAACGTCCTCCCTCCTTGCGGCTGTCACTTGCCAGACATTGGTGTGGATAGTGTCTGACACCTCGCTGAGTTACATGCCTCTTTGCAGACGACACAGTGGTCTCTCTCTCCTCAGCCTGTTCCTTGTATTTTGTGCAGTGGCTGTAGCGAGGCCCAGCTCGCCGCCCCACCCCCCCCCCCTCACTCTGACTGCACCACTAATGATTTAGTCTATATATAGCCCACTGTTCTCCTGTCTGTCTTTTTACCTCCCCATGTGAGTGCATCGTCTACTGCTCTGGCCTGGACCCGTGGATCTAGACCCTCTTACATTAAATCCCCACAGCGGGGAGGAAGATGCTACACATTTCGGGGTAAATAAAGGATGGAGTGAAAGGCTCTGTCTTTGCCACAATCGTCCGACTAGCAAACCACCACCAAAGATCAGAGAGGAAACATTAAACGTGAAAAATATAGACAGAGCAAAGAGAAAAGAGTTCTTCCGTTAGATAGAGCGTGCACAGGGCTCTGGGTCATACTGCCGTGAATCCAGAATGCTCTAGCAGTGGAAGATGTCGTCTTCTAAACACCAGCATCTTTGTTACACTGTTTACATCTCTAATGCCTCTTATGACATCTCTAATGCCTCTTATGACATCTCTAATGCCTCCTATAACCTCGACTGAATAGGCGGTCGGTATTCCGGATCCTTATCCAGAGTAGGTTCAGAACTGGGGACTTGGGGTAGGGGGGGTATTGAACCAGTAATCTCATTTAACCTTCAAACACTTTATATGCCACAACATTTTGTGGAAGCCATCACTTTCTGTTATTTTACCATGAAATTGTCCAGATGCGATCAGACGGGGCATAGCTTCCTCCAGCCAAGGCTACATTTCAGTTCAAATCCTCTTGCCCTTGTGGGAGCTCTGTGGCCACTGGCTGTCAGTCTCTTAGCCTCTCTCCATCCCCTATGGACAGCCAAAGTGCGCCGGGGTCAGATGAGAGACTTTAGCCAGCCCAAATATCTCTGAAACTGACCAGCAAGCCGTCTTTCTTAACATTGGCACTAAAGCAGTGTTGTTCCTACGTTTACCACTTCTTTCCCAAAACTCACTCTTTCAATGTCCTCTCAGGTCCCAGTTTCCCACTGAAGAAAACAGTTTCACCTCGAGATATCCTGGCCATCCTTCTCTACATCCCTCTACCAAGCCTCTCTTCCAGCTACATCTGTGCAAGTTAACGTTTGCTTTCTTTTCGGCAACAAGTTGCTATTCTCCACGCCGAAGCAGTGATGGTCATTTAGAAATGGAGTTGTTTGATGAATGCACCGCTGCAACTGTGTCTCTTGTGGCTCTTGTGCTTTCTGCCTCGCATTCAGCAGAATTAGCTCCATTGACAGAGTTTGACGGTGAGACTGGCAATATAAGCACAATATAATGGGCCACAGAGTTGAAACATACATGCTGTGAAACAGCCAATAGAGCACATAGGCACTGTTCACATGATCAAAATGTCTACATTATAGAGAATACCGTTTAGACATTATAGTCACCCGATTCTCACCAACTGCTAAAGTGTCTAGATTCATACATCTGATGCCCACATGGAGACGACACTGTTGCATAAAGAGGGGGGCGGAAAGGAATGAGCGTCAAAATAAACTTCAACACTCTTGAATTGTAGGCAAATTAACCAGTAGACTGTGCTTTTTACCGAAGCATATGATATATTCAAATGAGTGTAAGTGTATTAAAATGCAAAAATCATTGTAATACTATTATAAAGAACTATTGTTCTTTATACTAGTACAAAGAACAATGGTCCGAAATGGTAAGATATCAGAAGGATATGCCAAGCAAACTATGAAATACATAGAAATCACATCAACTTAATATCCACTGGTAAATACATATAAAATTGTTTTTTTTTTAGGTACAGACCATCAACATTTTTAGTAATAATATTCTGCAGTCTTTTTCAACTCTCTACTACAACAAATGATTATCAGTGGCAGTAACCCTGTTAACCACCTAACCCTAACCACTTAAGATATATGTATATGTTGTTTTTTTATCACATTTACACCACATCTATAAAACATTTTAGAACCATGGTTGACATTAGCTCCCTACCAAATCTCTAAAGGATCAAAGAAATTCAGATTTTTTTCCTTTCTACCCAGAAGCGGTTTGAAACCATAACCCATGTAATCTAATTCAGCAGCAATAGTTACAGGCTGGGCTTTAATCATACCTACCTGCAAATAACCTAAACGTTTTATAATCTTTTGGCCCCAAACACACGTCACTACTTCAATATATCACAGCAACATGCCCAGTAGATCTGGGGTCTCCTCTTAACTTGGCATACTGTATTGCATAAGATGCAAAACATGCAAACTTTTCTGAAAAGATAATGCCTGCAGCTTTCACACATAGTATCCTGTAATGTGTTTAGGAGGAATTTATGTTTTTGAAGAATCACACTCTGCTTTTTTTGCTCACATTGAACGGAAATATTTAGCTGATACCTACAAAACAGAGTTTGTTAATATCACAGAATTGCTTGCCGTCAGTTTAAATGCCATTTGGCACAGACTTTCATTCCTAAGCAACTAACAGTTATACAGTTTATGTACAAATGGCCCAGGGGAATAAAACTTTCAATGTAACGCTTTACCAGCAGAGCTACAGAGGACAAGTGAAATGTTCTATTGTTTGTGAAAACAATAGCGGTGACAGACAATTCATCTCAGTGGGTTCAGTGAAGCTGACAGAGGAGGAAAAAAATTGTTGTTTCTCTAACAGGCCTCAAAAAGGGGGGGGTGGGGGGTGGGGGGGGGGGGTGGGGGGGGGAGACAAATCCAGGTATCCCCCACCTAGAATTTGATGACTATGTAGTATGGATAGGTTGGGATGGAGCCTCTGTGAGTCTTTGGCAATTTTCTTCTTTTCTATTTTGTATCGATTTTTCTCCGTAATCTTGCGGTCTCCAATTAGTGACAAAGGCCCTGCGCCCGGGTCAGTGGTAGTTAAGCTATGAGTCTTCCAACACACATCACATGCCCTTCTGATTCCCATGACGCTGTTTGATCGCGGCATGCAACCATATTGCAACCATATTCAGTTATTAACCACCCAAACGTGGATGGTCCTGGTCAATTGTACTGCCCCCCGCTGGACTCCTGGGCTAACATGCAAGCGGGATTTGAACTCCAGTCATGCAGTAAAACAGCTGACTGAAACCCTGCTCCGCTAATTGTTATACACTGAAGAAAATTATAAACGCCACACTTGTTTTTGCCCACATTTATCAGGAGCTGAACTCAAAGATCTAAGACTTTCTCTATGTACACAAAAGGCCTATTTCTCTCAAATATTGTTCACAAGTCTGTCTAAATCTGTGTTAGTGAGCACTTCTCCTTTGCCGAGATAATCCATCCACCTCATAGGTGTGGCACATCAAGATGCTGATGAGACAGCATGATTATTGCACAGGTGCCTTAAGCTGGCCACAATAAAAGGCCACTCTAAAATGTACAGTTCCATCACACAGCACAATGCCACAGATCACGCAAATTTTGACCTCGTGTAACCACACCAGCCCAGGACCTCCACAACCAGCAACTTCACCTCCAAGATCGTCTGAGACCAGCCACCCGGACAGCTGCTGCAACAATCAGTTTGCATAACCAAAGAATTTCTGCACAAACTGTCAGAAACCGTCTCAGGGAAGCTCATTTGCATGCTCGTCATCCTCATCGAGGTCTTGACCTGACTGTGGTTCATCGTCGTAACCGACTTGAGTGGGCAAATGCTCACATTCGATGGCGTCTGGCACTTTGGAAAGGTGTTCTCTTCACAGATGAATCCCTGTTTTCACTGTACAGGGCAGATGGAAGACAGCGTGTATGGCATCGTGTGGGTGAGTGGTTTGCTGATGTCAACATTGTGGATCGAGTGGCCCATGGTGGCAGTGGAGTTATGGTATGGGCAGGCGTGTGTTATGGACAACGAACACAGGTGCATTTTATTGATGACATTTTGAATGCACAGATACCGTGACAAGATCCCGTGACGAGTGCCATTCATCCACGACCATCACCTCATTTTGCAGTATGATAATGCACTGCCCCATGTGGCAAGGATCGGTACCCAATTTGTAGAAGCTGAAAACATCCCAGTTCTTGAATGGCCAGCATACTCACCAGACATGTCACCCATTTAACATGTTTGGGATGCTCTGGATCGGCGTATACAACGTGTTCCAGGTCCTGCCAATATCCAGTTTGAGTGCACCCCCCCAGTGAAACTGCACATTTTAGAGTGGCCTTTTATTGTGGCCAGCCTAAGGCACACGTGCAATAATCATGCTGTCTAATCAGCATCTTGATATGCCACACCTGTGAGGTGGATGGATTATCTTGGCAAAGACGTGCTCACAAACACAGATTTAGACAGATTTGTGAACAATATTTGAAAGAATCGGCCTTTTGTGTACATAGAAAAAATCTTAAATCTTTGAGTTCAGCTAATGATAAATGGGGGTGTTGCTTTTATAATTTTGTTCAGTGTATTTTGTGTTTATTCCTGAAGATTAATAAGTTGTGCTCCTAAGCTTAATCATAATCTTGCTCGTTAGCAAGACACATGCAACCACATCTAATGAAACAACCAAGAAAAACCAAATATCTGAGCGTGGATAGATTCTTGTTTTTCAGATCTTTCACATCGCTATAAAAATATTACTCATAGCACCTTATACCTTTTGATATAAAGCTTGGTCGGCAGCTTAATTCTTGACTACCCCAAAGCCAGCACTGTCCTTTGTGTGTGCTGAGCCAGAGCTTCATCTCTAGCTGTGTGAAAACCGTATGTGCTCTGAGTCTCATGCAGGGTTAAATGCTTGCGCCTGATGAGCAACCGTTAGGGTTTCATCTGTCAGCAGCCAGGCTGTCTCTCAGCAGCCAGATAGCTTTAAATATCATTAGTCTTGTGACTGCTGCACAGACCGTCTCGCCTTGTTATGTTCATTGGCAAACTCCGAGCTCACTGCATTATATATTCTTTCCATTAGCTTCCTGCCACAAAGCTAATCGTGTATTGTTTTACTCTTTTTTTTTTTTTTTTTCTCAGAGGAGGCGTTTGGAAGGGGATGTAGATGATAAGTGGGGAGGAGGGATGGTGGGGTGGCTGGATATAGAGATTAATCAGATGTAGTAAGAAAGTGTTCCACCCAAATGATCGCTCTCAATGGAGATCCATCCCTGTGGCAGTCTGCAACTCCACGGACTTCCAAACAAGCTACAGTAAGAGCAGGAGGCCAGGAGGGAATTTTTGGGCAAAGGAACACATCATCCGGGATTGACTGGTACCTGTGGGAACTGCCTTGGCTGATCCAATATTTATCCATAGTTTACCACTTCATTTGCATGATAGTGGATTGTGTTAGAGAGACTTAGAACAGATAGGTTTGCCTTCATTTTCCAACTAACTTTTGGAGATTACATCTGAATGAAAATACCTAAATGTTTGTAAAAAAATACATTAAAAAATGAAATATTCAAAGATATACTGTATACCAAGGGCAGAATGAGTTAAAACAACCTTCTGTAACTGTGGTGATGAACCTTCATATTAAATACCGATAGTGTTCAAACTAATGGTTTAATTTGGGGATTTTGCTCACAAATATTTATGTTTGTAATCATACTATATTTGTTTAATATACACCAATCAGGCATAACATTATGACCACCTGCTTAATATCGTGTAGGTCCCCCTTTTTTCTGCCAAAACAGCCCTGACCCATCAAGGCATGGACTCCACTAGAACTCTGAAGGTGTGCTGTGATACCTGGCACCAAGATGTTAGCAGCAGATCCTTTAAGTCCTGTAAGTTGCAACGTGGGGCTTCCATGGATCAGACTTGTCTGTCCAGCACATTCCACAGATGCTCGATTGGATTGATAACTGGGGAATTTTTTCTTTGTGGCCGAGCACATTATCCTGCTGAAAGAGGCCAGTGCCAACAGGGAAAACGTTGTTATGAAGGGGTGCCCATGGTCTGCAACAATGCTTAGGTAGGTGGTACGTGTCAAAGTAACATCCACATGAATGGCGGGACCCAAGGTTTCCCAGCAGAACATTGCCCAAAGCATCACACTGCCTCCGCTGGCTTGCCTCCTTCCCATAGTGCACCTTGGTGCCATGTGTTCTCCAGGTAAATGACGCACACGCACCTGGCCATCCATGTGATGTAAAAGGAAACGCGATCATCAGACCAGGCGACCTTCTTCCATTTTTCCTGCTTCTAACACATCAACTTTGAGGACAGAATTTTCACTTGCTGCCTAATATATCCCACCCACTGACAGGTGCCATGAGGATGACATTATCAGTGTTATTCACTTCACCTGTCAGTGGTCATAATGTTATGGCTGATCGGTGTATTTGACATGTGATGAAGGCAAGGAGAGACTTATGAAAACCTGTGCTAATTCAATGTACCCCAAAAGACCACTAGATGTCACCTATTCAAATTCCATATCGGATTCATTTAAGGTCACCAATGTGTTGGTAGTTTACTAGTTAACGTCTTAGATGGCCACCTTTTGCATCCCTAGTCGGGTCATTCGTAAATGTATTTTGTGAAGACGACCTGTTTCACCAGTATGTATATCTGCTAAATAGTAAGAGGTTCTTTAAAAACACATGAAGAGAGACTATGACTCAGGTTATATTGACTCCATCCTGTGTTGTTCAGCAGCACACCAGCCTTACTGGACTGTTTCATCGCATCGAAAAGAAAATAATAATACAAAAAAAAACATCCGACTCCTTCACACCAGCTTTCTTAAGGCAGTCCTCAGGGCATTACTGTACCATAGAAATAAATCCTGCTGGGACTCTGTCCATTGCTGTACAAAGTGGAAACTGCAATACAGGAATCAATAGCAACATCCATGATAGAGCAACGCAGATGGGAGTATTGAGTACATATGGGACCTGCATCCCTCGTTGTTCATTGGCCACCATTTATCTTTTCACTCATCTGATTCACCTACCCATTCCCACACCAGCTGCCCCATCTCCATGTGGATTTACTGTATGTGATGTATTTCTGACTGCAGCTTCATCCTGTCTGCCATTTTGAAAGACTTGCTGTGTAATCGACCTGAGCTGCTGTAAAAGGCTGACTGTTTCTCCCTATATTGTTTCAGATGACTGCAGGCACAGATGTTTTAATTTAAGTTTCTATTGATTCAAAATTCTACCTTTTCTGACTCACTAGCTTCCCATTCAGGTGACCTGCTATGATTTAGCGAGAAGCCCAATTTATTTGATCGATAAAGAATGCCTGATGGATCTTCCTGGCCCAGCAATTTGTGGCTTTTTGAATCTATTTATTTTAAATTAGAAATAATCTCCATTGATTTAACACATATGCAGATTAGTACTTATTGTTAGATCATTCAATTGAATCTCCAGAAAAACCTACCAATTTCCTCCATTGGTAAGTATTATGAGGAGATGACATTTTAAACTTTACCCTAAAAGGGCTTTGTGCAGATCGCTATCTGCAGTGTTTGACTAAAACTACTTATAATTTTAGGCAAACTGCATTCCGGTTGTTTTTTCATGCAAGAGAGCTGTCTGGAATAAGCTTCTTCAATGGAACAAGTCTGTTAAGCACGTACATTTGGATGAACATAGTTCTGTCTCATTTTATCCCAAGTCAAGTGCTGACTATCTGAATTTCAGATACTGCCGGAATTGGGGTTGAGAAATGGTATCCAATCCTGCGCTGCTGCCTCAACACCATAAAGATTCTGACCCCTGGCCCGACCCAATCTATCCACAACATGTACCGATGCAATCAATAACTCAAGAACATGTATCAGACACATTACACAGTGACAACCGAGGTCATAAATATGAGTTGTGAAATATTAGATGTACTTCCAAGGCCTGACTGTGAAGAGTTACGTTTGACAGACATTTTGACTGGCATGAAGTAAAATAAACATAGCCAAGGTAAAAATAGACTTGTTTTCTTTATTTTGACTGTGCATTTTGATCAAGGGTTTCAATATGCTACTTCCAGACAGTTCATTTTCCCTGCAGAGAAGAGGACTAATGGATTGAAGAAAAAAAAAAACACTGGGTTCCTTTCCATTTCCTCTTCTAATCAATTTGCTGCTCTGCGACTAGAGCATGCAGCTGAGCTAATCCCTGGACCACTTGTCAACAGTTTGGCAGACATGTGGCATGCCAGCCAGATTTCGGTGTGTCTATTGACTGTAGTCCAATTGGAGAATTCGGTATGCTTTCCTAATCTGCTGCTCCCCATGTCTCTCAGCCGTTTTCATTTACATCCTAATTTGACCCCTACGAAACAATCAGGTCTGCAATGTATATTGATATGTAATCAGTAAGCGGATATGTCAATAGTTAATCAGTCTAATGTTATCTTCTAGTACTCCTGCCCATCTGTCAATCCCAATCAATGGAACCTGAAGTCATGCTTTATTCACATGTATCTACTTGTCCATCAGCAAATTGAACATCTATTCAAAATGACTGAAGCCGGGGTATTTTTATTTTTTTTAGATTTCAGGCTCAATTCAAACTATGTTGTCGAAGTTCAGACCCCGTAGCGCGATTGGAATGTAAAGGAACAGTTTAATTAACGGTAAACCCTGCATTGTTTGGCTCAACTGATAGCGGACAGGATAGTCAGATGAGAGAGGGCAGGGGAGAAGTGTTTGTGTGGTGTCTTCACTGCAATGCAGCATGTAACCCTGCCCAAGCCCCCCCCCCCATCACCTAACACACACAGCCCAGCCCCACTCGCACTGCTCTCCAAACGCTCCACCGTTGACCTTCTGCTTCACCATCCATCTCAGGCTTCTCAACCTGTTACAATTTCCCCCGCCGGCCCTCAAATCCTGCGTTCAAACCTTAGCCTCCCGTTCAGCTACACACTGAGGCCTGGCCTCCCACAACTCATATCACAAAACGTCCCCACTCTAACCATTGCCCCTACACCACTACCACATGCCTTACCTTACCATTACCCCTCCATAATCCACATCCAGACCCACTACCAAAGATGTCTCTCCTCAGTTTCCCCCCGGCACAACTCTGTCTCATTCAGCCTCGCTCACCCCACCTGCCCTCACCATACCCCCAAAGGCCGAAACACTGATTTCTTTGAAGTGACCACTGAAAATGAAACAACGCTTAAAATGCAATATCAGCCAGGGCCGCATCAAACTCTCCCCAAACAGCACTTCTCGACGTGCGCGTGTTGTAAATCGCTGAGCGTGAAAGTCAGTGCTCATCATACGGAATCTTGATCAATCGTTGCACCCTCTCTCTTTCACGGGAAATGAGCAGGCAGTTTGATATGATTCATAGCAAGCAAGCATAGCGTGTGGATACCCTCTGGTTAAGGATGTTTGCTAGGAGACATTAATAAACTGTCTGTTCTGCCTCTGAAGTGCTGGCCTCCTGCAGTGTACACACACATTGCAGTACTGTACACTGTGACAAGAGGTCTACAGCTAACCTACTCCTGTCTCTAAGCCGTCTGACCCAGCAATCTCGTGGAGATGAAAGCATATACTCTCCGGCCCAGTTGGTTGCTGGGACTAATCAGTAAGGTGTAATGCAGGTAATCTATTTTCAGAGGGACTGCTTTCAGATTGCCATCGTCATCGTCACAGTTTGTAATATGGAATACTTTGTTTCCTTTAGCTGACACCATGGTGAATGGTAATCTACATGTTCATATTTACATACATTTAAGGGGACCCTTTGTAAGACTTTGACTGCACTAGTAGCATGAATACAAGCATAAATTACCAGAAGACACCTACAGGTAATGTGTTAAGTTAATGATTCATTTTTATTTCTCAGTCGGTAAGGGAAGAGGATGAGACACAAGTGGTGTTATTGTTCATATATAGCCTTGTTAACGTTTGAGTCAGGAATCTAGACACTGTCTCACTTTATATCCCATGTAAATGTTAGTAATGTTTAGTTCTGAGAGAATGTTTTGAACAAATAAATTGCTCTTAATAGTTGTTGCTGTATTTAGGCCAGTTTGTTGTTTATCATAAATTCTGATACTGGAAGTCTAAGTTCAGAAATTCAGTGAGCTCATATGCATTTAGTGCAGACATGTGGCACATTGAATTTTAAGCATTTTTCATAATTCAATCTTCTTTTAGACACGTGGCAAATAATTTTTAACAACAGGTAAAAGGCCCAAGGCAGCTGTCCTGAGGCACAACGCACTGTACCTGTCTGACATTTGAGAACATTCCATTGAAGAAAAAGAAAAAAACATTTTGAACACGGATCTCCATGGGTGAAGTAGGCCTACGTTTCACACACCACCCTGTGACATTCCATTCCGGCTGTGGGTATGCATATAAATATGTTAATTGCAAGCACATTTAGTTTGTATTGCTATCACAGCTACAAAAGTCAGTTTAGGACAATGTATTGTCATAGACATTGAAATAATCACAGTATACAGTGGATATAAAAAGTCTACACACCCCTGTTAAAATGCCAGGTTCTTGTGATGTAAAAAAATTGACAAAGATGAATAACATTTTCCACCTTTAATGTGACCTATAACGTGAACAATTCAATTGAAAAAAATACATTATAAAAAATTATAAAAAAACTCCCTTAAACTAAAACTTTGTTAAAGCACCTTTAGATTTGTTTTACAGCCCTCAGTCTTTTTGGGTAGGAGTCTATTAGCATGGTACATCTTGATGTGGCAATATATACCCACTCTTCTTTGCTAAAGCGCTCAAAATCTGTCAGATTGCGAAGACATCTCCTGTACACAGCACTAGTCAGATCACCCCACAAATGTTCAATTGGATTCAGGTCTGGGCTCTGGCTGGGCAATTCCAAAACATGAATCGTCTGGTGAAGCCATGCTTTTGTGGATTTGGATGTGTGCTTTGGGTCGTTGTCATGCTGAGAGGTTAACTTCATCTTCAGCTTTCTAACGGACGCCTGAAGGTTTTGTGCCAACATTGCCTGGTATTTGGAACTGTTCATAATTCCCTCCACCCTAACTGAGGCCCCGATTCCAGCTGAAGAAAAAACATCCCCAAAACATGATGCTGCCACCACCATGCTTCACTGTGGGTATGGTGTTCTTTGGGTGATGTGCAATGTTGTTTTCGGGCCAAACATACCTTTTGGAATTATGGGCAAAAAGTTAAACCTTGGTTTCATCAGACCATAACCCATTTTCCTATGTGCTTTTGGGGGACTTGATGTTTGTTTTTGCAAACTTCAGCCGGGCTTGGATGTTTTTCTTTGTAAGAAAAAGCTTCAGTCTTGCCACCCTCCCCATAGCCCATTCGTCTTTTCATCAATTTTGGAGGGACATCCAGTTCTTGGTAATGTCTGTTTTTTCCACTTGATGATGATTGTCTTGACTGGGTTCCATGGTATATCTAATGCTTTGGAAATGCTTGTGTACCCTTCTCATGACTGATTTCTTTTCTTAGAACAGCTGAACTATATTTGTGATTAATCAGAGTCATTTTAAATGATGGCAGGTGTGTAATGATTTCTATTTAACATGAGTTTGAATGTGATTGGTTAATTCTGAACACAGCCACATACCCAGTTATAAGAGGGTATACACACTTATGCAACCATGTTATTGTAAAGTTTATATTTTTCATTTTTCCCCCTCAAAGATTTCAGTATGTTTTTCAATTGAATTGTTCACATTACAGGTCACATTAAAAGTGGAAAAAGTTCTGACCTGATTAATCTTTGTCTCATGCTTTTACAACACAAAACATTTCACAGGGGTGTGTAGACTTTTTATATCCACTGTAGATTATTCACTCATTTCAGATTAAATAAATCCTAATTACCTAATTGTGATTCCCTAGTAAGACTGAATTATGAATTGTGTGGGTTAATCAACCTTATTCTTCGAGAGCCATATATAGGGAGTGCAGGATTTTGATTTAACCAACCAAGTAAACAAAGTGTATTGAACTTTAATCAATCACTGAACTGAGTTAATTGATCAATTCAGAGATTAAATCCAACGCACCCGGTCTTTTCAGGTAGTCCTAATGAAACATTCTGTGGTCCCTGAGGCTTTCAAGGAACAGGACAGTCTACCATTGTGCTTTGCTTGTGTTAACTGGGAGACAATCAAATTATCACAATTCACTGTTTTAATTTCAAACATTTGCCTAACTTCCACAAGGGACAGGTTTGTGAAAAACATTGTCTGCAATTCACTTTGTGGTTAAATTGAAAGTGATAACTACTTCAATATCAATGTTTCAGCAATGGGTACCTAAATACCTAAATTATAACAAAGAACAATGAGCCTGCAGCATAAACCATCCATGGCGACAGTACTGCGTAATAAAATATATGCCTGAGGTAAGTTATTTTTTGCTTCTGATGCACACTTTGTGTAGTTCTCATTAAGAAATGTGCTGAATCGTCTCAAGTCCTTGGCACACTCCAAAGCTGCCATTGTGTCCTAGAAACTGTTGGTTTGGCTCTATCACCAAGACCAGTAGAATGTTCTCTTGCCCTTGTCTTCTTTTAAGGCTGGTATGCTGTCTGCAATATTATTCCACCTTGATTGTCCAATCAGATATTTATCTTTCCCCTGATCATGGTAACATGGATTAATGGACAGTGTTCATGTCCTCTGTCCGTTAACAACTTGTTGCTACCCTTTTTTAGTTCACCAAGCATTACCTTAGGATAATACACAAACTGTTTTGTAAGGTCCTGGACCTCACTTGTGTGATCATCCATGCTTTTGTTAGTTGAGTCAAGGCATGACAGCAATGTAGGGCCACCCTGGTAATGGGGATGGGAATAACAACACTTGATTTTCACAGCCCAGGACACTCTGTGGTCCCAGCCAAAAGGGCAAACTGCATCAAGGGTTCTGTTCAAGCTGTCAAGACTTGCCTCAAGAAACCTCCATAGCTAGCTAACATCAGTTAAGTGAGCTGGTTAGCAGCTAGGCTAGCTGCTCCAGAAGCAGATCTTGTTTGACAAGATCCTGGGACAGATGGTACCAACATTTTAATAATTTTTTTAAAATTTAAAACACAACAAAATGGTGGTCTCTTTTGTTTTGCGTTCTGGAGGGTCGCACAAGTGTTAAACCATTGGCATGCTCTTACCATAAGTGTGTGCGTGGATGGTTGTTTGTTTTGTGGGGGACTAGATAAAGGGTTCTCTATTGAAATATATACTCTGAAAAAAAAATCTGTCTTATCAAGTATATTTAACATTTTCAGGTTAAAAAAAATCTAACCAGGCATAAAATAAGGTATATTTTTCTTAACAAGCTAGAATATACTGCTTGTAGAAAATATGCCTTGAATATTGTGTAATTTATCTTGTTCCACTGGCAGATTATTTCACTTATTTCAAGCAAATATCTCAAAAATAGTCTTTGCAGTGTAGGCTCAGAATTATTGGAGAATATCACCTTACCAATTCTTTTTAGGTATCTTGCAGAGATATGACCCTAGTTTGTTATTTTGCCAATGGTATTTCGGCCATTCATCTACTTCCCCTGATCAACTTTTGTTACCCAATGTTAGCACAATGACTGGAAGTCTACGTCTTTTGTAATTGCCAAATTGCAGGCGTTATCATCTCTAGGCCGGCCTCCCACTGGCAGTTTCACAGGTTTGGGTTCCGGCGTACGCTAGTCAAGCTGCCTCTGCACTCTTCATCCCTGTTTGTGTTCCTCATGGGAGCAGCATCAAAGACAGCATGATGCGGCGTCACACTCCGTGCTGCTTTCCTGGGGCCTGTTTATATCCCCCTAAATGAGGCCTGATTGGTAGCAGGTGCCATGTTAAGGTGAAGCCACTGGGTTATGCTCACTTGCCCTGTTTTTGCAGCCCTGGGTAGTGTGGCTCTCAGGGGGAAAGGGGGGGGGGGGGCAAACACTGATGCCGGAGAGGAAGCGCTCGTGCCACTATATAGCCTTGTAATGAATGTTACTGGTACACTTTACGAGAACCTGAACCTACACTACAAACAATGTCTTTAAAAAAATATGAAAAAAGGGTAACTATATTTGAGGAGGTAACTATATTTGAGGAAATAAGTGAAATAATCTGCCAATAGAACAAGACAAATTACTTGATGACATATTTCTAAACCTAAGCAGCACTATCTAACACAACTTTAGCTTGTTAAGTAAATGTAATTTATTTTTAGGATAGTTAGATTTTTTACCTGAAACAAGATAAATATAGTTGATAAGACATACATTTTTTGCAGTGTACTTGCCCTTCAAGAGAGAATGAAAACAGCAAAACACAGAATATTATCTACTGTATCTAAGTATTAGGTCATTACTAATCATTACATTGGATTTAGCGCATTGAAATAAAGTTTTCTTGAGGAGTACATTCCTGTAATTAATGTGACGCTTCAAATGTTGCTTGTGATCACGTGGGCATTAGCTCTGATTGGATAACAGGATGGTCTAGAGTCTCCATCCTTAACTTGATTATTATTCATTGATCTATTATAATCAGATCAAATGTGTGACTTCATAAAATGTGCCACCAGGTCAATGCCAATTTAATAGGCTGAAATGTCAATGCTATTTTCTGCCCAAAACAATGAAATGAGTAGCTGGCTTACTGTACTAAATTTCCAGAACCAGAGCAGGGACAAGATTATCTTCTTTTTTACTCTCCATTTCTCACATCCTGACTCCCCTCTCATTCCCCTTCAAAATCAAGTGGTACCATTTTATTTTTTCCCACAGACTTATTTGCTTGCATAATACTTTGTCAACAAAATAAAAACAACAGCTGTGGGATGGACAGTAAAGCCTGCTGTGGATTCCATTGCAAGATATAAAAAAAAAAAGTGACTATTGAAATTCTACACCAGCATGTCTCTAGGTTGGTATAATTTACTGATGGTCACCATTATAATAGATTTGGAGTACTGAGAACCAGCTAAAACAAAAAAAGACACAAAAAAGACCCAACACACACTCACAACAGCAGATAAATAAATATATAACAAACACTTTTATCGAAGAAAGGAGGGAACATGCTGTGTGAGGCATTGAGTTCTTCTATTTGGTATTTATCTCTCCACCTCTGAATGTACGAGGGTGCGATCAATCAAATTTCAAAGTGTTTGATTGCTATCAAAGGTGCGGTGATGCAGCCACAGCAGCCACAAGACACAGAAAAACAACACCAGCGATCCGCCTCAGCTTTTCTGGTCCTGGTTCCCCTAAGATGTATTAATTGGATCCCTGGATTGGATTGTGTGTGACTGAGTGAGAGAACAGGGGGACATGTGGAGCCTGTCCGAACCTCTACAAAACGGCTGCAATACAGCCGTCATGAAAAACATCCCTGATAGCAGGGAGCTATTCTATTCCACACATGCATGCACACATGCACGCACGCATACACACACACCCACACACACACAGTATCTCTGTTATCACAGAGATACATGTGCAGCATGAGCACTCAAAGTACATGTTTGTGTCCACACATGCATTTTCCATTCGCTAAATTTGTCATGCACTCCCATTGGAGTAGCAATGCTTCAGTTTCAACAAAGAGGCTTGCGCTTTTGCACTGAATATTTTAGCACGGTCCCAAGGTGCACTCTCCACCAAACAACACCGTGTCGTGGAAATGAATTTCAGGCACAATGAATGTGGAGTGACAATGTGTTCCAAGTTATGGAGAACAACTATTAGTGAAAGGTTAATGGTGTTTTGGGTCTGAGACACGGTGGAAAGAAGGAGAATACAGATGGGGTAGGGGGAGGAGGACATGCAAGGATGAAAGGCACACAAACAGATAGATGTACATTGAGTGCCAGTGGGCGACAAGGGCTGTGAACATTATACAACGTTTATACGTAGCAGCAGTGCTCCTTCTCCGTCTCTGTATGTCCTTGTTTTCCATTGCCTACAAACACCCCTTTCTTTCCAACTAGGCCTAAAAAAAACACACAAAAAAACATTCCAGGCACTCTTTGCGAGAGATGCCCAGAGACTCTACCATTCTACCTGTTCGTTTTGATGTTCTATTCAGTAGAAATGCTTCACAGTTCAAGCATGTGAAACCTAAAGTAAGTGATACACATAACAAGCCTTTGACAACAGGTTACTAGCCTCTAGCTATTTATGGGTGTTAGCTATTTTTTGCTCTCGTCTTTATGGTACTGAGTGAGTAACAGTCATCATGATGAAACTGGTATTACCCTGATCTAGGCAAATAGCGTAACCCCTCCGTACTAATGAGCACAGGTAGAGACAACATCAGGAGGTGGGCCAGTCCTACACGTCACATCTGGACATGTATTCAAACCTCCACTGGACTACACAAACTTTTGTATGCGTAACATTATAACAGTACAAAGACTTATTTATATATGGAGAATCTGTGGGCTACCTCATCTCTACCTTTTCCGAACAATGTTCACCGCCAAGTGGTAATAAAAACATATGGGGAGCTGAAACCCACAGGTTTCTCATAGCATTCAGCTCCCTTTCTTTCTCCTGATAGCGACGATGATAAAGGGAAATGCCACAATGCACTACCTCTACGTCTTGCTTCAAAGGCCCCACCAGGGGGATGTTTCATTGTCGCTCCCTTCATTAGCATATTGTATCACACACTTCTGCCACACTGCAACCTCTCTCTGTCATGCCTCAAAGGGCTGCCAGTGTAATGAGTGAGTTTAGGCACGCCATACATACCAGTGTCTCTCTACTCAAAGAGGCGTGGGTCTTTTATTCCCCACTGTCCCCTAGGACTCTGTCATCTGATCGGCAGTCAGAGAGATCTCTGTTTTCAGAACACACTTTTCATCCCTGACATCAACAGTTGTCCACCACGGGGAACATCCTCTAAGTCCTGCCTTCACTGTGAGACGCCCAACAGGGGAGTATGTACGTTCGCGCCGTGACGCCGTCTGTCCCACATTTCCACGGCCTCGCCTTTGTTTTGTTTTCTAATTGTGTTTTGCCTCATCAGTCTTGCCTGTGTCTCTGGTCTCAAACTTTCAAACAGCTGGGAGATCTTTGTACCGGCTTTAACAAGCAATGAGACAACTTGACAAAGCGTCCTAATGTAATTAAATCCCAGAATAGCTTATATATCCACTGCTATTGTGGGTCCTCTTCTCCGGGTCCATCGGCTACTCTAAAAGGGGGCAAGGCTGGAGACCGGAGAGGACGGACTCGACGGATTAAAGTCTTGTGAACCAACCATCAATTTGGACTTGACTGGACATAGGATTCTTGGTTGAGTTCTTGGTTGAGTTAGATCCTATAAATTGATACAGCCACATACAATATGGACACACAGTTATGTTATCCACACTAAGGACACACGCCCATGATGCTTTGCAAAGCAGCAGGAAGGCAAGTGACAGTTATCCCCTTTCCCAGGCAGCCTCTGGGAGTAGTAAACAGCTCAAATGGAGAGATTGTCAGGCTGCGTGTGAGGGGGGGGGGGGTATGAGTGAAAACATTCCCAGCAGCATGTCTACGCGGAACCCACTTTCCCAGGGTGCCTCAAGTCAGCCGTTTCTGTCACGGCAACAAAAGCTGCTAGTCCCAATTGCGTGTGTACAGTAGCTCCTGGGGAGGCAGAGCCTGTTTCCAGCACCGTGATCCAGGAACAGATCAGGTTTCTAACAAACGCTCTGTCACCACACCCCTCGCCTTTGATCAGCCTATGGAAGCTCCCCCCCCCCCCCCCCCCCCCCCCCCCCCCTCGCTCTAATCCTCCGTCCCCACATCTCATGTGCAACACCCGCTCTTTGAAATCACACGTTGTGACAACGGCAGTTGGCGTGCTGTGACAGCAGCAAACGTAGCAACTCTGCAAAGTTTGCACGGTTAAGAAATGAATAAACACACGCTAGCATGTTTACGGCGTGTAGACTTCGGGATTATCATTTGATGCTTTTTTTTTGTTAGTGTCACCTGTCACAGGGTGATTGCCATTAACTCATTAAAAAAATTATACACGTACATATGGATATTACATTTTTTATGATTAATGCCCCATCACTCAGTGACAGGCGAAAGAGACTACATAGACGAGAGAGAAACAGAGTGAGCGAGACAGGAATGGAGGCAAGGGAACTGATTCAGAAAGGATTTAAAAGTAGTTTCAGTATTGTACAGACGCGTGAAGATTAAGCAGTGCCAGTGTACAGAGCTACACTCCTGTAACTAACATAATGAGACTGCTTGGCTCTGATGAGACCCAGGCTGAATGTTAGCCCTCCATCACAGAAACACCACTAAGGCGGTACTGGCCCGCACTCAACCAACTGGAGAGTCTGGAACGCCTGCTACCGCTACTTTTACTGAGACCCACTCAGACACAAACAACGTACACAAAAAAGACTTGCTTAAGCTCACGGTCTTGCTTTCATCCCCAGAGCCTGCGCTAACAATAAGGAACGCTGGCGTGGATCTGTGTCGCTCAGGTAGAGCCCAAAGAGGAAAATAGATGGTACAGTACATCTCACATTACAGGAACACTGTCGTAGGCTTTTGGACCGCTCTGTCAACTTCATGAGCATCTGAACGACAGTAGAGGCCTTTTCATTTGATTTTGTAATACCATTACAGAAATAAAGATAGTGCTTATTCTGTTTCTCAGAATAATAAGTACAGGCTAAAACCTAAATCCACATCAATTGACAGTGGCTCTTTAGTGTCACTGTCCATTACCAAGCCCACATCTGGCGTAAATTGCTAGTGGTTGCAGAATTGAGGGGCCTTTAAATCTTCACTTAAAAGGGTTAAGTCACACTGATCATCCGCCAAATCTTTCTTTTTAGTAGAAATGTATCATTAATTTGTCTACTGAAATGGATCCAACTGAATACAATTTAGGACAGCTACACAATCTCTGATCTCGAAGTGTAGATTGTAGACATACTACTAAAAGATGTATTTTATTGTGATAATTAATTATGTATCACATACTACTATTCCTCAAATAAGCATATATGGATAAAAAAAAACAATAAAAAAAAAACAATGGATGGTTTCAACTATTCATCCAATTAGGAAAAAAGGCCTCACAGTCAAAGAAATGTCACTTAATGTTTATTGTTGATAAGCATTTCCCAATGCAAAAGTAAGAAATATCTATGAAGATAATCTGCTGATCAAAACCATTGTGCATTCTTTAGATTTGTGTAGACTCTTCCATTACCTTCCCCCCAACATTCTAAGTGTAATACTCTGCAAGAACATGAACATCAGACCAAAACAACAACAAATAAATATATGGAAGTTCCATAACTTTTAACTTATATGGATTGGCAAATAATGTCAAAGTAGCCACTACCAAAAAGAAGCTTACCAAATTGAGAATACAAGCAAATATAAATAAATATATAAATATAATCCTAGTGTATACAATAAATTCAACCATTTCCTATTTTGGCTTGTTTTCAGATGTTATACAGCAGTTGTATGCCCACGGTAAATGGAAGTATATCTGCATGCATAACTGACACTATTTGAGGTTTAGTATTTGGAACTATAATGACACAATGTTTGTGTTTCTATAACACATAATTGTAGTAGTAAAGCATGGAGACTATAATCTAACAGTCTAGGGAGGACTTAGGGCATTGCTGACATCATATATTCATCTTCCCATGAACACATTCATCCCAACAACCACTTCTCCAGCTCGTTTACTTTCTGTTAAAAAAGGCCAGGGGATTAAACAGAATAATTCAATCTCTGAGATATCCCCAAACAGAAATAAATCACAGTATAATTCCCCGTCTCTCAGCATGGCATCTCCCTCCCTCCCACTGGGGAACAAAGCAGACAGATGTCACACTGAACAGATCCCGTCTCTGCTAGTCTAGCAGCTCTACTAGAACTGTAATGTGAACGCTCCACATACTCGAGTGACTTACGCTAGTGCCAAATCCATCGGAGAGCGGGGACAGTAAGCCAGGACACATACAAACTCCAGTTTTGGACCTACTGGATCACACTTAGAGGCATATTATAGACCAGGTGTCCAAACGTTAAAACAAATGGCACATAAAGCTCTAGGCCAAAGTGAAAAAAAAGGGTTTGGTGAAACATGGTTAAATCAGCGAGTACATAGTTGGTTAAACTACTGTAGGCCCCAGTAAACAAGCCACATGTGTTAGGGAGGATGAGTAGAAACGTGCACTTCAATTGCTTAGGAACGATGCCCATCCAAGGGCCCTATAAATAAAACAATTGCCTTATTAAATATGGAACAGTGTATCCATTAACATATATTATGCTGGGCAGAAAAGCACCCAGAGGTAGCGGGAACCTTTTACAGTGGAGATGGAAAGAGATTCAACCATGCTTCCAATACACAGCACTCGGTGTACCAATTCAAATCAACCTTCAACATTATCATAGCTAATTTGTGCCAAGGGAGCAAAGATGAAAAAGCGCAAAATCCTGTCCACATCAATTTTGGCCTTAAAAAATTTGTCTGGATAAGTAAATCATATATTAAAAATGTATCTGCTTTTATTTTCTGTAAAATGCCTTGTTATTTAAAATTGCATCTCAGGGTGCTTGGACAAGAGCACTAGCATTCATGGGGCACTTAACAAAGATAATGGAATTCATAACTAGCATAAAATGTTACATATTGTCACACAACCAGAGGAGAATGAATGTGGCTTCTCCATTCAAGCTCGCCATGAAAGTCATATGGAAATCAGCCTGTTTAAGCATGCGCGCCAATTACTCATATCGATGAGCGGAGCAATATCTGCCGAAAGATCTTTGTCACATTGACAGTAACGTAACTCACTGGGAGGCATAAATGCCAGTGCTGCTAGCAATGAAATGCCTTGCCTGGGGCACTGTAGGGAAGTGATATCTCCCTAGAGTTGATGTCTTCTCCAAACTTCACATCTCAACTTGCAGGGGGAGTTTTATAATGCTTGGCTAGCAGACAGTAACCGTGATCGACTAATTCTTGACTCTAATGCTCCGTATACTAATGGTAAAAATATGGATTTATGCATGTGTTACATATTAGTTATGTAAAACTTTGCATCAGTCTGATGCCTATCATTACTCTTCTGTGGGCTGCTATCAACACTTAACACTGATTCTAAATATTAAGCCTGGGGAAGATGCTCACTGGATTAGTGTAGAAGGTACAAAAGGGGGTATGAACACCTCTAAAGGAGTTCTGCTATGAACTCCTTTAGAGAAACATGAAGAAGAAAACAAGTTTCTTACATTTTCTGCAATGTTGCTAACCAGGAAATGAATGTATTCTCTGTAAAATGTGTCTTACCAAGTCAAAAAACAGTTATGATACCATAATATAAAGGAAAAGGTAGCAAGGAGAAGGTTTCTTGAAATGTAACAAACCAATATTGATCTTGTCACTTGGAGCCAGGGGTTGATTCAAACAATTGTTCTAATTATTTAACTCTTCAGACCTCAAGGGAGGGTGTGACCACAAATTATTTTGGAGTATGTATACAGTGGAGAGAACAAGTATTTGATAAACTGCCGATTGCGCAGGTTTTCCCACTTACAACGCATGTAGAAGTCTGTAATTCTTATCATAGGTACTCTTCAACTGTGAGTGACGGAATCTAAAACAAAAATTCAGAAAATCACATTGTATGATTTTTAAGTAATTAATTTGCATTTTATTGCATGACATTAGTATTTGTTACATCAGAAAAGCAGAACTTAATATTTGGTACAGAAAACTTTGTTTGCAATTACAGAGATCATACGTTTCCTGTAGTTCTTGACCAGGTTTGCACACACTGCAGCAGAAATGTTGGCCCACTCCTCCATACAGACCTTCTCCAGATCCTTCAGGTTTCGGGGCTGTCACTGGGCAATACAAACTTTCAGCTGATTTTCTATTGGGTTCAGGTCTGGAGACTGGCTAGGCCACTCCAGGACCTTGAGATGCTTCTTACGGAGCCACTCCTTAGTTGCCCTGGCTGTGTGTTTTGGGTCATTGTCATGCTGGAAGACCCAGCCACGACCAATGTTAAATGCTCTTACTGAGGGAAGGAGGTTGTTGGCCAAGATCTGGCGATACATGGCCCCATCCATTCTCCCCTCAATACGGTGCAGTCGTCCTGTCCCCTTTGCAGAAAAGCATCCACCTCCATGCTTCACGGTTGGGATGGTGTTCTTGGGGTTGTACTCATCCTTCTTCTTCCTCCAAACACGGCGAGTGGAGTTTAGACCAAAAAACGTAATATTTTGGTCTTAACTCTAGAATCATAAAATGTGATTTTCTGGATTTTTGTTTTAGATTCCGTCTCTCACAGTTGAAGAGTACCTATGATAAAAATTACAGACCTCTACATGCTTTGTAAGTAGGAAAACCTGCAAAATCGGCAGTGTATCAAATACTTGTTCTCCACACTGTAGACAAGACAAGGTCTAAAATAACCCAACCTACCTGAACCTACCAAAATAACCCTTTATCTCTTATTAAATTACCATATTTAAATAGAAACAGGAAAAGTATTTTGAATTTAACTTGGATTGCAAAACTCTGCTGACAAATCATGAAACGTTGGCTCAAAGGCAAGTTGCCTGGTAGACAAGACTCATCGGAGACCTCATTAAAGACAAGCAATTACAGCACCCAGTAGAATCACTGCACTCCATGTGAGCTACCCAACGCTATAACATGCCAGCGAGGAATAAAGCACAGTGGTTGTCCTCAATATGTGCCGCACAGTACTCAGGTTGACCTCTGTCTAGTGTGTACCCCACCCACCACGTTCCCTCACACACACAGGCCAACTGACACAGCTGTTGCCGAAATCGTAGGGTGCGGGAGCAATGTGATGACGCGGCTGAGACCGTAGGATGAACTCTGACCCGACGGCTGAGGGAATTATGTTAGCGCGGCATCCACCACCTCCACCGTCTCACGTAGACCAGAACGGAGAAACAGGCACCTTGGATAACCCAACATCATGCTGCTCCACTACTTTCTAGCGCTCTACTTCTGTCTCGAAGGAGTAGATTATGTCATTGTAAAGTCTGCTGTGAATGTGTACAGCTTGTGTGTGCTAACACAACATCTGTATTTCCTCACCGGGGCCAGACTCAAAAGTCTTTCACAGTAAGAGCCTCTCAGCGAGAAACGTCTTGTTTCATGAGCTCTCTGTCCATCATGGGCACTTAGTTTATGTTAGCAGCTGTTTATATTTAAACCTGGATGTAGAGGGTGTGAAGTGCCCTGGATTATTGAGAAGCAAGGGGTTAAGTGAGATGGTGCCTGAAGCTAAACAAAACACACAGCCCACAGTATCATTCTTTGCGTTGACACTTTCGCAGCCAAGTCTCCTAGCCGTGCATTAAACTATTTGATCAGTATCAAGTGCTCAGGCCAGACAGGATATTATGGAGGAGCAGCTAGCAACCCCTACCACACATATTTTTCCCGCTCTCGACCTCCCTCTGTCTTTTTCTATCAAGCTCTCTCTCGGTCTCTCTTTTTCTCTCAGTTACATGCTTCTCCAAGTCTTCCTCATATTTGACAATATCCCTACCTTACATCACTTTAACCGGCCATCCCTCATCCTCTGCTTATGAATAGATCCTCTGCTTCAGGCACTGTGTTGTCCTGTCTTCCTTTTTCTGTTTCATAGATAGTTTATATTTAGATCCGGTCAAATCTGCTCGAGGCCCTTCAGTAATATGGTAATACGGTCTCTGTATAATCCTGATTATAAGCCTGGCACACATCCGTCCACCCCCATCTCAAGCTCATAACCCCACCTTATATGTCTCGGTGAAGTCTTAGTAAAGTCTTAGTAAAGTCTTAGCTCAGGAATCCTCTCAACCGGCGGCACGCTAACCTCGGCGGCAGTAATGCTAACGCAGATGGATGGATCTACACAGATGTGGTTGGCATAGCCTGGTGACAATGAGCTGGGTCATTTTTCATGGATTGTAAGGACATGCAGATGGTCGTAGGGACCAGTGTCATCTATATTACCCAAACAACATGCTCCGAGGAGTTGGCGAGGACATATGAAAGGTGTTGTGGTCGGAGACATTAGCAGTGATAGTCACAGCGTTTTCTGCATGTCATGGATGGTGTGGTCCCTCGCTGCATCGCATGAGCCTGCCGCAACCATATTTATTCTGCATAGCAGACAATCGTCGCTGGTGATTTTAAGCAGATAATAACAACATCAGTGGCACAACATGTGTTCGTACACACCACCGAAGCCAGTAAATGTAGACACCGCTCATCTTCAGTACCCGAAATGCATCCAATCTCCGGTGAGCCTCACACATCAGTGCCTTCAAACCGTACAGTACTCATCATTTCCAATGATAGTCTCACAAGGACTATTATTCACAAACCCGTTTCAAAAAGATTTGGGACGCTGCGTAAAGAGCTAATAGAAACAGAATTCAATGATGTGCAAATCATTTATCCCTATATATAATTGGAAACAGTACAAAGACAACATATCAAAGGAGGAAACTGAGAAATTATATAGTTTTTGGAAAAATACATGCCCATTTTGAATTTGATACCAGCAACAGGTTTCGAAAAAGCAACGCGTTCCCACTTCGCCCAAGTCCATCTTGAATGAGCTTGGGCCCAGAGAAGGCGACAGCGTTTCTAGATCTTATTTATACATGTTATCTCCTTTGCATGATAGAGTTTTAACATGCATTTGTGGATGGAGCGACATACTGTGTTCACAGACAATGGTTTTCATAAGTGTTCTTGAGCCCATGCAGTGATTTCCACTATAGAATCGTATCCGAAGATCACGGCCATCCAATATGGGTTTTCGGCCTTGTCCCTTACGTACATTACACAACTTTTCAAGTCTTTTGTTGCCCCTGTACCAGCTTTTTTGAAACATGTTGCTGGCATCAAATTCAAAGTGAGCATACATTTTTCAAGAAACATTTCACAGTTTCAAAATTTGATTTGTTGTTTTTCTAGTATTGAATATAGGGTTTAAATGATTTGCACATTACTGCATTCTGTTGCCTGTACATTTTATACAGCATCCCAACATTTTGGGAACGAGGCTGAATATCCAAGCTGTAATAAGCCAATATGGACATACACAGCGTCCGTTCCCTCTCAGCACGGTTATATTCCTTACCCTTCCATTAATACCTCATCCCACCAGGCTGTGAGTGGCACAGGTCCAGTTGCCTGGCAGCAGAGGTCAGGGGCTGGCTGATTGAGATTCCGGCTGCTTGCTAGGCAGGATGTAGGGGGGGATTGAGTCACCTCACAATGCAGCGTCCAGGGGGAGGAGTCCCACAGAGCCGGATCTGTTCCCCGGCTGGGATTCCGCAAGGGATTAGTTCTGTCTGTGGCAGCGGTTATGACTGAGAGGCTGAGTGGTACAGGTGGTGGGTCAAGAATATAGGACACAGAATGAGGGACGGGGTATGAAATCAAAGAACGCCCGACTGTTGGGATCACATGAATGAGGCGAGACAGGTGCTGGGACCTTGTGAATCCCGAGGGTCCTTTGGCTAATCAATTGAATATTCAATAGTCGTTTGAATTAGATAAAATTATAGTGAGCATATGTGTGTGTTAATATTGTCAAACATGACATCTGGCTCAGTGTAAAATGTCAAAAAAAAAAGACTGATACCCTAGTTTTTCTACCTAGTAATTAAGAAAATTAAGGTTGCAAGGAAATGGTTGCATATTAAATATTAAGCTTTAATGATGAGAGGCTGTGTATGTGCTACTCTCTTGCTTGGATGTAATCCAAATAAATAAAAAGGGTTAGATAGACAAGAGGCATACTGCAACACTTCAATTAAATGGCAAGTCTCTAATAGCCACCTGTCTCACTTAATAACCGGCACTGGCAATCATTTCCGCAAATAAAGGCCATTTTTTCAAAAAGCTGGGTCTAAATGAAATGTTCATGTGCAAACTAAAGTGAAGACAATAAACATTGCACATGCCAAGATAAAAGACAGTAACATAAAGTAATTGCCACGGATCGATAATGAGGTATAATGATAAACCACAATGGGGTGCATGCTTGTTGCATAGAGATTCTCTCAAATTGCAAAGTTCGATCTTTCCCAATATGGAACCTGTGAATGCACCGTCAGTGACATTATTACAGACAGGCTACTAGGCTATGTTCTCCATACTGTATATCTATAGAAAGTATTCATTTAAATCTTTTTTTACATATATTTATATACCGATCAGCCTTAACATGACCACCCTGCCTAATATTGTGTAGGTGTGCTGTGGTATGTGGCCCCAAGACATTAGCAGCAGATCCTTTATGTCCTGTAAGTTGCGAAGTGGGGCCTCCATGGATTGGACCTGTCTGTCCAGCACATCCCACAGATGCTCGATTGAATTGAGATCTGGGGAATTTGGAGGCCAAGTCAACACCTTGAACTTGTTGTTGTGTTCCTCAAACCACAATTTTTGCTTTGTGGCAGGGCGCGTTATCCTGCTGAAAGAGGCCAGTGCCATCAGGGAATACCATTGCCATGAAAGGGTACACATGGTCTGCAACAATGCGTGTCAAAGTAACAACCACATGAATGGCAGAACCCAAGGTTTCCCAGCAGAACATCCACATGAATGGCAGAATCCAAGGTTTCCCAGCAGAACATTGCCCAAAGCATCACAGTGCCTCCGCCGACTTGCCATAGTGCCTCCTGGTGCCATGTGTCCTCCAGGTAAGTGATGCACGCACCCGGCCATCCACGTGATGTAAAAGGAAACATGATTTATCAGACCAGGCCACCTTCTTCCATTGCTCTGTGGTCCAGTTCTGATGCTCACATGCCCATTGTAGGTGCTTTCGGCAGTGGACAGGTGTCAGCATGGGCACATTGACTGGTCTGCGGCTATGCAGCCCCATGCGCAATAAACTGTATCAGCATTAACTTTTTCAGCAATTTGAGCTACAGTAGCTCGTCTGTTGGATCGGACCACACGGGCCAGCCTTTGCTCCCCACGGGCATCACTGACCCTTGGCCATTCATGACCCGGTTGCCAATTCACCATTGGACCACTTTTGATAGTTACTGACCACTGCAGACCGGTACACCCCACAAGGGCTGCAGTTTTGGAGATGCTCTGACCCAGTCGTCTAGCCATCACAATTTTGCCCTTGTCAAAGTCGCTCAGATCCTTACGGTTGCCTATTTTTCCTGCTTCTATCACATCAACTTTGAGGACAGAATGTTCACTTGCTGACTAATATATCCCACCTACTGACAGGTGCCATGATAACGAGATTATCAGTGTTATTCACTTCACCTGTCAGTGATCATAATGTTATGACTGATCGGTGTATATCGATATATCATATACAGCTTGCTAACAACATCCCTTAAGTGAATTATGGTGGTGGGAACTGCAATGGGGATACTTCTCAGCAGCAGAGACTGGGAGTCTGGTGAGGATTGAGCAAAAGATGGACAGAGTGAAATAAAGAGAGGTCCTTGAAGAAACCCTGGTCCAGAACACACAGGAGCACACTGGGGCAAATAGTCATCTTCTTGCATGATACCAACCGGAAGCACACAACCAAGACAACTCCAGAGTAACTTCAAGGAAAGTCTGTAAATGTCACTGAGTGGCTCAACTGAAGTCTGTACATGAACACCGTATCTGTGGTGAGACTTGAGAATCGCAGTTAACCAATACTCCCCATTGAAAATGACTGAGCTTGAGAGGATCTGTAAGGATATATTACACAAATTTCAAAAAACATTTTCATTTGGTCTTTATATTTTGTGAAGATTGATGGCAAACAAAATAAATAATGAAAATAAATGAGGTCAATAAAATGAAGTGGAGTCAGAATGCTTTCTGTAGGTACTGTACTCTATTTCTGGGCAAATACAGATGCGATGGCGGAGGAAGTTTGGGGTATATTTGAACAATCCAAACATATTGGGAAATCTTTGGGCAGATGTTACTGCTTGCTATGACAGAAATATGTTTGCCGTTTTTACAACCAGGAAGTCAAAGCACATTGTGGGGGGGGGGGGGGGGGTGGTGAGAAAGGACTGGGTTTTGATAAGTTGTAGAAGGCCTTCTCAACTAGCAACTCAAAACATGCATTACAAAAGACAGAGCAACATGGCCAAGGAGATAAATACCATATTAAATAATTAAGAGGTTTGCTTTGAAGTTCATAAATCTGAAAGGTATATGAATATTCTGGGTATTAACAGTTTTTTATACCAATTTTATAATAGTTGTCTGGCATGAATGGTCTTCCAGTATGCATAGTTATTCAATGGTGCAGGGGCCACCCTAGTGATTCTACTGACTTTTAAAAGCATTTCTGTAAGCATTTACAGTTGCATAAGGTATGTAAGATATGGGTACGAGGGAAATACAGTACGACTATGGTAGGAACCTGTCAGGGTGAAGCAGGTTGAGGTGTTGAGGACCAAGGATTTCCATCAAGGGAAATAGTTGGAGAAAAGGGAGTTGAGGAAGTCATGGCATTAACTGCCCCACTGATTGCATTGAAAGCTGACCAATCAGTTGAAGGATCCCGAACATTTTCAAATGCTGTGAAGGCTGTTTGAAAATGTAACTTTCTCAGAGGCACCAGGGCCTGAGATTAGAGTTTCAAGAAGGAAGTAAATTAAACTGAGAATTGTTTAGGTTGTTGCTTTAAAATTTTTCTTATGGTCTATTTTTATATTGTGGTTTTGGAGACACGTTTGATCAGATTACAAGTTTCATTTCATCTTCAGTGGATGGCAATACACCATGTCGATGATGATGAAGACAAACCAGTTGTTTGTGTGCAGTGATAGAAGCAAATAAACGCATGGTTCATTACTTGAACACTCACTGTAATCATAAAGGACTTGCCTTATGAACACAATAATAATAATAATAATATATTAATAGGATTCAAAAATGACACAGTCCCTTCCTGAATGGCCATGGCCAACAGCAAATCAGAGACGCACAAGCCCACAGTGATAGCTCAAGGCCCAACAGAGCCTGAAAATGTAAAGGGCAATTGAATTTTTCGGACTCAGAGGTGTAAAAGGGTTTCAAGCACAGTATTGATGTGATTCTAATCCATCTTGGTTTCTGGATTAAGATGGTAGAGTAACGGATCCCCACACTTCAGTTTTAAGCCTAGTCTGCACATCTGGTTCATCGTAGTGGGAGGTAGAGATGTCAACTGCACCTCCACGGCAGACTAATAGGACTTGATAGGGATCAATTGGTAAATTACATGCTGCACTGATTGTGAATGCTTTGAGAAAAAGGCTCCCTGGTGAAGCTATAGACTGGAGGTGCTTAATGTGCCTGTGGAGAGCTGCGCTTACAGTGTCAAGTATCGGTTAGAGTGGATGGGGACTGAGGGGTTAATAGTTGGTATGAGTGATAGTAAAGGGTTATGTGGACTGTGGCACTGACATATTCACAAGGAAAGTGGTGTCATTAGGCAATGAATTTCATAGCGGCCTGTGATGTAAATCTTTCAAGAATATAATTACTGTGTGCTTAAAGCGCTATTCCTGGAAATCAAGCTCCCTATTCTCACTGGGGAGTAAGACTGCCTATCGCCGTCTTGGCAAGTATATTGTAAATTGAGGGACTATGTCATAAAATTGAAATAAAAAAGTAAGGAATTGTATTATGAATCCAGGATTCATTATGTGAAACATGATGGAAAAAAGCTCTGGAGCACCTTAAATAATATCATGGGCAGAAAGTGCAACTTGACTTCATCTTGTATTGAACTGGAAGGGTTTTTATAACTAAACCTGTTGATATTGCAAATTGTTTGAATGATCACTGTATTGATAAAGTTTGTAAATTTAGGCAGAAAATGCCAAAACCACTTTGTGAGCCACTGTATTCATTCATACAAAACAAAATAATGAATGACATGAACTGTCCTTTTGAAATTTACAGTGTTTCCCAACCTTTTTCAGCTACTGTACCACCAACAGAATTTTGCTCTTTTTTGAATACCCCCAAAGCACCCCTGCATGTTAATTTTACAAGTATGCCTATGGTGTTGAGTGTTCTCAATTACCCCTTGTTGATAGGACCAGGGGGCATAGTACCCCTGGTTGGGAAGGCCCATTCTCAGCAACCATCAGTCCTGTGTTCCAATGGCACATGGTGTTTGCTATTCTATAATATTAAAAGGCAAATTGATAATTAGAAAACCCTTTTGCGACTGTTAGCACAGCTGAAACCTGTTGTGTTGATTAACAAAGCAATAAAACTGTCCTTCTCTAGACTACTTCAGTATCTTCAGCATCAGAATTGGTGGGTTCCATTACAGGCTCAAAATGGCCAGAAACAAAGAACTTTCTTCTGAAACTCGTCAGCCTATTCTTGTTCTGAGAAATGAAGGCAATTCCACGTGAGAAATTCCCAAAAACGGAAGATCTCATACAACTATGTGTAGTACTTCCTTCACAGAACAATGCAAATTGGCCCTAACCAGAATAGAAAGAGGAATGGGAGGCCCCAGTGCACAACTGAGCAAGAGGTCAAATACAGTTGTGCTCAAAAGTTTGCATAACTTTGGAGAATTGGTAATATATGTTCCATTTGTAAAGAAAATATGAGTGAGCAGGCAAAACACATGTCTTTGATTTCTTATGGGATTCACATTCAACTGTAGGTCATGACAGAATGGCAAAATCAGAAAACAAAACATGGCAACAAAGATAAAAATGAACTGACCCCTGTTCAAAAGTCTGCATTCCCTTAATTCTTTATACTGTGTATTGCCCCCTTTAGCATCAATGACAGCATGCAGTCTTTTGAAATAGTTGTCTATGAGGCCCCGAATTCTTGCAGGGAGTATAGCTGCCCATTTGTCTTGGCAAAATGCCTCCAGGTCATGCAAAGTCTTTGGTAATTTTGCATGAACCGCTCGTTTGAGATCTCCCCAGAATGGCTCGATGATATTAAGGTCAGGTTAAGCCACTCACGAAACCTTCACCTTTTTCTGCTGTAACCACTGGAGGGTCAACTTGGCCTTGTGCTTAAGGTCGTTGTCGTGCTGGAAAGTTTAAGAGCGTCCTTGCGCAGCTTTCGTGCAGAAGAATGCAAATTGTCTGCCAATATTTTCTGATAACATGCTGAATTAATCTTCCCATGTCTTTAGAGCTCACACACCCCCTAAACATCAGTGAGCCACCACCATGCTTCAATATAGGCCTTGTTGACCCCTCTCCAAACATAGCGCTTATGGTTGTGACCATAAAGCTCTATTTTGGTCTCATCACTCCAAATTACAGTGTGCCAGAAGCTGTAAGGCATGTCAAGATGTTGTCAGGCATATTGTAAAGACACTAATTTAAATAGTCACAGGTGTGGGAAATTCATCTTTAATTTCCATTTTCACTGTCTCTGTGTTCATTTGCCCATCTTAAGCTTTTCTTATTATTAGTCAATCAGAGATATGGCTTTTTCATTTCAGTCGACAATTGCAGTAAAGTAATTCTTTCTTCTTCTCTATTAAATGAACATTTAATAGTGAAAATATTTATTTTTAGAACTATTTTATATGAAATTAGTTTGTCTACAACACATATGAAAGTCTTATAGTTGGACATCACCTAGAAATCGAGTAACGCCCATTTTAAACAGAAAATGTATCTAACAATGTATCCAATCACAGCCCTACTTTTATGCTTATCATTGCACATCCTGCGATGATTACCAAATAGTGATCATTGCTACTGACTTACGATAGCACTACAGTCTTCTGCTGAAATAAGGGTGACTAACTCCTCCATGGCTCTCTTCACAAGAACAGGAACACAGCACAAAGACATATCTCACACATTTATCTAAAACATTTTAGATTTGTTGTAATTAAAACACTTTTGATAATTACATGACTTCAATATGTTGCATATTTGCATACAGTTATTTCTGGAGGTCCCACTCTATCTTGGATTGTGATTGGGTTTCCAGACATGTGAGTCCCAAATACAGATGTCAGGGTTTCCCAATACTAGATTATACATGGTAACACGCCAGCAAGATTGATTAGCCTCTAACTTTGGGCCTATTTACACTACAATCCATTTCCTGAAATGTCTAAAATATTTATTTTGTATTATAAACAGATCACTTTGAACTATAAGCTACTGTATGACATATGGGAACACACTACCACAGGGTATGACAAAGCATTAATTTCTACTGCATTGGTAACCATGTTATAAGCTGTAAGGTATCTCAGGGGATTGTTAAATATCGTCAATATATACCAGAGCTAAGTGCTGCAAAACGGCAATCTGCGATGTGACATGCACAACAGCTTTTAGCTGTGGTACATTGGCCAGAGACCACACCATCCCATGTCTTAATGATTGTATATGTGTGATAATCTCCCTTTTAAGATGCTAACTTCTGAGGGAGCGCATGCTACTTTGTTGATCAACCCCCCCTTCTGAGTACTGTAAAGAGAAAGTGTATATAGTACTTATTCACAACAACAAAAAATATGAAGAGATTTCTGATTACATTTTTAGGTATATATGCATTTTTACATAGCGTAGTACTGTAGTGATTGATTGTTCACCGAAGTTAGAGAGGCAATGCCACTGTAACTGTGAGTATATTGTCTGGCCATAGACAAGGACGTTAATGCAGTAATTACAATTAAACACAGAAAAATTGAGGAAGCAGGCGAGTTTGGTACAGAGAAACAACCTTGCTCTACAGATAATTCTGATTAGACTAAATTGTTTCCCCATTGAAATATCAAATGCAATTTAAATTGAGACACATGAAGTAGGAGCAAGTAGAAAGATATGCTCATCGCAAGATCTATGACAAAAAAGGACTGACTGGCATGGGCAGAGAGACCTGTTCATTCTACCGCTTTACAAGTTTCTAGGCACCACGACACGCCTCCCTCCCTGCACATTTACAAGTCAAGGGTCATTGAGGAAAACATTTAAAATGGCAAGTAGTCTAATGTTACTATTTTGTGTATTGTGTAGCTGAATAGGTTTGATATTGGATATTGGCCGATTACAAAACATCTGGAAAGTGAAGATGCCACACGCACAAATCCCTCCATTCAAACCCACTACCCTCTCTCAGCTTAAATGTCTGCACATTCCAATGTGAACCGAAATGTTGTGTATATTATTTAGTAAAATAAAATGTTCCTGTGTTAAGTCTCTCTCTCTTGTAGTCTAAAATAGCTCTTTGGGTTAAACTTTAAATGATACATGGCCTTCAGGAATGTTCTGAAGAACACTGACTAAATTATTTATATGCTGGCATCAACACCTGGATTATCAACTGATAAACCACAAAGACGCTGAGAATCTCAGCAGTAGTTGTAAACGGACTGGGTCTCTTGAAAGGCAACCTGTGACAAACGCTGATATATAAGCAATCTGTGACAAACTCAAACATGTGAAGTGCTTTATAAAACAAAACTGATTGATTGATTGAGATACTGTACAGGTTTAGCTACACACAGGGGAACTCTAAGCATTATTTTCCAAAACGTTAATAACACCTCTGGCTGGTGACCAGTAATGAAAACTGAGCTCATTTTTCACAGGGAAACAATTTTACACATTACAGTAATTTCAATACGCATAATTTAATAGGCAAGAACCTTATTTTATTGTACATCTTAGATCATAGAATTTTACTGTTGTAAATGTGTTTGTTTGTAGAGGGACAAAACGTAAGGTATTTATAAAATCCACATTGACAACATCTATCTTTTTCAATCAAACATATATAAAACTCAACAGACTTCCGAAGAAAAAAGAAAAACGTATAAACCCTTCAATGGCCTTAATGCTCCACCAGGCCTATTCTCACACCTAAATGCTGAACACACAGGAGCAGATGGGTCAGCCCTATTGCAGAACCACATGTAGAGAATGTCTTCAATTTGAAATCTCAATTTGGAATGTTCTAAATTCTAGGCATTCTGTAGCACTGTTTCAGTACCCCCCATGTAATGCCAGTGGGAATCTAACATGAACGAATAGAACATGAACAGAATGTTGTCAAAGTTTCACGTATGTCATGCTCTGGTGCAGCCATGTGCCTTATTATGGAGCCATGCAGGTAGTGACAGAACCAGGCATGTCGCCTGATGTCCTCACCAATAACATGAAAAGTACATGGGCGGAGGACATTGTCATTCCATGTGTCCTGGCCTGTCGCCTGCCTTGGAGACATAAGGTTAGAGCGGGAGAGAGGAGGGACAGAGAGAGAGTGAGAGAGAAAGAGAATCAATGCAGAAGGTTGCTCCATCCATCATCGCGGGACAGAGAACGTCAGACAGTACTAATAGATCCCAAGAGATACCTCTGGAGCGCATACACCCTTTGTCAATTTGAGGACAGTGTATCTCAAGATTCCCATGTCAGGACGTATTTGTCACCTCCGGGCACACATCAGAAAGCATGAAAAACAGGAGGGCAGATAACAGTCCAGGCATTGGTGTTTCTTACTCTTTAAAGGATAACAGCCCAGGCTTGGGAGTTTCTTACTCTTTAAAGGTCTTAAACCTTGATACATCCTCTGTCCTCCGTGACCCTGAAACCAATACATTATACTGAGGGGTCAAGGGGATGTAGATCATCCTTATGGAGGATTGTACCACCCCGCCTGATAGTTTATTGTCATCAAAGATACTAATGTCAGAGATAATGGATGAAATGATGAGATCCTAATGTCTTCCCATGACAGTGGGAGCCATTGACAACGGGAATCGACAACATGTGTTGCTCTCTTCAAGCAAACAGTTATAGCTCATCATCTTTTTGGTCTATTAATATGCAGGTCAAGAATAAATAATACTGGCCATGACAAGCTCACAACATAATATCCTAGACAACAACAAGTGAACACTAGTTGCAATAAACCCTGTATAATATACCATAGAGAACCAGAAAAAAATAATACATGACAGGTTGAAAGAAAACATGCTTGGTAGATGGCTAAAACCAGAACTAGACATTTAGGGATTCTGATTCATATAACTTCTTTGGATATATTTTTTTTTTTGCCTAAGTAGAACTAAACATAAAAATATTTAGGTTACTAAAAACCAAAAGTAGTTTCTGAGAATGCATTGCTAGTTAGTTTGCCAAAGCCAGGATATCATATCAGCAGTAGCAATGGCAAACAAAGTAATCTTAATTTCTAACAATAATTTCAAGCCGATGGGCAACATTAAACATGAGCCAGCTGATTAGACTGGCTAACTACAAATTTATTACACATTTGACATCAACCCAAAAGTGATTTGAATATATTGCTTTCTTCTGTCTTGTCTAATTTGATGCTACAGTTTGTTTGGTGCAGATGTACTTTTTATTTTGTCCAATCTCGCTTTACTGGCACTGCAGTATCACCATTATGACAGTGACTGAGTGACCGTATTGCTTGCTCTTTGGCACCATCTAGGCAATCCTTGTGATAGAGATGAACTTCCATTAATAGGTTGAGACCCGGTTGTTCGTTTCAAAGCATCAAAGAGGTCAATAAACATTGTGCCACAAAAGTCATATGATTCAATCTCTAGGATCACAAGTGGGGCTCTACTCTACACATCCCATAACTGTGACACAACATGTTTTGTGAAAACAGTATAATATAAATGTTTGTGTCATGTCCCACTAATAAATCACAATAAAATAAAAGGATCAATAAAATTATTTAGTATAATTTATTTGTAGGAACTTGTATGTATTGTTCTGGCAAACATATGCATGTAGCATGCTGCTAATCTGTTAAATTGTTATCTACAACCCTGTTTCTAAAAACTTTTGGACACTGCGTAAAATGCAAAAGAAAATAAAAATGCAATGATGTGCAAATCATCCATGATGTGCAAATCACCCTATGTTTAATTTAACATAGCACAAAGACAACATATTAAATGTTGAAACTGAGAATCTTTATTGTTTTGGGAAAGAAATTGCCCCATTTTTTATTTGATGCCAGCAACACATTCCAAAAAGGTTAGGACTGGGGAATGTTTATGACTCTGTTAAATAACCTCCTCTTTTAACAATACTTTGTAAACGTTTTGGGAACTGAGGAGACCAATAGTCTGTAGTTTTGAAATTGAAATGTTTTCCCATTCTTGCTTGATATGGGATTTCAGCGGCTCAAAAGTTTGTGGTCCCCTTTGTCGTATTTTTAGTTCTATAATGTGCCAAATGTTTTCAATTGTTGACAGGTCGAGACTGCAGGCAGGCCAGTTTAACACCCGGACTCGTTTATTACGGAGTCATGCTGTTGTAATATGTGCAGAATGTGGCTTGTCATTGTCTTATTGAAATAAGCAAGGCCTTCCCTGAAAAAGATGTTGTCTGGATGGCAGCATATGCTCCGAAACCTGTATATATGTTTCAGAATCAGTGCTGCCTTGACAGATGTGCAAGTCATCTATGCCATGTGCACAAATGCACCCCCATACCATTACAGATGCTGGCTTTTGAACTGTGCACTGATAAGAAGGCGGATGGTCCCTCTTCACTTTAGCCTGGATAATGCCTTTGCATGGCAAAGTTTTAACTTGCATTTGTGGAAGCAGCAAAGTACTGTGTTCACAGACAATGGTTTGGGTTAATGCAGTGCCATCTGAGGGCCCGAAGATCAACCTCATCCAATATTGGTTTTCGGCCTTGTCCTTTGAATACAGATATTTCTCCACATTCTCTGAATATTTCAATGATATTATGTATCATAGATGATGAGATCCCCAAACTCTGTGCAATTTTAGTTAAGGAACGTTATTCTTTAATTGTTGCACTATTTGTCTGTCTTTCACAGAGTGGTGAACCCCTCCAGATCTTTACTTCTGAAAGACTCATCCTCTCTGGAATGATCTTTTTATACATATTATGTTACTGACCAAACTAGTTGTGAAATGTTCCAACAGGTTTTTTTTTAGCATTACTCATCTTTTCTTGCCCCTGTCCCATCTTTTTTGAAACGTGTTGCTGACATCAAATTCAAAGAGGGCATGTTGTTTCCAAGAAACAATACCATTTCTAAGTTTCGACATTTGATATGTCTTCGTTGTACTATTTTCTATTGAATACAAGGTTTTAATGATTTGCACATCATTGCATTCTGTTTTTCTTTACATTTTACTCAGCATCCCAACATTTTTGCAAACAGGGTTGTATAATACCCATTTAATGTAGGTCTCTTCTGTTTCTATCAGGACAAACCTTAATCCATACCATGGAATTCAACTGTGCCTCTCACGAATTGTGTTTGCATGAAACTTTTTTGTAAACTGTTTTCATGTTCAGTATCCCCAGTGCTATTGGTCCTGAATTGAGCTCTCAACTACTGGACTTAAAATTGGTTGCAGAAACACCCACCCAGCATCCCCACCACAACAGCCACTCTATTCAAATACGAATACATTCACAATGCCCTCTGGTGGCAGTGTTTCTGACTTCTCATACGTTGACACTGAACATAATTGCAAGTCAATAGCACTGCTGATATGTTCATACTTAACATAATAATGTTTTCGAAAACAGTTACGACCTACCGTAACGTAATACATCATACAAAATTACCTGTCACAGAATTACGTAACATCCTCCCCTGCAACTAGGTTGGCTTAACATGGAAGACTCTTGAAATCTTCCACATCCTTAATATGCTTTTTTTTACAAGACAACATTTTAAAAACAATGCACTACTCGATACAGGTTTGTGAGTGTCATGCACATCGTTTTTATTTTTCATTTATAAATTAATTTTGGGATCCAACCAGGAAAAGTAATTTCCTTGATCGGTCAAAAGTGGAGGATTGTCTAATTTCATACAAAAATCTTTATGTGAGACAGTCCATTTCTGTACAAATGTACTCACCTAGCCTAATTTCCTCAATTACTATTTAACGTGAAAAGTCTAGAGAGCAGGAATGAGAGAGGAGGCAGTAAATGAAAAGGTTTGTTGAGGAAACCCCATGCACACATCAATTAATTGATTGCTGTTACCACAGAACAAATATCAACAAAACATGTGACAGCTAGCTAGCCAGACAAACATGCATGCAGGTAGGTTTACTGTATTCATTTTTTCAATAGTTAATTGTGCATTTTTCCCTAAAACACTACCTTATAAGAACATTAACATTAACATGAATAATTTGATGCCAAATACACAATGATCGATTTACATTACATATTGTTTGTAAGCCCAAATATAAAAGTAGTGACACCCAAAAATTTGAAGCGTAGTACTCAGAGGGTTAAAGATGCTTTTATGATTGTAAAACTTGCACTATTGATGCCAAAAGGGTTCCAGAAAGTTGTGCACTATATCAGTTATGTGCCAACTTAGGCCCCATGTCATCAAAACCACTCAGTTTCAAACTTGTATGACAGTAATTCGATATATAGAGTATGCACATATAAACAACATGAAACATGTCCTGGCCAACGTAAATTTTTTTATCAACAAAAGTCCCAGACTGCATGCCAAAGTAGCACTGTGAATGTCTGATTCCACAGACATGAGAGCATTGTCATGTGAAACATGACCAGTTAGCTGAGAGGAAGGACCTGCAAGCAGCAGCTTGTGCTCCATGGCCCCCTACCTGCGGCACAGAAGACATCTACAAGCACTGCAGCTTCACATTCATAAGGCGTCCTCGTTGGATAGTACGGCACATAGAAAGGAGACACATCTAGATGCTGCATCAGTGGAAATGTATACTGCCATGAATGGACAATTAGGAGGAGAGAACCCGGCTGTGGCCAAAAGCCGAATTTTTACGACCTCGCCGACGTTCATTACCCGAACAGGGAAGTAGCTCAGGTGGAACAAATCAATTCAAAGTGGTCCTGCGTGTATAATGCCGAAGCGAATGATTAAAGATACTTTTTTTTTTTTATTCTCAAAGAAACACAGAACCATCTGCAAAGCACAATAAAAAGAAAATAGGAGAAAATAGATAAAAGAAACACATGCACAGGCATTTCTTCGATGTCCTCCCAGGGTGCAATATATTGATTTTGTGTTTTCATGAATTGCGGGATAACACCTGGTTCTGTAGACTGCAATGCCGGCATATCACTTTACCCGTAGACTTACAGTACATTAATTAAATACTATTTTGGAATTGTAAAATGACTGGATTTTTATTTCACATTCTGTCTTTTCTAAATGCATTATTTAAAGCACCACAGATCAGATGGTGTAGATATCACAGCTTCAGGTTGTAAGTATTATGGCCTCATGGAGATGGAGCACCTGATCTTTTTTAAAAAGAATGAAAAGACGTAGGCTACGTCTCACAGAGTATGTCACAAAGCAGTTTTGGTTTTCTGTAAGACTGCATGATGTATTTGTCACCAAATCAAGATAGGATTATAGAAATAATGTTATGTGGAGCTGGGTGGATAAATATACTTAATAACCAACATGTCTATATTTCCTATGGTAGATTAGGCTGAGACGATGTGATGAGACGATCAGTCGAAACCCGACTAGCCACCTTTCTGCTAAGGAATCATTGTACAAGGGTACTTTCGAATGGTGTGGTAGGCTATCCACAGACCATTACTCAGCATTCTGTTGTAGACCCCTAACTGTCAAACCACACCTGATCCACACCTCGCATTACCACCCCCCCAAAAAAAAAAAAAAATATATATATATATATAAAAAGGAACTCCACTTTTATATTCAAGCTCCACGTTACAATATTCATACATCTGTTGAAACATTTTGACGAATATATCTTATTATAATTTTGACCAGATTAAAAACACAATGAGATCATAAAATGAATCTTTACCGCTTTTCTTCAGATTGTCATTTCCTCTTCGTTATCTGGCAATCGAGTAGATTATTTTAGCTGGTTACAAATAAAACGATTTGCATCTCGTCTGATTGCCTGTAGTGAAGACACTCGATAACAAGCCAGTATCTCAGCACTTCTGGTGCACAAGAAACACTCAATGGCACCGCTGACCGCAGTTGCTTTGCGTTTAGTTCCTCCGATGATGTTATCACACAATTAAGTAGCATCTAAGCGAGCGATATCCAACTCAGAAATGTACTTTCGAGCAACAAATTAGCCGATCCAGGCGAACGGACTGAAGAGCCTTTTTCCACAATGTGTCAGGACAGTCATTCTAAAAAGTGGCAGTGATTATAAATTATTCTGCTGAGTCCAGCATATCCGCGCCCCGATTTCGATCGTTATTCGCCCTGTTAAGACAGGAAATCCTTTTCAGGTATAGATCCTAGGAACGAAGTCCACTTAGAAGTGCAGTCCTTGGTGTCCTGTTCAGCACTGACAGGCTGTGAGCGACCGGCAGCAGTCCCCCGTACTGAGTGAGGGGCGTTTTTAAGAAAGGTTTGCACTAGGTTACACACGCATCGCGCCCCTCTGTGCATTAGGTATTACCGTAGCCTTCTCCCCACATGCCGCACCCGGCCAGCAAGCCTTTCCCACCTCGGACTTCTTTTAGACTTCGTTTATGGGATTACCAATCGAAAATAAGGGTAACATGAAGACACGACCGTCAAGCATGACATTAAGTGTGTTGCTCTGCCTTTGGAGATAAGGCTTTTGACTGCTATCCATATACGTAGTATTGCCAGTGAAGCCCTTTGTCACAAAAAACAAAGCTTCTTAATAACAAACAGCAGCAACAAAAATAGCACAAACAATTTAGCCAGTCTGCCGTTTGTGATGTGTGCGCGTTGATTTAGCGTCTGGATTATACGACCCACAGCAGGGAGAGGATTATTGTGCTCACTTTACATATATGAGATTGCGTATGATTGTTTGGTAACCTGCGAACGCATTATGATTAACTTGATGACGTCCTTCAGGCAAACAGATACATTACTAAAGACTCAAATTATGGGGTTTGATTTCATAATGTGTAGCCTATTCTTTCTTTCACATGTACACATCAAAGTCCACTAAAGGGAAGTCACTATTTTAAGTTTAGAACACAATGACTCTATCGCAACGACAGAATCCGTGATTTCATTAACAGGTCGACCCGTATCACCGGTTAAAAGAAAAGTTCAGCACCAAGGCTAGCGCCGAGAACTCAATTCAGTAGCCTACAGTTTTTGCACGTCTCAACACCGACAGCAGAGAGCTTGCTCTAAACATCCGGTCCCAGCTCTGTCGCTCAGACACGCTTCTCACTGCTATCTTTGTGACAGAGCTTCTCCTCTCCATTTTGATCTCATTTTAGGGATGACTGCTTTCAGGGGCTCAGCATCAGGCAATGGCGACAACTCCTAAGAAATGGAACCACGGCCAGTGGCTAGTCAGTCAGTTACTAAACTCAGTCAGAATACGGACACAAGTTTAAAAGGTCACTAGAATACATCTGATTTATCGTTTTTCCCCCCAGCACATTGTGAAAGATGTCTCAAGTAGAAATGTATCAAAAATATTACATTAGTAGAACGGAATACGATGGTGCAGCCTTGGGGCCTCCAAATCTCCAAAACTACAATTAGATATCCTGACAGAAAAAAGCATTTACTCCTATTATAAACAAATGAACTCAGGTTACTAAAATTTTCAGCTAAGCTTAAACTACATAAGTGTAATTTTCAATTTGAATATGTTTACAGATTGATGTTTGCTAATAGTAGTTATACAGACAAACCACTGAATATAACTAGTTTGCTATTTGCTTGTTGCAGGTAATCCCTGGTGAAATAATTTAAATTAGAAGTAATTTAATACATTTGCTTAATCAAGTAGATTCTGGGGTATTTTTATATCATAACTCATACTGTATCCAAGATTCTTATATGAGTTTTCCAGGACATTCCATTTAAAGCTTTCTTTGTTATAGTTTAATTACATGTACAGTTACAATTATTACAGAAATTAAACAAATTCAGATTGTTATCACTCTTCTTACAATTGGGCAGGTTTCCTTTATGTGAATCCACCAAATTGACTGAACTTGCTCTAAACCATTAATGTATAATTTACAACTGTTGCGAAGATTTTGATACCTGGATGTGCTGGGTGTGTGAGTGGTTATGGCCTCTGCTCGATGGGTTCTAATCACTTACCCATAAATGTGCATTATTCAAAATATATATCCAGTCAACTTTATTGCAAGGGCTTGCCCCAAATAATAAAGTGTTTCATCTGGATTAGCTTGAATGAGCTTAAGAAAACAGAACGTTCCAAAGTGCTTATTTCAAGCAGTGCTGGTACGGAGATTTAAGACCAGCCCAAAGCTGGAAACGCTGTTGGTTATGGTATGAATTATGACAACGCAGCAACGCAGCTTCTTTCCAGCCGTGACAAACACAGCCCACGTGTGCATGGATCAAGATTCATGTCATATTGGTGCCTATAAACTTCACATTAGAAACACTGAAAACAAATGTTTTAATTTTTTTCCTTTTTTTAAATTTCATTTAATTTCATTAAACACAAACAGTACTTTCTCCTCCTCTCAAAGAAGGCTGTTTTTTGTCCAGCCCAATGCAATTGTCAGATTGCCATGTAAAGAAGGTCTGATCAACAGTTTCCAGATTTCTATCTATCATGAATCCAGCCAGGTCCCCTTGTGAGTGGTCCCCTTCATGTAGGCAACTGTGTACGTACATCATTTAATTAGGTAATGTAAATGGTAATGCTGGTTCCAAATTTATTTTCCCGTAACAATTACTTTATTAATATTTCATGTGATTAAAACTTACTATATTACAATTATTCACATCTTGATTTCATGGTGAAAACATCCATGGCATGCATTCAATTGCAACATCTTTATCGTGAATGCTATTTGTATATGGTTCCAATATATTTCTAAAAGAGTCAATAATATTTGGGAGCTGTATAATGTGCAGAACATGCGTTGTTCAGGTTAAGGCATTAACAAAACTAAACAGGCGTTGGAACTGGTTGGACATGACAGGCTACTTAAAACTATATCAGACAAACACTGAATTTAAAACACTAAATTAAAGCCATACACACAAATAAAGTAACCACATAATATAGGCCTAGAACATGTTCTGAATGGCCAGTGTGCGGTCAAGCCTCCTTAAACCAACAACTTACTTATCAAAAACCAGCCATCAAGCAATAAAATCTGCCAAGTGGGAAGCAGTTCACTGTTGGAGAACTGCTACATAAAACACCCAACACGGGTCATTCATACCAGCATGTTTTTATGAATCCCAAGGGCATTTATGTCAACTCATTGGGACTAAGACACTAACAGCTGGTGGCCAATATTCCAAATTGTTTCTTTCTCATCCATAAAAATAACTTTATGAAAAAAAACAATATTACTTAGCACCCAACTGATTTTGCCAGCCAAAAAGCATAATTAGCTTTTTATCTATTTTCTATCATGTTTGTCCCAAGTATGAGGGTGATGTGACTTAAATATTTGATACATCCCATTTAACAATGACAGTTTTATGGGTGCACTTCCTATTTTGCTCCAATTTGAAATGTAGCCATGACACCAGGGTTAACACACATACTCTTACAATCACTCCCATTGACTCTTCAGTGACCATCAGGACACACGTTCAACGTCCCATCCAAAAGAAGGCACCATGTGCAGTACAATGCCCCCTTCGCCAACCGAGGGTGTTGGGATTTTTTTCATTTATAGACGACTGGGAAGAGTGCCCCTTACTGCCCCTCCAAAAACACTTCCAGCTGTTTCTGGTCTCCCAAACATAGACTGGCAAGCACCGACCCTGCTTAGCTTCAGATGCTAATCAGGAGCAGCACGGGTTTGAGTCCCATTGTCTCTAGCAACAGACATACTGTCTCTGGCACATTCCATCAGGTTGCATGCCATTCATTCAGCAGTCCCATATTTCTGAGTTAGACATGGTTAGGGCAAACCACCTTCATTTCCACAGTACCCTGAAAGAGGCTGAGTTGCTTTCCAGGCAGTGGGTGAGATGAACAGGGACTACTCAAATAGTCAAATAGTGCAAGGGTAGTTTTTGAGGCCGACATTCTTCTGAATGAATGCCAATTTCCTGAAGGATGTGTTTTGATTGTGACACATTGAGGAATCAGTCGGGGTGAATGAAATATCATGTTGTCACATTCACAGTGTTTGATATTACACCTGGGTATTTGTTTAACTAGTGTACCT